>NC_092169.1:33662500-34012500 GCF_045791955.1 Oncorhynchus clarkii lewisi | reverse complement strand
TCCACCTCTCTCCCCCTGTCCTGTTACTGTGTCAGGTTTGACTCCACCTCTCTCTCCCTGTCCTGTTACTGTGTCAGGTTTGACTCCACCTCTCTCCCCCTGTCCTGTTACTGTGTCAGGTTTGACTCCACCTCTCTCCCCCTGTCCTGTTACTGTGTCAGGTTTGACTCGACCTCTCTCCCCCTGTCCTGTTACTGTGTCAGGTTTGACTCCACTTCTCTCCCCCTGTCCTGTTACTGTGTCAGGTTTGACTCCACCTCTCTCCCCCTGTCCTGTTACTGTGTCAGGTTTGACTCCACCTCTCTCCCCCTGTCCTGTTACTGTGTCAGGTTTGACTCCACCTCTCTCCCCCTGTCCTGTTACTGTGTCAGGTTTGACTCCACCTCTCTCCCCCTTTCCTGTTACTGTGTCAGGTTTGACTCCACCTCTCTCCCCCTGTCCTGTTACTGTGTCAGGTTTGACTCCACCTCTCTCCCCCTGTCCTGTTACTGTGTCAGGTTTGACTCCACCTCTCTCTCCCTGTCCTGTTACTGTGTCAGGTTTGACTCCACCTCTCTCCCCCTGTCCTGTTACTGTGTCAGGTTTGACTCGACCTCTCTCCCCCTGTCCTGTTACTGTGTCAGGTTTGACTCCACCTCTCTCCCCCTGTCCTGTTACTGTGTCAGGTTTGACTCCACCTCTCTCCCCCTGTCCTGTTACTGTGTCAGGTTTGACTCCACCTCTCTCCCCCTGTCCTGTTACTGTGTCAGGTTTGACTCCACCTCTCTCCCCCTGTCCTGTTACTGTGTCAGGTTTGACTCCACCTCTCTCCCCCTGTCCTGTTACTGTGTCAGGTTTGACTCCACCTCTCTCCCCCTGTCCTGTCACTGTGTCAGGTTTGACTCCACCTCTCTCCCCCTGTCCTGTTACTGTGTCAGGTTTGACTCCACCTCTCTCCCCCTGTCCTGTTACTGTGTCAGGTTTGACTCCACCTCTCTCCCCCTGTCCTGTCACTGTGTCAGGTTTGACTCCACCTCTCTCCCCCTGTCCTGTTACTGTGTCAGGTTTGACTCCACCTCTCTCCCCCTGTCCTGTTACTGTGTCAGGTTTGACTCCACCTCTCTCCCCCTGTCCTGTTACTGTGTCAGGTTTGACTCCACTTCTCTCCCCCTGTCCTGTTACTGTGTCAGGTTTGACTCCACCTCTCTCCCCCTGTCCTGTTACTGTGTCAGGTTTGACTCCACCTCTCTCCCCCTGTCCTGTTACTGTGTCAGGTTTGACTCCACCTCTCTCTCCCTGTCCTGTTACTGTGTCAGGTTTGACTCCACCTCTCTCCCCCTGTCCTGTTACTGTGTCAGGTTTGACTCCACCTCTCTCCCCCTGTCCTGTTACTGTGTCAGGTTTGACTCGACCTCTCTCCCCCTTTCCTGTTACTGTGTCAGGTTTGACTCCACTTCTCTCCCCCTGTCCTGTTACTGTGTCAGGTTTGACTCCACCTCTCTCCCCCTGTCCTGTTACTGTGTCAGGTTTGACTCCACCTCTCTCCCCCTGTCCTGTTACTGTGTCAGGTTTGACTCCACCTCTCTCCCCCTGTCCTGTTACTGTGTCAGGTTTGACTCCACCTCTCTCCCCCTGTCCTGTTACTGTGTCAGGTTTGACTCCACCTCTCTCCCCCTGTCCTGTTACTGTGTCAGGTTTGACTCCACCTCTCTCTCCCTGTCCTGTTACTGTGTCAGGTTTGACTCCACCTCTCTCCCCCTGTCCTGTTACTGTGTCAGGTTTGACTCCACCTCTCTCCCCCTGTCCTGTTACTGTGTCAGGTTTGACTCCACCTCTCTCCCCCTGTCCTGTTACTGTGTCAGGTTTGACTCGACCTCTCTCCCCCTGTCCTGTTACTGTGTCAGGTTTGACTCCACCTCTCTCCCCCTGTCCTGTTACTGTGTCAGGTTTGACTCCACCTCTCTCCCCCTGTCCTGTTACTGTGTCAGGTTTGACTCCACCTCTCTCCCCCTGTCCTGTTACTGTGTCAGGTTTGACTCCACCTCTCTCCCCCTGTCCTGTTACTGTGTCAGGTTTGACTCCACCTCTCTCTCCCTGTCCTGTTACTGTGTCAGGTTTGACTCGACCTCTCTCCCCCTGTCCTGTTACTGTGTCAGGTTTGACTCCACCTCTCTCCCCCTGTCCTGTTACTGTGTCAGGTTTGACTCCACCTCTCTCCCCCTGTCCTGTTACTGTGTCAGGTTTGACTCCACCTCTCTCTCCCTGTCCTGTTACTGTGTCAGGTTTGACTCCACCTCTCTCCCCCTGTCCTGTTACTGTGTCAGGTTTGACTCCACCTCTCTCCCCCTGTCCTGTTACTGTGTCAGGTTTGACTCCACCTCTCTCCCCCTGTCCTGTTACTGTGTCAGGTTTGACTCCACTTCTCTCCCCCTGTCCTGTTACTGTGTCAGGTTTGACTCCACCTCTCTCCCCCTGTCCTGTTACTGTGTCAGGTTTGACTCCACCTCTCTCCCCCTGTCCTGTTACTGTGTCAGGTTTGACTCCACCTCTCTCTCCCTGTCCTGTTACTGTGTCAGGTTTGACTCCACCTCTCTCCCCCTGTCCTGTTACTGTGTCAGGTTTGACTCCACCTCTCTCCCCCTGTCCTGTTACTGTGTCAGGTTTGACTCCACCTCTCTCCCCCTGTCCTGTTACTGTGTCAGGTTTGACTCCACTTCTCTCCCCCTGTCCTGTTACTGTGTCAGGTTTGACTCCACCTCTCTCCCCCTGTCCTGTTACTGTGTCAGGTTTGACTCCACCTCTCTCCCCCTGTCCTGTTACTGTGTCAGGTTTGACTCCACCTCTCTCCCCCTGTCCTGTTACTGTGTCAGGTTTGACTCCACCTCTCTCCCCCTGTCCTGTTACTGTGTCAGGTTTGACTCCACCTCTCTCCCCCTGTCCTGTTACTGTGTCAGGTTTGACTCCACCTCTCTCCCCCTGTCCTGTTACTGTGTCAGGTTTGACTCCACCTCTCTCTCCCTGTCCTGTTACTGTGTCAGGTTTGACTCCACCTCTCTCCCCCTGTCCTGTTACTGTGTCAGGTTTGACTCGACCTCTCTCCCCCTGTCCTGTTACTGTGTCAGGTTTGACTCCACCTCTCTCCCCCTGTCCTGTTACTGTGTCAGGTTTGACTCCACCTCTCTCCCCCTGTCCTGTTACTGTGTCAGGTTTGACTCCACCTCTCTCCCCCTGTCCTGTTACTGTGTCAGGTTTGACTCCACCTCTCTCCCCCTGTCCTGTTACTGTGTCAGGTTTGACTCCACCTCTCTCCCCCTGTCCTGTTACTGTGTCAGGTTTGACTCCACCTCTCTCCCCCTGTCCTGTTACTGTGTCAGGTTTGACTCCACCTCTCTCCCCCTGTCCTGTTACTGCGTCAGGTTTGACTCCACTTCTCTCCCCCTGTCCTGTTACTGTGTCAGGTTTGACTCCACCTCTCTCCCCCTGTCCTGTTACTGTGTCAGGTTTGACTCCACCTCTCTCCCCCTGTCCTGTTACTGTGTCAGGTTTGACTCCACCTCTCTCTCCCTGTCCTGTTACTGTGTCAGGTTTGACTCCACCTCTCTCCCCCTGTCCTGTTACTGTGTCAGGTTTGACTCCACCTCTCTCCCCCTGTCCTGTTACTGTGTCAGGTTTGACTCGACCTCTCTCCCCCTTTCCTGTTACTGTGTCAGGTTTGACTCCACTTCTCTCCCCCTGTCCTGTTACTGTGTCAGGTTTGACTCCACCTCTCTCCCCCTGTCCTGTTACTGTGTCAGGTTTGACTCCACCTCTCTCCCCCTGTCCTGTTACTGTGTCAGGTTTGACTCCACCTCTCTCCCCCTGTCCTGTTACTGTGTCAGGTTTGACTCCACCTCTCTCTCCCTGTCCTGTTACTGTGTCAGGTTTGACTCCACCTCTCTCCCCCTGTCCTGTTACTGTGTCAGGTTTGACTCGACCTCTCTCCCCCTGTCCTGTTACTGTGTCAGGTTTGACTCCACCTCTCTCCCCCTGTCCTGTTACTGTGTCAGGTTTGACTCCACCTCTCTCCCCCTGTCCTGTTACTGTGTCAGGTTTGACTCCACCTCTCTCCCCCTGTCCTGTTACTGTGTCAGGTTTGACTCCACCTCTCTCCCCCTGTCCTGTTACTGTGTCAGGTTTGACTCCACCTCTCTCCCCCTGTCCTGTTACTGTGTCAGGTTTGACTCCACCTCTCTCCCCCTGTCCTGTCACTGTGTCAGGTTTGACTCCACCTCTCTCCCCCTGTCCTGTTACTGTGTCAGGTTTGACTCCACCTCTCTCCCCCTGTCCTGTTACTGTGTCAGGTTTGACTCCACCTCTCTCCCCCTGTCCTGTTACTGTGTCAGGTTTGACTCCACCTCTCTCTCCCTGTCCTGTTACTGTGTCAGGTTTGACTCGACCTCTCTCCCCCTGTCCTGTTACTGTGTCAGGTTTGACTCCACCTCTCTCCCCCTGTCCTGTTACTGTGTCAGGTTTGACTCCACCTCTCTCTCCCTGGCCTGTTACTGTGTCAGGTTTGACTCCACCTCTCTCCCCCTGTCCTGTTACTGTGTCAGGTTTGACTCCACCTCTCTCCCCCTGTCCTGTCACTGTGTCAGGTTTGACTCCACCTCTCTCTCCCTGTCCTGTTACTGTGTCAGGTTTGACTCGACCTCTCTCCCCCTGTCCTGTTACTGTGTCAGGTTTGACTCCACCTCTCTCCCCCTGTCCTGTTACTGTGTCAGGTTTGACTCCACCTCTCTCCCCCTGTCCTGTTACTGTGTCAGGTTTGACTCCACTTCTCTCCCCCTGTCCTGTTACTGTGTCATGTTTTACTCGACCTCTCTCCCCCTGTCCTGTTACTGTGTCAGGTTTGACTCCACCTCTCTCCCCCTGTCCTGTTACTGTGTCAGGTTTGACTCCACCTCTCTCTCGCTGTCCTGTTACTGTGTCAGGTTTGACTCAACCTCTCTCCCCCTGTCCTGTTACTGTGTCAGGTTTGACTCCACCTCTCTCCCCCTGTCCTGTTACTGTGTCAGGTTTGACTCCACCTCTCTCCCCCTGTCCTGTTACTGTGTCAGGTTTGACTCCACCTCTCTCCCCCTGTCCTGTTACTGTGTCAGGTTTGACTCGACCTCTCTCCCCCTGTCCTGTTACTGTGTCAGGTTTGACTCCACCTCTCTCCCTCTGTCCTGTTACTGTGTCAGGTTTGACTCCACCTCTCTCCCCCTGTCCTGTTACTGTTTCAGGTTTGACTCGACCTCTCTCCCCCTGTCCTGTTACTGTGTCAGGTTTGACTCCACCTCTCTCTCCCTGTCCTGTTACTGTGTCAGGTTTGACTCGACCTCTCTCCCCCTGTCCTGTTACTGTGTCAGGTTTGACTCCACCTCTCTCCCCCTGTCCTGTTACTGTGTCAGGTTTGACTCCACCTCTCTCCCCCTGTCCTGTTACTGTGTCAGGTTTGACTCCACCTCTCTCCCCCTGTCCTGTTACTGTGTCAGGTTTGACTCCACCTCTCTCCCCCTGTCCTGTTACTGTGTCAGGTTTGACTCCACTTCTCTCCCCCTGTCCTGTTACTGTGTCAGGTTTGACTCCACCTCTCTCCCCCTGTCCTGTTACTGTGTCAGGTTTGACTCCACCTCTCTCTCGCTGTCCTGTTACTGTGTCAGGTTTGACTCAACCTCTCTCCCCCTGTCCTGTTACTGTGTCAGGTTTGACTCCACCTCTCTCCCCCTGTCCTGTTACTGTGTCAGGTTTGACTCCACCTCTCTCCCCCTGTCCTGTTACTGTGTCAGGTTTGACTCCACCTCTCTCCCCCTGTCCTGTTACTGTGTCAGGTTTGACTCGACCTCTCTCCCCCTGTCCTGTTACTGTGTCAGGTTTGACTCCACCTCTCTCCCTCTGTCCTGTTACTGTGTCAGGTTTGACTCCACCTCTCTCCCCCTGTCCTGTTACTGTGTCAGGTTTGACTCGACCTCTCTCCCCCTGTCCTGTTACTGTGTCAGGTTTGACTCCACCTCTCTCTCCCTGTCCTGTTACTGTGTCAGGTTTGACTCGACCTCTCTCCCCCTGTCCTGTTACTGTGTCAGGTTTGACTCCACCTCTCTCCCCCTGTCCTGTTACTGTGTCAGGTTTGACTCCACCTCTCTCCCCCTGTCCTGTTACTGTGTCAGGTTTGACTCCACCTCTCTCTCCCTGTCCTGTTACTGTGTCAGGTTTGACTCCACCTCTCTCCCCCTGTCCTGTTACTGTGTCAGGTTTGACTCGACCTCTCTCCCCCTGTCCTGTTACTGTGTCAGGTTTGACTCCACCTCTCTCCCCCTGTCCTGTTACTGTGTCAGGTTTGACTCCACTTCTCTCCCCCTGTCCTGTTACTGTGTCAGGTTTGACTCCACCTCTCTCCCCCTGTCCTGTTACTGTGTCAGGTTTGACTCCACCTCTCTCCCCCTGTCCTGTTACTGTGTCAGGTTTGACTCCACCTCTCTCTCCCTGTCCTGTTACTGTGTCAGGTTTGACTCCACCTCTCTCCCCCTGTCCTGTTACTGTGTCAGGTTTGACTCCACCTCTCTCCCCCTGTCCTGTTACTGTGTCAGGTTTGACTCCACCTCTCTCCCCCTGTCCTGTTACTGTGTCAGGTTTGACTCGACCTCTCTCCCCCTGTCCTGTTACTGTGTCAGGTTTGACTCCACCTCTCTCCCCCTGTCCTGTTACTGTGTCAGGTTTGACTCCACCTCTCTCTCCCTGGCCTGTTACTGTGTCAGGTTTGACTCCACCTCTCTCCCCCTGTCCTGTTACTGTGTCAGGTTTGACTCCACCTCTCTCCCCCTGTCCTGTCACTGTGTCAGGTTTGACTCCACCTCTCTCTCCCTGTCCTGTTACTGTGTCAGGTTTGACTCGACCTCTCTCCCCCTGTCCTGTTACTGTGTCAGGTTTGACTCCACCTCTCTCCCCCTGTCCTGTTACTGTGTCAGGTTTGACTCCACCTCTCTCCCCCTGTCCTGTTACTGTGTCAGGTTTGACTCCACTTCTCTCCCCCTGTCCTGTTACTGTGTCATGTTTTACTCGACCTCTCTCCCCCTGTCCTGTTACTGTGTCAGGTTTGACTCCACCTCTCTCCCCCTGTCCTGTTACTGTGTCAGGTTTGACTCCACCTCTCTCTCGCTGTCCTGTTACTGTGTCAGGTTTGACTCAACCTCTCTCCCCCTTTCCTGTTACTGTGTCAGGTTTGACTCCACCTCTCTCCCCCTGTCCTGTTACTGTGTCAGGTTTGACTCCACCTCTCTCCCCCTGTCCTGTTACTGTGTCAGGTTTGACTCCACCTCTCTCCCCCTGTCCTGTTACTGTGTCAGGTTTGACTCGACCTCTCTCCCCCTGTCCTGTTACTGTGTCAGGTTTGACTCCACCTCTCTCCCTCTGTCCTGTTACTGTGTCAGGTTTGACTCCACCTCTCTCCCCCTGTCCTGTTACTGTTTCAGGTTTGACTCGACCTCTCTCCCCCTGTCCTGTTACTGTGTCAGGTTTGACTCCACCTCTCTCTCCCTGTCCTGTTACTGTGTCAGGTTTGACTCGACCTCTCTCCCCCTGTCCTGTTACTGTGTCAGGTTTGACTCCACCTCTCTCCCCCTGTCCTGTTACTGTGTCAGGTTTGACTCCACCTCTCTCCCCCTGTCCTGTTACTGTGTCAGGTTTGACTCCACCTCTCTCCCCCTGTCCTGTTACTGTGTCAGGTTTGACTCCACCTCTCTCCCCCTGTCCTGTTACTGTGTCAGGTTTGACTCCACTTCTCTCCCCCTGTCCTGTTACTGTGTCATGTTTGACTCGACCTCTCTCCCCCTGTCCTGTTACTGTGTCAGGTTTGACTCCACCTCTCTCCCCCTGTCCTGTTACTGTGTCAGGTTTGACTCCACCTCTCTCTCGCTGTCCTGTTACTGTGTCAGGTTTGACTCAACCTCTCTCCCCCTGTCCTGTTACTGTGTCAGGTTTGACTCCACCTCTCTCCCCCTGTCCTGTTACTGTGTCAGGTTTGACTCCACCTCTCTCCCCCTGTCCTGTTACTGTGTCAGGTTTGACTCCACCTCTCTCCCCCTGTCCTGTTACTGTGTCAGGTTTGACTCGACCTCTCTCCCCCTGTCCTGTTACTGTGTCAGGTTTGACTCCACCTCTCTCCCTCTGTCCTGTTACTGTGTCAGGTTTGACTCCACCTCTCTCCCCCTGTCCTGTTACTGTGTCAGGTTTGACTCGACCTCTCTCCCCCTGTCCTGTTACTGTGTCAGGTTTGACTCCACCTCTCTCTCCCTGTCCTGTTACTGTGTCAGGTTTGACTCGACCTCTCTCCCCCTGTCCTGTTACTGTGTCAGGTTTGACTCCACCTCTCTCCCCCTGTCCTGTTACTGTGTCAGGTTTGACTCCACCTCTCTCCCCCTGTCCTGTTACTGTGTCAGGTTTGACTCCACCTCTCTCTCCCTGTCCTGTTACTGTGTCAGGTTTGACTCCACCTCTCTCCCCCTGTCCTGTTACTGTGTCAGGTTTGACTCGACCTCTCTCCCCCTGTCCTGTTACTGTGTCAGGTTTGACTCCACCTCTCTCCCCCTGTCCTGTTACTGTGTCAGGTTTGACTCCACTTCTCTCCCCCTGTCCTGTTACTGTGTCAGGTTTGACTCCACCTCTCTCCCCCTGTCCTGTTACTGTGTCAGGTTTGACTCCACCTCTCTCCCCCTGTCCTGTTACTGTGTCAGGTTTGACTCCACCTCTCTCTCCCTGTCCTGTTACTGTGTCAGGTTTGACTCCACCTCTCTCCCCCTGTCCTGTTACTGTGTCAGGTTTGACTCCACCTCTCTCCCCCTGTCCTGTTACTGTGTCAGGTTTGACTCCACCTCTCTCCCCCTGTCCTGTTACTGTGTCAGGTTTGACTCCACTTCTCTCCCCCTGTCCTGTTACTGTGTCAGGTTTGACTCCACCTCTCTCCCCCTGTCCTGTTACTGTGTCAGGTTTGACTCGACCTCTCTCCCCCTGTCCTGTTACTGTGTCAGGTTTGACTCCACCTCTCTCCCCCTGTCCTGTTACTGTGTCAGGTTTGACTCCACCTCTCTCCCCCTGTCCTGTTACTGTGTCAGGTTTGACTCCACCTCTCTCCCCCTGTCCTGTTACTGTGTCAGGTTTGACTCGACCTCTCTCTCCCTGTCCTGTCACTGTGTCAGGTTTGACTCCACCTCTCTCCCCCTGTCCTGTTACTGTGTCAGGTTTGACTCCACCTCTCTCTCCCTGTCCTGTTACTGTGTCAGGTTTGACTCCACCTCTCTCCCCCTGTCCTGTTACTGTGTCAGGTTTGACTCCACTTCTCTCCCCCTGTCCTGTTACTGTGTCAGGTTTGACTCCACCTCTCTCCCCCTGTCCTGTTACTGTGTCAGGTTTGACTCCACCTCTCTCCCCCTGTCCTGTTACTGTGTCAGGTTTGACTCCACCTCTCTCCCCCTGTCCTGTTACTGTGTCAGGTTTGACTCCACCTCTCTCCCCCTGTCCTGTTACTGTGTCAGGTTTGACTCCACCTCTCTCCCCCTGTCCTGTTACTGTGTCAGGTTTGACTCCACCTCTCTCCCCCTGTCCTGTTACTGTGTCAGGTTTGACTCGACCTCTCTCTCCCTGTCCTGTTACTGTGTCAGGTTTGACTCCACCTCTCTCCCCCTGTCCTGTTACTGTGTCAGGTTTGACTCCACCTCTCTCTCCCTGTCCTGTTACTGTGTCAGGTTTGACTCCACCTCTCTCCCCCTGTCCTGTTACTGTGTCAGGTTTGACTCCACTTCTCTCCCCCTGTCCTGTTACTGTGTCAGGTTTGATTCCACCTCTCTCCCCCTGTCCTGTTACTGTGTCAGGTTTGACTCCACCTCTCTCTCCCTGTCCTGTTACTGTGTCAGGTTTGACTCCACCTCTCTCTCCCTGTCCTGTTACTGTGTCAGGTTTGACTCCACCTCTCTCCCCCTGTCCTGTTACTGTGTCAGGTTTGACTCGACCTCTCTCCCCCTGTCCTGTTACTGTGTCAGGTTTGACTCAACCTCTCTCTCCCTGTCCTGTTACTGTGTCAGGTTTGACTCCACCTCTCTCCCCCTGTCCTGTTACTGTGTCAGGTTTGACTCCACCTCTCTCCCCCTGTCCTGTTACTGTGTCAGGTTTGACTCGACCTCTCTCCCCCTGTCCTGTTACTGTGTCAGGTTTGACTCCACCTCTCTCCCCCTGTCCTGTTACTGTGTCAGGTTTGACTCGACCTCTCTCCCCCTGTTCTGTTACTGTGTCAGGTTTGACTCGACCCAGGCTGAGCTGTCGAAGGCTGCAGTGCAGAACAAGGAGCTACAGAGAGAGATGGAGCGGCTGCAGACAGAATCCACACGATTGAAGACCCAGCAGCTGAAGGCCGTTAAGGACTGTGAGAAGTACAAGGAGGAGAGGGACTCGGTCTTCAATGAGTACAGACTCATCATGAGTGAGAGGGACCAGGTCAGAGAGAGATATTTTTACTTTACCAGGTTTAGTGGATAGGGATAATGCACATTTCTATTCATTTGCCAGATTTAGCCAGGAGGCTTCTTTCCTTTTGTATAAATACTACATCAAGTATAATAGTAAAACCGTAATATCACTGTAATGCAGTAAAGTGTATTGTGTGGAGCAGGTGATCACAGAGGTGGACAAGCTCCAGACAGGGCTGGAGGTGGCTGAGGCCAAACTGAAGAACACCTCTTCAGAGAAGAGGATGACCAGCGAAGAGATGGAGGCACTACGTCAGGTAAGACAATGCCTCAATCTGTACCTCAATCTGTATGTAGTGTTAGCGGAGGTACACACTCAGAAATAAGGGTACAGTATTGTTCCCTGAGGTACCAAAAGATCAATATACTGTACACATAATGTTCCTTCAGCGGTACATGTATGATCTCACATGGTACTGTTCGGTACCTTTTAGGGCACATGTGTGGATAATCTAGTATAATGGTAGATTTTTGTACCCAATACTTTTATGTAAAGGTACAATCGTCACTCTCTCATTCTCAATGGTAGGTGAAGGGACATCTCCATTTCCAAGGTTACAAACGTATTTTGTGTACCCTCAGTTCTTGATGGTACTGATCTGTCGGCTTTGTCACGGTGGTGGTACCCTAAAAAGGCAAATTTGTACCATAATCATTATCATGTTTCCCAGCATGCTCTACTGCAGGTAGATTTTTAGGAATTGTTTTAATATCTGTATTTTTGCATTTACTTTGATTGGCTGATTAATCTTATGCTATAAAGATAAATAATAAACAGTTTTCTCAACTAGTCCAATCAGTTAGTTAGATTTATTGCACCCGTTACTGAAATGGTTGTTCCAGTTTAAATGGTTTGGTCGTCTCCTAACCCTGTCAGTCATTCTGAATGCAGATTGCAGGTGAATAGAAAATGCCAACTGTTGGCTATCCTAACTCTGGCTTGATTCATATAGAAATTACACATCACTTTCCAAGCCAGCCTAATGTGACTTACAGGGCTGATGTGGCCAGTAAACCAGGAATTTCAGGCCACTGTAGTGTAAAACTAGGTCTTAAAATAAGGCCTTATGAGATAGTGGGAGGAGCTATAGGAGGACGGGGTAATTGTAGTGGCATGTATGGAATGGTATCAAACATATGGAAACCCGCCCAGGTTCTGTCGTAACCGGCCGTGACCGGCAGGTCCGTGGGGCGACGCACAATTGGCCTAGCGTCGTCCGGGTTAGGGAGGGGTTGGCCGGTAGGGATATCCTTGTCTCATCGCGCACCAGCGACTCCTGTGGCGGGCCGGGCGCAGTGCACACTAACCAAGGTTGCCAGGTGCACAGTGTTTCCTCCGACACATTGGTGCGGCTGGCTTCCGGGTTGGATGCGCGCTGTGTTAAGAAGCAGTGCGGTTTGGTTGGGTTGTGTATCGGAGGACGTATGACTTTCAACTTTCGTCTCTCCCGAGCCCGTACGGGAGATGTAGCGATGAGACAAGATAGTAGCTACTAACAATTGGATACCACGAAATTGGGGAGAAAAAGGGGTACAATTTATTTAATTTTTTTTAACAAAAAAAACAAAAACATATGGAAACCACATGTTTGACTCCATTCCATTAATTCCATTCCAGCCATTACAATGAGCCTGTCCTCCTATGGCTCCTCCCACCAGCCTCCACTGACATGGATATATTGTCATAAATTATAACATTTGCCTCGAAACTCACTTGGTGAAAATGAGGCCCAGAAGAGGAGGGAAGGGAAGGGAGGGAATCTGATTTCATTGGTCCTCAACCTGCGGTTCCGACACTTTATTCAGGATAAATGGAGCTAGCCCTGAGTTAGCCTTCCCTGGAGAAGGTTGGTTCTGAACCATTCTTTGCCATAGAAATTTACCTGGCTAAAAGATGATCCACTTCCGTGCTACCGGTTATCCCAAGTCGAACTCAGAGTTGACTAAAGTTACCCCTCTGATCTCAACCCAACTTATGGGAGATTCTGGAGCGGTGCCTGAGACGGCGTTTTCCACCACCATCAACAAAACACCAAATTATACTTTTTTTTGTGGAAGAATGGTGTTGCATCCCAACAACAGAGTTCCAGATATTTGTAGAATCTATGCCAAGGTGCATCGAAGCTGTTCTGGTTCAAGGGGCCCAATGCCTTATTAACACACTTTATGTTGGTGTTTCCTTTATTTTGGCCGTTACTGTACCTTACAGGGTACCACTACAGTGACAAGCAATTGTACCCCTTTCAGAACAAATTTAAATGTAATTTTGTTTGTGTCAGGCCAGGTCATGGTTCAATATACGCAAAATGCATGGATGAAATGTCCTCTTAGTTGAACTTATGTGTGCTGATTCAGAGTCATGGTGTTAATTTGTTATTTAAAACGATATAGGAAACACATCGATTAGAGAATCAATTAGCTGCCATTTAATAGTATGAAACATCTGAATGTATAAGCTAGTTTGCAAGCCTTCCAAGTCTTGCACGTCTGCATCCTATTATAAAAGACAAAGGCCATGGCATGATAGAAACACCAATAACAAGGTTGACAGATGACCAGGACATCAAGATGGCTCTTTTTTTGTTGTTGTCACTTGAAGTTTTTGAGCTAATTGCTCTCTTCTTTGTGCTGAAGGAGCTTGGCTCGGCGCTGATTGACCGAGACAGAGCTATCTGTGAAAAGAATGAGCTGCTGGAGAAGTGCTGCCACGAGGTGAAGGACAAGGCTGAGGCCCAGAAGGAGTTGAGCCAGGCCTGTAAAGACATCCAGACCATCCGGGAGGAGAGAGATGTAGCCCGCAAGGAGAGGACAGAGGCCATCATACAGAGAGACCAGCTACTGAGAGAATACTACCAGACTAGACAGGTAACACACACATCACCTGAGACCATTACCACACACCTTAAACACACCTGTATAAGAAGAAGAGAACAGCAAGAACTAATACTCACACTTTACTTTTTCCTACTCGCACTGACTTTGCTGAAAGCTACTTTGTTAAGGAAATGTTTTACTTACTATGCCTGAGTAATGTTGTCTCACCTAGCTATCTTAAGGTGAATGTACTAATTGTAAGTCACTCTGAAAAAGAGCATCTGCTAACTGACTTAAATGTCATGTACATGTAAATGCAAGACCAGTTGCTGACATAGGCAGGCCATACAGGCTAGTCAGGCCATACAGGCTAGACAGGCCATACAGGCTAGTCAGGCCATACAGGCTAGACAGGCCATAAAGGCTAGACAGGCCATACAGGCTAGTCAGGCCATACAGGCTAGACAGGCCATACAGGCTAGTCAGGCCATACAGGCTAGACAGGCCATACAGGCTAGTCAGGCCATACAGGCTAGACAGGCCATACAGGCTAGACAGACCATACAGGCTAGACAGGCCATACAGGCTAGACAGGCCATACAGGCTAGGCAGGCCATACAGGCTAGTCAGGCCATACAGGCTAGTCAGGTCATACAGGCTAGTCAGGCCATACAGGCTAGTCAGGCCATACAGGCTAGTCAGGCCATACAGGCTAGACAGGCCATACAGGCTAGACAGGCCATACAGGCTAGACAGGCCATACAGGCTAGTCAGGCCATACAGGCTAGACAGGCCATACAGGCTAGTCAGGCCATACAGGCTAGTCAGGTCATACAGGCTAGTCAGGCCATACAGGCTAGTCAGGCCATACAGGCTAGACAGGCCATACAGGCTAGACAGGCCATACAGGCTAGTCAGGTCATACAGGCTAGTCAGGCCATACAGGCTAGACAGGCCATACAGGCTAGACAGGCCATACAGGCTAGTCAGGTCATACAGACTAGTCAGGCCATACAGGCTAGACAGGCCATACAGGCTAGTCAGGTCATACAGGCTAGACAGGCCATACAGGCTAGACAGGCCATACAGGCTAGTCAGGCCATACAGGCTAGTCAGGTCATACAGGCTAGTCAGGCCATACAGGCTAGTCAGGCCATACAGGCTAGACAGGCCATACAGGCTAGTCAGGCCATACAGGCTAGTCAGGCCATACAGGCTAGACAGGCCATACAGGCTAGTCAGGCCATACAGGCTAGTCAGGCCATACAGGCTAGACAGGCCATACAGGCTAGTCAGGCCATACAGGCTAGTCAGGCCATACAGGCTAGGCAGGCCATACAGGCTAGTCAGGCCATACAGGCTAGTCAGGCCATACAGGCTAGTCAGGCCATACAGGCTAGACAGGCCATACAGGCTAGTCAGGCCATACAGGCTAGACAGGCCATACAGGCTAGACAGGCCATACAGGCTAGTCAGGCCATACAGGCTAGTCAGGCCATACAGGCTAGACAGGCCATACAGGCTAGTCAGGCCATACAGGCTAGTCAGGCCATACAGGCTAGACAGGCCATACAGGCTAGTCAGGCCATACAGGCTAGTCAGGCCATACAGGCTAGGCAGGCCATACAGGCTAGTCAGGCCATACAGGCTAGTCAGGCCATACAGGCTAGTCAGGCCATACAGGCTAGACAGGCCATACAGGCTAGTCAGGTCATACAGGCTAGTCAGGCCATACAGGCTAGGCAGGCCATACAGGCTAGTCAGGCCATACAGGCTAGTCAGGCCATACAGGCTAGACAGGCCATACAGGCTAGTCAGGTCATACAGGCTAGACAGGCCATACAGGCTAGACAGGCCATACAGGCTAGACAGGTCATACAGGCTAGACAGGCCATACAGGCTAGACAGGCCATACAGGCTAGACAGGCCATACAGGCTAGTCAGGTCATACAGGCTAGTCAGGTCATACAGGCTAGTCAGGCCATACAGGCTAGTCAGGCCATACAGGCTAGACAGGCCATACAGGCTAGTCAGGCCATACAGGCTAGACAGGCCATACAGGCTAGTCAGGCCATACAGGCTAGACAGGCCATACAGGCTAGTCAGGCCATACAGGCTAGACAGGCCATACAGGCTAGTCAGGCCATACAGGCTAGTCAGGCCATACAGGCTAGGCAGGCCATACAGGCTAGTCAGGCCATACAGGCTAGTCAGGCCATACAGGCTAGTCAGGCCATACAGGCTAGACAGGCCATACAGGCTAGTCAGGTCATACAGGCTAGTCAGGCCATACAGGCTAGTCAGGCCATACAGGCTAGTCAGGCCATACAGGCTAGTCAGGCCATACAGGCTAGACAGGCCATACAGGCTAGTCAGGTCATACAGGCTAGTCAGGCCATACAGGCTAGGCAGGCCATACAGGCTAGTCAGGCCATACAGGCTAGTCAGGCCATACAGGCTAGACAGGCCATACAGGCTAGTCAGGCCATACAGGCTAGACAGGCCATACAGGCTAGTCAGGCCATACAGGCTAGACAGGCCATACAGGCTAGTCAGGCCATACAGGCTAGTCAGGCCATACAGGCTAGTCAGGTCATACAGGCTAGTCAGGTCATACAGGCTAGACAGGCCATACAGGCTAGACAGGCCATACAGGCTAGACAGGTCATACAGGCTAGACAGGCCATACAGGCTAGACAGGCCATACAGGCTAGACAGGCCATACAGGCTAGTCAGGTCATACAGGCTAGTCAGGTCATACAGGCTAGTCAGGCCATACAGGCTAGTCAGGCCATACAGGCTAGACAGGCCATACAGGCTAGTCAGGCCATACAGGCTAGACAGGCCATACAGGCTAGTCAGGCCATACAGGCTAGACAGGCCATACAGGCTAGTCAGGCCATACAGGCTAGACAGGCCATACAGGCTAGACAGGTCATACAGGCTAGACAGGCCATACAGGCTAGACAGGCCATACAGGCTAGTCAGGCCATACAGGCTAGGCAGGATTAATTTAATAATAATAGGGAGATGTGATTGTATACAAATGTGAGCAAGGTGTGAAATTACTATGCTTTAGTCAAATATTCTAACAGTTTTGGCTTCTTGCGGTCAACCTGCCATCTACAATTGATTTGAAATGATGTTCCGCCCCCCCTACTGTGCGCTTCTCCATGGCTCTTACAACACATTTGTCCCAGCTTCATTTCATTTTGTGTCAAGCTTTCTGTCTCTGGTTGTCTTTTAGAATTTACTACAGAGGTAGAAGTCAAAAGATCCCTACATTATGAAATGCCCAGCAATCGAAGTGGAAAGCATGTCTCTGACTTTGACACATAGTGGGTATAAAAGTGCTGCCTGCCACTCTACAAAGCACTTCATTACTGCCCAACAGCCACAGTAAACCCAGGGAATGGAACGGGATTGATTTACTCTGGACCATAATTCAATGCCCCAATGCTTCACTACTACTGTTGCTCAGCATCACTTCCCCACTATCAGTGTTACACTTTGAAACATGCAGAGAGGCTGAAACATAGGCTGTGTCCCAAATTGCACCCTATTCCATATATATATATATAAACTCAGCAAAAAAATAAACGTCCGCTCGCTGTCAACTGCGTTTTTATTCAGAAAACTTAACGTGTAAATATTTGCATGAACAAACAAGATTCAACAACTGAGACATAAACTGAACAAGTTCCACAGACATGTGACTAACAGGATGAATAGAATAATGTGTCCCTGAACAAAGGGGAGGTAAAAATCTAAAGTAATAGTCTGGTGTGGCCACTAGCTGTATTAAGTACTGCAGTGCATCTCCTCCTCATGGACTGCACCAGATTTGCCAGTTCTTGCTGTGAGATGTTACCCCACTTTTTCACCAAGACACCTGCAAGTTCCCGGACATTTCTGGGGGGAATGGCCCTAGCCCTCACCCTCCGATCCAAGAGATCCCAGACGTGCTCAATGGGATTGAGATCCGGGCTTTTCACTGGCAAGGCAGAACACTGACATTCCTGTCTTGCAGTAAATCACACACAGAATGAGCAGTATGGCTGGTGGCATTGTCATGCTGGAGGATCATGTCAGGATGATCCTGCTGGAAGGGTACCACATGAGGGAGGAGGATGTCTTCCCTGTAATGCACAACGTTGAGATTGCCTGCAATGACAACAAGCGCAGTCCGATGATGCTGTGACACACTGCCCCAGACCATGATGAACCCTCCACCTCCAAATCAATCCCGCTCCAGAGCACAGGCCTCGGTGTAACGCTCATTCCTTCGACGATAAACGCAAATCCAACCATCACCCCTGGTGAGACAAAACCGCGACTCGTCAGTGAAGAGCACTTTTTGCCAGTCCTGTCTGGTCCAGCGACGGTGGGTTTGTGCCCATAGGCGACGTTGTTGCCGGTGATGTCTGGTGAGGACCTGCCTTACAACAGGCCTACAAGCCCTCAGTCCAGCCTCTCTCAGCCTATTGCGCACAGTCTGAGCACTGATGGAGGAATTGTGCGTTCCTGGTGTAACTCGGGCGGTTGTTGATGCCATCCTGTACCTGTCCCGCAGGCGTGATGTTCGGGTGTATCGATCCTGTGCAGGTGTTGTTACACGTGGTCTACCACTGTGAGGACGATCAGCTGTCCGTCCTGTCTCCCTGTAGCTCTGTCTTAGGCATCTCACAGTATGGACATTGCAATTTATTGCCCTGGCCACATCTGCAGTCCTCATGCCTCCTTGCAGCATGCCTAAGGCACATTCACACAGATGAGCAGGGACCCTGGGCATCTTTCTTTTGGTGTTTTTCAGAGTCCGTAGAAAGGCCTCTTTAGTGTCCTAAGTTTTCATAACTGTGACCTTAAGTATTTAGGCAGCCACCAATTGTGCAAGTTCTCCCACTTAAAAAGATGAGAGAGGCCTGTAATTTTCATCATAGGTACACTTCAACTATGACAGACAAAATGAGAAAAAAAATCCAGAAAATCACATTGTAGGATTTTTAATGAATTTATTTGCAAATTATGGTGGAAAATAAGTATTTGGTCACCTACAAACAAGCAAGATTTCTGGCTCTCACAGACCTGTAACTTCTTCTTTAAGAGGCTCCTCTGTCCTCCACTCCTTACCTGTATTAATGGCACCTGTTTGAACTTGTTATCAGTATAAAAGACACCTGTCCACAACCTTATTCTAAAATGGATTTAAAAAAAAAAAAATCTCATTAATATACACACAATACCCCATGATGTCAAAACAACATTTTAGCAAATTCATAAAAAAAAAAAAAAATTGAAATATCACATTTACATAAGTATTCTGACCCTTTACTCGAGAGCCATGCCTCCTCCGAAACATAACCCTGCCAAGCCACACTGCTTACTTAACCCAGAAGCTAGCCGCACCAATGTGCTACTCTACCATAAAGGTCTTATTGGTGGAGTGCTGCATAGATGGTTGTCCTTCAGGAAGGTCCTCCCATCTCCACAGATGAACTCTGGAGCTCTGTCAGAGTGACCATCGGGTTCTTGGCCACCTCCCTGAACAAGGCTCTTCTCCCTCGATTGCTGGGCAGACAGCTCTAGGAAGAGTCTTGGTGGTTTCAAACTTCTTCCATTTAAGAATGATGGAGGCCACTGTATTCTTGGGGACCTTCAATGCTGCAGACATTTTTAGTACCCTTCCCCAGATCTTTACCTCGACACAATCCTGTCTCAGAGCTCTACGGACAATTCCTTCTACCTCATGGCTTGGTTTTTGCTCTGACATGCACTGTCAACTGTGGGACCTTATATAGACAGGTGTGTTCCTTTCCAAATCATGTCCAGTCAATTGAATTTACCACAGGTGGAATCCAATAAAGTTGTAGAAACATCTCATGGATGATCAATGGAAACAGGGTGCACCTGAGCTCATTTTCAAGTTTCATAGCAAAGGGTCTGTTTTTTTATTTTTAATACATTTGCTACCATTTCTAAAAACTGTTTTCGCTTTGCCATTATCAGGTATTGTGTGTAGATTGATGAGGGGGAAAAAGTATTTGATACATTTTAGAATAAGGCTGTAATGTAACAAAATGTGGAGAAAGTCAAGGGGTCTGAATACTTTCCGATTGCACTCTATATAAAGAATAGGGTGCCATTTGGGATGCAGAAATACTGTGGTAGAATTGGTGGTGTATGTCTGTCTGTTTTTAAAATGGTCCCATTCCTTGTTGCCATCGTGGTGGCTGGCTGGATAATCTTTTATGAATCCCCTGCTATGTGGCACCTGCTTGGCGGGGTTACCCTGGGTTAAGGGCACAGCACAGTGAGCACAGCTGGAATGAAAAAAGCACAACCAGCCGTCACATCCCCGTCTGTCCCACTTCACAGCCAAATCTATAATCTAATCCATAGGATGCACTCAAACAAAATGTTACACAACAAGTCAGTTGGGGTCAATTCCATTTTCAATTCAATCAAATCAGGAAGTTGGAATTGAAATATTAACTCTAAATTCCAGTTTTCCTATGAGGAAACACATTCACCTAATATTTTTAACTGAAAGCACTTGTGTGCTTGAAATATATAGTTTATTATGTCCACGAAAATGGTTCGCTCCTACAGACAGTGAGTCTTGTGGCCAAGGCTTGCTATGTACTGTAAAGCAGGCAGACTGGTATCGAGGCATTCAGATTGAACGTTAGAATGGGCAAAACTAGTGATCTGAGTGCGGCAGTGCCAGGCGTGCCGGTTCCAGTATCCCAGAAACGGCCTCCTGGGCTTTTCACGCACGACAGTGTCTAGGGTTCACCGAGAATTGTACGACAAACAAAAAACCTCCAGTCAGTGGCAGTCCTGTGGTCGAAAACAGCTTGTTGATAAAAGAGGTCGAAGGAGAATGACAAGATTCGTGCAAGCTAACAGTGGTGTGCAGAACGTCATCTCGGAACACACAACTCGTCGGTCCTTGCAGTAGAAGACCACACCGGCTTCCACTCCTATCAGCTAAAAACAAGAAGAAGCGTCTCCAGTGGGCACGCAGTCACCAACACTGGACAATTGAGGAGTGGAAAAACATTGCCTGGTCCGAGGAATTCCGGTTCCTATTGCGATTTGGTGTAAGCAGCATGAGTACATGGCCCCATCTTGCCTGATATCAACGGTACAGGCTGGTGGCAGTGGTGTAATGGTGTAGGGAATGTTTTCCTGGCACATGTTGGGTCCCTTGATACCAATTGAGCAACATTCCAATGCCCTGAAGAATTCAGACTGTTCTGGAGGCAAAGGGGTGTCTGACCCCATACTAGATAGGTGTACACATAATAAACTGGCCACTGAGTGTAGTTCGTCATAAGTTCGTCATATGTCATATAGTTGTGTATTTCCTCTCTCCGGGGTGAAGTTTCTCCTATGTAAAGATCTAGGATAAGCTTCCCCCACCCCCAATCTTATCTTAACCATTAGTGGGGGGGGGGGGGGGGTACTAAACTGACCCAAGATCAGCATCTAGGGGCAACTTCAACCTACACCCATTTCCTCCTCATCAGAAACAAGACTCGACAACCCTGGACATGGAGCGGGCCAACAAGGAGATAGAGGTGCTGAGGAAGCAGTATGAAGCCATGTCTCAGGAGCTGAAGGAGGCGACGCAGGAAGCAGAGGTGGCCAAGTGTCGACGCGACTGGGCCTTTCAGGAGAGAGACAAGATAGTGGCAGAGAGAGAGAGTATTCGGTGAGTAGAGAGAGAATAAATAGAGAGAAACATCTTGCATTCCATAGCACATGGCCCCTAGAACCTGTCAGGAAGCCAACAGGATGATAGCTAAGAAACACACTTTATATCGATATTGAAGACTCAAGGATCAGTGGCCAGTGCCGAAAAATTAGTTGAAAGGCTCGGTCTTAAATTTCCACAGAAGAGTGGGTGATTATTGGATATTTACAGAAAATGGGACAAGCTTGAAAGGCAATGTATGAATTAATGTAGATGACGCCCTGTGTGTGTGTGTCTGTCAGAACGTTATGTGACAACCTGAGGAGAGAGAGGGACCGAGCGGTGAGCGACCTGGCAGATGCATTGAGAAACCTAGATGATACCAGGAAACAGAAAAATGACGCGTCACGCGAACTTAAGGAACTCAAGTGAGTTATTCATCCTTCTACATCCTCCATCCATCCATTTCTCCATCAATCCACATCAGAATATAAACCTCTGAAAACTATTTACAGTACAGAGGAATAGAACCCTATTATTTAACTTTGCCAGTTCTGTAACTTGATTTGAAGTACTGTAGGTTTTGGTGCTCTGACAGACAGTGTTATTTATAACCAGGTTTTATTGCCACCTAGTGGTTGAAATGTGTATCTAACGACTGGCTGTCTGTACATGCACAAGTTTGTCTTCAAATGTAAAGGTTGTTTTCAAAGTTTCTCTCTCTTTCTACAGAGAAAGGATTGAAGACCAGTTGGAAAAGGAGGCCAGTTTTCGTCAGCTGATGGCTCATAATTCACACGATTCAGCCATCGACACAGACTCTTTGGAGTGGGAGACGGAAGTTGTGCAGTTTGAGAAAAACAGAGTAAGTGTTTAGCGCTCACCAAGCTATTTATCTTGGCCAATTCCACATGCATTACTTTGTGCTATTGCCAAATAGAATTGAACCACAAAGAATGAATACAGTAGTAAAACAGTAGTAATATTCAGACAAGCAAACCATGGACACATTTTAGATCAGATGCGCCTTTTTAATGAGGAAATAGTAATGCTTTATTTACGTTATTTCAGGAGGACATGGATTTAAAAGCACTTGGTTTTGACGTTGCCGAGGGGATAAATGAGCCATATTTACCAGGAGACTGTGGGATATTTGTGAGTAAGGTGGACAGAGGAGGTATTGCTGAAGGAAGGTTAAGGTAAATCACACTTAATGGCCTTCTTCCTACTTTTGAAAAACATATTGTTATTATTAATCATCCACTGGTTACAGTTCTGCTTGGTTGCATCTTCTCTCTACAAAGTCAATTATTGGTTGCTCTTCTCTCTACAGAGTGAATGATTGGCTGTTGAAGATTAACAATGTGGACCTGACCAATAAGGACAGGAAGCAGGTTCTGAAGGCAGTGCTGAGCGGAGAAGGAGTGATCAATATGGTGGTCCGCAGGAGGAAATCTCTGGGAGGACGCTTAATCACTCCTATTGAGATCAACCTCACAGGATACAAAGGTATCACTCATATACAGCAAAACCTCACAAAATAAAAACATTTAAAAAAAAAAAATGATTTAACCAGGTAGGCCAGTTGAGAACAAGTTCTCATTTACAACTGCGACCTGGCCAAGATAAAGCAAAGCAGTGCGACAAAAACAACAACACAGAGTTACACATAAACAAACATACAGTCAATAACACAATAGGAAAATCTATGTACAGTGTGTGCAAATGTAGTAAGGTTAGAGAGGTAAGGCAATAAATAGGCCATAGAGACAAAATAATTACAATTTAGCATTAACACTGGAGTGATAGATGTGTATATGATGATGTGCAAGTAGAGATACTGGGGTGCAAAAGAGCAAGAGGATAAATAACAATATGGGGATGAGGTAGTTGGGTGTGCTATTTACAGATTGGCTGTGTACAGGTACAGTTCTATATAAGAGCCAGATATGTCTTCTTTGACTTGTAACCATAGCGGATCCCTTTTTGGTGCCTCTTTTTGAATGTTCTATAAAGAAGCATGCTCATAAGGTTAAACATGTAACCTTTATGGTGCTATAAAGAACTATTAAAAAAAGGGCACCAAAAAGGATTCTGCTGTCATTACAACCATTTCTGATGTCGTATATACCTCTTTTTAATGGTTATTTTACAGAACCTTTATCTCAATCTCAAAGGTTCTACAAAAAACAGTTGAAGAACAATACTGTTTTTTTTTTCTTCTGGTTAGACATATTATATTGTTAAAATTCCAAAGGTTTTATTATTGTGTTAATTGACAAGTTGTATCAGGTGTGCTATCTCTGGAACAGCTGGGGCTCCCTGAGGAGAGGTTTGAGATCTAGTGATTTAGACATCAGTTCTCAATTGACACAAGGCCACTGTCATATGTAATATGTAATAGCTTAACACAACACATTAGATAAACTGGAATCACACTGTCTCTCACGGTTTCACCAAAAGAGCTGTGAGCAACCCATGCCCCAAAATATTCTAATGAGCCTCCGCCCCTATATTTGAATTGTCACTAAAAGAGCAAAGAACTATTTTCTGAACTGCAAAGAATAATTGAAGAGCTCAAAGGGTTATTGGAGTTATTATGGTTCCACATAGAACCATCACTCTTCCCAAAGAACCCTTGCGGAACCCTCTTTTCTTAGTGCATATCGCCCTGCCCAAGCACTTATCATCCATTTTTGGATGGAAAGCAAAATATGAAACTTCTGTCATCAGTATCCAACACTAGATTGATGATGACGATTGTGATGAGGAGGAGGATAATGAAATGTGTATGTGCTGAAGACGTGACGTTATCCTCCCTGCCTCCTCCAGCCAGTGGTATAGGGCTGGAGTGTGGGGTGTTTGTAGCTGGGGTCACTCCGGGCTCTCCAGCAACCAAGGAGGGTTCACTCACAGTTGGAGATCGACTCATCGCTGTACGTATCACATTACACCTGCTTTTATTATGAAAGCTAATATTGTTTTGCTACTAAACCTGGGCCTGTATCCATAAAGCGTATATGAGTAGGAGTGCTTATCTAGGATCAGTTTAGCCATTTAGATTCAAATGAATTAATAGGTGGGGACCTAATCCTAGATTAGTACTCATACTTCATGAATATATACAGTGAGGCAAAAAAGTATTTGATCCCCTGCTGATTTTTTTTACATTTGCCCACTGACAAGGAAATGATCAGTCTATAATTTTAACGGTAGGTTTATTTGAACAGCGAGAGACAGAATAACAACAACAAAATCCAGAAATACGCATTTAAAAAACGTTATAAATTGATTTGCATTTTAATGAAGGAAATAAGTATTTGACCCCTCTGCAAAACATGACTTAGTACTTGGTGGCAAAACCCTTGTTGGCAATCACAGAGGTCAGACGTTTCTTGTAGTTGGCCACCAGGTTTACACACATCTCTGGAGGGATTTTGTCCCACTCCTTTTTGTAGATCTTCTCCAAGTCATTAAGGTTTCGAGGCTGACGTCTGGCAACTCGAACCTTCAGCTCCCTCCACAGATGTTCTATGGGATTAAGGTCTGGAGACTGGCTAGGCCACTCCAGGACCTTAATGTGCTTCTTCTTGAGCCACTCCTTTGTTGCCTTGGCCGTGTGTTTTGGGTCATTGTGATGCTTACCTTCAATGCTCTGGCTGAGGTAAGGAGGTTCTCACCCAAGTTTTGACGGTACATGGCCCCGTCCATCGTCCCTTTGATGCGGTGAAGTTGTCCTGTCCCCTTAGCAGAACCCCCCCCCCAAAGCATAACGTTTCCACCTCCATGTTTGACGGTGGGGATGGTGTTCTTGGGGTCATATTCAGCATTCCTCCTCCTCCAAATACGGCGAGTTGAGTTAATGCCAAAGAGCTCCGTTTTGGTCTCATCTGACCACAACACTTTCACCCAGTTGTCCTCTGAATCATTCAGATGTTCATTGGAAAACTTCAGACGGGCATGTATTTGTGCTTTCTTGAGCAGGGGGACCTTGCGGGCGCTGCAGGATTTCAGTCCTTCACAGCGTAGTGTGTTACCAATTGTTTTCTTGGTGACTATGGTCCCAGCTGCCTTGAGATCATTGACAAGGTCCTCCTGTGTAGTTCTGGGCGGATTCCTCACCATTCTCATGATCATTGCAATTCCACGAGGTGAGATCTTGCATGGAGCCCCAGGCCGAAGGAGATTGACAGTTCTCTTGTGTTTCTTCCATTTGCGAATAATCGCACCAACTGTTGTCACCTTCTCACCAAGCTGCTTGGCGATGGTCTTGTAGCCCATTCCAGTCTTGCGTAGGTCTACAATCTTGTCCCTGACATCCTTGGAGAGCTCTTTGTTCTTGGCCATGGTGGAGAGTTTGGAATCTGATTGATTGATTGCTTCTGTGGACAGGTGTCTTTTATACAGGTAACAAGCTGAGATTAGGAGCACTCCCTTTAAGCGTGTGCTCCTAATCTTAGCTCATTACCTGTATAAAAGACACCTGGGAGCCAGGTGATTGAGAGGGGGTCAAATACTTATTTCCCTCATTAAAATGCAAATCAATTTATAACATTTTTGACATGCGTTTTTCTGGATTTTGTTGTTGTTATTCTGTCTCTTACTGTTCCCTCACTGTATATTGTAAATACATGGTCACATGTTAATACTATATTTTTGTATGCAAATCTCAGCTTGTTGTTTATGACCAACCGGATTCTCCCATTTGTAGTTTTGCATCATCATATCTTAAATTGCATTTCATAACACATTCATGGATCCCCAGACAGTTTGCTTGCATATTACCGTGGTGACTCTATTCATTTATAAATAATTTGGTCTGCGTCTGAAATGGCCTCCTATTCCCTATATAGTGCACTACTTTTGACCAGAGCCCTAGTCAAAAGTAATGCAAAGTGGTGCAGTACATAGGGAATAGGAGGCCATTTGGGACTTGGGAGTATTTAAGTGAAGACCTGCTTGCTTCCCTGCTATAACATTGTTTGGATACGATGTGCTGACCTCATTTTCCCCTCCACAGATAAATGGAATAGCACTAGATAACAAGTCACTGTCTGAGTGTGAAGCTTTACTGCGGAGCTGCAGAGATGCTCTCAGCGTCTCTCTCATCAAGGTGAGTTAAGGCTGTCTGAGTCCCAAATGCCACACTATTCCCTATGTAGTGCATTACTTATGACCAGGGTTTTGGCCACAAGTAGTGCACTATTAGGGAATAGGATGCCATTAGGGATATCTTCATCTACTGGCTTTGTTATCAATGCTGTAGGCAATAGATAGATAGATGTTAGCATGAGCTGTGGAATGAATATCTTGAGCTGGTAATGGGGGCTGAGAAAATGTGAAATATATTATTGTATTGGAACTGGTTGGTTCATATAATTACAAAGTTTATTTAGTCTATTAAGCTGAGATATTAAATTATAGTAACCCGTATTGGCATGTACTCTACCTGCCAGTAATGAGAAAGTAATAATCATGAATGTTTCCTCTATTTTCTTTAAACAGTTAGTGCCTTCAGAAAGTATTCATTCCCCTTGTTTTTTCTCACCCATCTACACACAATACCCCATAATGACAAAGTGTTTTGCATAAGTATTCACACCCCTTTGCTATGACACTCTACATTGAGCTCAGGTGCATCTATGATCATCCTTGAGATGTCACTACAACTTGACTCGTCTCCACCTGTGACCAATTCAATTGTTTGGACATGATTTAGAAATAAACACACCTGTATGTATAAGGTCCCACAGTTGACAGTTTCTGTCAGAGCTGAAACTATACCATGAAGTCCAAGGAACTGTCTGTAGATCTCTGAGATATAATTGTGATGAGTCATATATCAGGTGAAGGGTATAAAACCATTTCTGGAGTGTTCAAAGTTTCCAAGAGGACAGAGGTCTCCATCATTGGGAAATTGAAAAAAATATGGAACTACCTAGTCTCTGCCTAGAGCTGGCCATCCAACTAAACTGAGCAACAGGGCAAGAAGGACCTTAGTCAGGGAGGTGACCAAGAACCCAAGAACTTCAGAGTTCCTTGGCTGTGATGGGAGAACCTGTCAGAAGGACAACAGTCTCTACAGCAATTCAACAATCTGGATTTAATGGGAGAGTGGCCAGACAGAAACCACTGCTAAGAAAAAGGCAACATGACAGCACGCCTGGAGTTTTCAGAAAGGCACGTGAATGTCTGAGTGCATAAAACAAAATATTCTGTGGTCTGATGAGACACAAATTGTACTCTTTGGCCTGAATGTAAAGCGCTAACACCATCCCTACCATGAAGTATGGTGGTGGCAGCAGCATGCTATGGGGATGCTTTTCAGCGACAGGGACTGGGAGACTGGTAAGGATAGAAAGAACAATGGAGCCAAATACAGGAAAATCCTTGATGAAAACCTGCTTCAGAGTGAAAACGACCTTGCACTCGGGGGCGAAGATTTACGTTCCAACAGGACAATGACCCCAAGCATACAGCCAAAGCAAAGCTGAAATGGTTTCTGAACAAGAATGTGAAAGTCCTTGAGTGGCGCAGCCAAAGCCCAGACTTGAATCATATTGAACCTCTGTGGAAAGACTTGAAGATTGCTGTTCACTGCTGCTCCCCATCTAACTTAACAGCGCTTGAGAAAATCTGCAAGGAAGAATGGGAGAAAATCACCAAATCCAGATATGCAGAGCTGATACAGACATACCCAAGACGACTCAAAGCTGTAATCGCCGCCAAAGTTGCTTCTATAAAGTATTGACTCAGGGGTGTGAATACTTATGTAAATGAAATATTACTGTAAGGCATTTTCAATACATTTGGGAAAATGTATAAAAACATGTTTTCACTTTGTTATTACAAGATAATTAGGTGGGGCTTACATTTGTCCTATTTCACATGTTTTTTTGCAAATCCCACAGAGAGAGGGGTCAGTGCCAGGGATCAGCCATTATTGATGGCAACCCTGGAGCAATTAGGATTAAGTGCCTTGCTTAAGGGCACATCAACCGGTTTTCAATTAGTTGGCTCTGGGATTTGAGCCAGCGACCTTTCGGCTACTGGCCCAACGCTTCTAACTACTGGGCTACCTGCCGCCAGAGTTCATTATGGGGTGTTGTGTGTAGATGGGAGAGAAATCCATTTTGAATTCAGGCTGTAACACAACAAAATGTGGATTAAGTCAAGGGGTATGAATTATTTCTGAATGCTCTGTAAATGTTTCCTGGGTCACAAATTTCAGCACTATGAACAACCTAAGTGGAAATGAGTGACCACTTGTTTGCTCCCTCAGAGTTGCTCCGGCCAGAGTATCTTTGAAAACCTGCGAGACGCCTCAGAGAAGACCTCCAACTGCCGCTCGCTCCACTCTTGGCACTCCCGGAACTCCAAGAACAACAACAGCTCTACCCAGACAGACATGTTCTGCCCTGATATTGGCTCCAGTGGTGGAGAGAGACACAACCATCCCAACAAAGACAGGAGTCATAGCAACGTTGTAGCAGTAGACAACAACAGTAGAGGTGGCTCCATCTGCCAGCACAAGCCGTTTTCCAGTAGCTCCATGTACTCCCGCTCTCTATCCCACAGGGGGAGCTGTCTGCAGAACAGCCCAGTCAGTTCAGGGCCATTGGGGTCCCCAGAGCTCCACCAGGACTACTGCTACAGGAGAGGGGAGTCACACAGCAGACGACCTCTCACCTTCACCCCTGTGGCCTCTGACTGTATTACCCTGCAGGTTGGTCTTGGAAGGATGGGTGGAGGGGGGGTGGGGAATGGATGGATAGATGGAGGGATGTGGAGGGAGGGGGGGGGGTGGATGGATGGTTGGAGAGATGTGGAGGGAAGGGGAAGAATGGATGGATGGTTGGAGGGGGGAGGAATGGATGAATAGACGGAGGGATGTGGAGGGAGGGGGAGGAATGGATGGTTGGTTGGAGGGATGTGGGGGGGGGGGTGAATGGATGGATTGTTGGAGGGATGTGGAGGGAAGGGGAAGAATGGATGGATGGTTGGAGGGGGCAGGAATGGATGAATAGACGGAGGGATGTGGAGGGAGGGGGAGGAATGGATGGTTGGAGGAAGGGGGAGGAATGGATGGATGGTTGGAGGGATGTGGAGGGAGGGGGAGAAATGGATGGATGGTTGGAGAGATGTGGAGGTAGGAAGAATGGATGGATAGATGGAGGGTGTGGAGGGAGGGGGAGGAATGGATGGAGGGATGTGGAGGGAGGAATGGATGGATAGATGGAGGGAGGGGGAGGAATGGATGGATGTTTGGAGGGAGGGGGAGGTAGGGGGAAGAATGGATGGATAGTTGGAGGGATGTGGGAGGAATGGATGGAGGGATGGAGGGTTGTGGAGGGAGGGGGAGGAATGGATGGATGGTCGGAGGGGTGTGGGAGGAATGGATGGAGGGATGGAGGGTTGTGGAGGGAGGGGGAGGAATGGATGGATGGTTGGAGGGGTGTGGGAGGAATGGATGGAGGGATGGAGGGTTGTGGAGGGAGGGGGAGGAATGGATGGATGGTTGGAGGGGTGTGGGAGGAATGGATGGAGGGATGGAGGGTTGTGGAGGGAGGGGGAGGAATGGATGGATGGTTGGAGGGGTGTGGGAGGAATGGATGGAGGGATGGAGGGTTGTGGAGGGAGGGGGAGGAATGGGTGGATGGTTGGAGGGATGTGGAGGAATGGATGGATGGTTGGAGGGATGTGGAGGAATGGATGGATGGTTGGAGGGATGTGGAGGTAGGGGGAAGAATGGATGGATGTTTGGAGGGGTGTGGGAGGAATGGATGGAGGGATGGAGGGTTGTGGAGGGAGGGAGAGAAATGGATGGATAGTTGGAGGGATGTGGAGGAATGGATGGATGGTTGGAGGGATGTGGAGGTAGGGGGAAGAATGGATGCATGTCAAGTAGTTTTTTTCTAAATAGCTCCTGAAAGTTATTGTTTTTAATGTGTGCTGTAATGTTGTTATTTGTGTAAGACTGTAACATATCAATTTCCACCCTGGGGTTATATTCTATTTAGAGCACGCTGCTGGACAGAGGAGGAGACAGAGACAGAGGAGGAGACAGAGACAGAGGAGGTGACAGAGACAGAGACAGAGTAGATGACAGAGACAGAGTAGGTGACAGAGACAGAGGAGGAGACAGAGACAGAGGAGGAGACAGAGGAGGAGAGGAAGGACACACCACTACTCCAGAGAGAGAGAAGCCGAGCGGAGGCACCTGGCCTAAAGTCTTGGTGGGCGCGTCCATCCTCGAGTGTGCCCAGCTCTCCATCTATAAGAAGCCCAAGCAGAGGAAGTCCATCTTCGACGCAGACACCTTCAAACGGCCCGAGGCGTCCTCCAAGCTGGACTACCTCTCCTTGTCCCAGCTATCAAAACACTCCCCGCAGGACTCTCAGTCTGAGGTGGGGCCAGGGGTGGGGATAGGGCAGACCCCTCCCACCCCACCTCAGAGGAGCGATTCGTTCAGGTTCAAACACCGCCAGCAGATCAGCTCTGCCTCGGACTCCACCATCACCACAGGGACAGGCACCCCTCCAACCACCCCGGGCCAGGCCCCAGGTGGCCTACCCCTGGTGGGCAAACAACAGGAGGGGGGGGGGCTGGAGGGTCGAGACAGAGACGGAGATAGGGAAAGGGACAGAGATGGGGAAAGAGACAGAGACAGAGAAAATCGAGACAGAGACGGGGACAGTGAGAAGCACAATTACTACATAGACCCTCCTGGAGAGGGGATGCAGCCAATCATCAGCTCCAGGAAGTCATGTGATGAGGATGTAAGCAGGCAGAGGGGGGAGGAGCTGGACAGGAGAAGGTACCGTCCCAAATCAGCCCCTGCGTTACGCCGGAACATGACCCCTCTACACATCCACATCCCTATCCAGGTAATTAACATTCCTGATTGATTGGTTGATTGATTGTTTGGTTGATTAATTAATTGAGCCCTGTGGCTGTGCTTAGCCAAACTTTCCAAGTTTCCTTTTGGTACGATGTTGATATTCTTATTGATTTGCCATTACACGCAGCAAATATTAACTCTGCAATGAACTCCTGTGTTTTCCATACGCTGCATGCCGTGTCAGTGTGTGTTACTAGAGCTGATAGTTCCTGTCCGTCTTTACTGTGCGTCCAGAGTTTCTCTAATGACGAGGCGTCTCCAGAGCCGGTGGACTTGGTGCGTTTCTCTCCCATGCGCTCTCATCGTTACAGCATGCCTTTGGTACCACCAGGATACAGCAGCACCATGACTGCACGTAAGTCTCCTGTTACAACTATCTGAACAAGTAATTGTATATTAGATTATCTCATTAAAGATGCATCTTCTTATCTTGTTTTCTCCACTGTGTTTCAGTACAGGTGTGATATTGCACCTGATCTCTTTCATTTCCTGTTTTCTTAACCCTTACTGGCCCTGATTTAACAGATAGCGTCTCTTTTGAATTGTGATGATTGTGACCATGTCTTTTTTTTTTTCCTTATTGCGTCTAACTTATAAGAGCTGTATAAGAGTGTCTGCTTCATGACTAAAATGTAAATGTCCTTGTTTTTGGTCATCCAGACCCCGGACACAGAGGTCTAGCCCCGTGTCCTGCTGTCACCGCTGTGATGAGGAACCCAGTCTATACCGCCTGGAGCCATGACGTTCACACAAACCACAACTGTCCTCCTGCACCCACCTCAGGCAACCACTCACACTCTCACCCCAGGTAGATACCCCTCCTCAATGCCAAGCCATTTCCAGGTATCCCAGGTCTGAATCAGTCCATGATTAGAAGGCAGTAATTCAAACATAAACTTAATGTCAACAATGCACTTAATGGTCTAGATCTTACAATATAGCTCAACATAGATATGTCATAATTCGCTGCATGAATCTGATGACTGTGTTCTTCTCCTATAGTCCCCAGCACCAAGGTCGTCTGAGCCTGGATTTGAGCCACAAGCGGTCTGGTGACTTAACGTCAGATTCATCACCCTGTAGCCAGACACCACACAGCACCAACTCCCTGCCCTCCAGTACCAGACTGGGTCAGTGAACGAACAAATGAACGAACGAATGAACAAATAAAAAATAAAAACCTTATTGAGTCAATAATTAGATTTCTACATTATGAGCCAGCAATCATTTACATTTTAGTCATTTAGCAGACGCTCTGATCCAGAGTCACTTACAGAGGTGAGTGGATACATTTTAGTCATTTAGCAGACACTCTGATCCACAGTCACTTACAGAGGTGAGTGGATACATTTTAGTCATTTAGCAGACACTCTGATCAGCAGCCACTTACAGAGGTGAGTGGATACATTTTAGTCATTTAGAAGACACTGATCCACAGTCACTTACAGAGGTGAGTGGATACATTTTAGTCATTTAGCAGACACTCTGATCCAGAGTCACTTACAGAGGTGAGTGGATACATTTTAGTCATTTAGCAGACACTCTGATCCACAGCCACTTACAGAGGTGAGGGGATACATTTTAGTCATTTAGCAGACACTCTGATCCACAGTCACTTACAGAGGTGAGTGGATACATTTGAGTCATTTAGCAGACGCTCTGATCCAGAGTCACTTACAGAGGTGAGTGGATACATTTTAGTCATTTAGCAGACACTCTGATCCACAGTCACTTACAGAGGTGAGTGGATACATTTTAGTCATTTAGCAGACACTCTGATCCACAGTCACTTACAGAGGTGAGTGGATACATTTTAGTCATTTAGCAGACACTGATCCACAGTCACTTACAGAGGTGAGGGGATACATTTTAGTCATTTAGCAGACACTGATCCACAGTCACTTACAGAGGTGAGTGGATACATTTTAGTCATTTAGCAGACACTCTGATCCACAGTCACTTACAGAGGTGAGTGGATACATTTTAGTCATTTAGCAGACACTCTGATCCACAGTCACTTACAGAGGTGAGTGGATACATTTTAGTCATTTAGCAGACACTCTGATCCAGAGTCACTTACAGAGGTGAGTGGATACATTTTAGTCATTTAGCAGACACTCTGATCCACAGTCACTTACAGAGGTGAGTGGATACATTTTAGTCATTTAGAAGACACTGATCCAGAGTCACTTACAGAGGTGAGTGGATACATTTTAGTCATTTAGCAGACACTCTGATCCACAGTCACTTACAGAGGTGAGGGGATACATTTTAGTCATTTAGCAGACACTGATCCACAGTCACTTACAGCGGTGAGTGGATACATTTTAGTCATTTAGCAGACACTCTGATCCACAGTCACTTACAGAGGTGAGTGGATACATTTTAGTCATTTAGCAGACACTCTGATCCAGAGTCACTTACAGAGGTGAGTGGATACATTTTAGTCATTTAGCAGACACTCTGATCCACAGTCACTTACAGAGGTGAGTGGATACATTTTAGTCATTTAGAAGACACTGATCCACAGTCACTTACAGAGGTGAGTGGATACATTTTAGTCATTTAGCAGACACTGATCCACAGTCACTTACAGAGGTGAGTGGATACATTTTAGTCATTTAGCAGACACTGATCCACAGTCACTTACAGAGGTGAGTGGATACATTTTAGTCATTTAGAAGACACTGATCCACAGTCACTTACAGAGGTGAGTGGATACATTTTAGTCATTTAGCAGACACTCTGATCCACAGAGGTGAGTGGATACATTTTAGTCATTTAGCAGACACTGATCCACAGCCACTTACAGAGGTGAGTGGATACATTTTAGTCATTTAGCAGACACTCTGATCCACAGAGGTGAGTGGATACATTTTAGTCATTTAGCAGACACTGATCCACAGTCACTTACAGAGGTGAGTGGATACATTTTAGTCATTTAGCAGACACTCTGATCCACAGAGGTGAGTGGATATATTTTAGTCATTTAGCAGACACTCTGATCCACAGTCACTTACAGAGGTGAGTGGATACATTTGAGTCATTTAGCAGACGCTCTGATCCAGAGTCACTTACAGAGGTGAGTGGATACATTTTAGTCATTTAGCAGACACTCTGATCCACAGTCACTTACAGAGGTGAGTGGATACAATTTAGTCATTTAGCAGACACTCTGATCCACAGTCACTTACAGAGGTGAGTGGATACATTTTAGTCATTTAGCAGACACTGATCCACAGTCACTTACAGAGGTGAGGGGATACATTTTAGTCATTTAGCAGACACTGATCCACAGTCACTTACAGAGGTGAGTGGATACATTTTAGTCATTTAGCAGACACTCTGATCCACAGTCACTTACAGAGGTGAGTGGATACATTTTAGTCATTTAGCAGACACTCTGATCCAGAGTCACTTACAGAGGTGAGTGGATACATTTTAGTCATTTAGCAGACACTCTGATCCACAGTCACTTACAGAGGTGAGTGGATACATTTTAGTCATTTAGAAGACACTGATCCAGAGTCACTTACAGAGGTGAGTGGATACATTTTAGTCATTTAGCAGACACTCTGATCCACAGTCACTTACAGAGGTGAGGGGATACATTTTAGTCATTTAGCAGACACTGATCCACAGTCACTTACAGAGGTGAGTGGATACATTTTAGTCATTTAGCAGACACTCTGATCCACAGTCACTTACAGAGGTGAGTGGATACATTTTAGTCATTTAGCAGACACTCTGATCCAGAGTCACTTACAGAGGTGAGTGGATACATTTTAGTCATTTAGCAGACACTCTGATCCACAGTCACTTACAGAGGTGAGTGGATACATTTTAGTCATTTAGAAGACACTGATCCACAGTCACTTACAGAGGTGAGTGGATACATTTTAGTCATTTAGCAGACACTGATCCACAGTCACTTACAGAGGTGAGTGGATACATTTTAGTCATTTAGCAGACACTGATCCACAGTCACTTACAGAGGTGAATGGATACATTTTAGTCATTTAGAAGACACTGATCCACAGTCACTTACAGAGGTGAGTGGATACATTTTAGTCATTTAGCAGACACTCTGATCCACAGAGGTGAGTGGATACATTTTAGTCATTTAGCAGACACTGATCCACAGCCACTTACAGAGGTGAGTGGATACATTTTAGTCATTTAGCAGACACTCTGATCCACAGAGGTGAGTGGATACATTTTAGTCATTTAGCAGACACTGATCCACAGTCACTTACAGAGGTGAGTGGATACATTTTAGTCATTTAGCAGACACTCTGATCCACAGAGGTGAGTGGATATATTTTAGTCATTTAGCAGACACTCTGATCCACAGTCACTTACAGAGGTGAGTGGATACATTTTAGTCATTTAGCAGACACTCTGATCCACAGTCACTTACAGAGGTGAGTGGATACATTTTAGTCATTTAGCAGACACTCTGATCCACAGCCACTTACAGAGGTGAGTGGATACATTTTAGTCATTTAGCAGACACTCTGATCCACAGTCACTTACAGAGGTGAGGGGATACATTTTAGTCATTTAGCAGACACTGATCCACAGTCACTTACAGAGGTGAGTGGATACATTTTAGTCATTTAGCAGACACTCTGATCCACAGTCACTTACAGAGGTGAGTGGATACATTTTAGTCATTTAGCAGACACTCTGATCAGCAGCCACTTACAGAGGTGAGTGGATACATTTTAGTCATTTAGAAGACACTGATCCACAGTCACTTACAGAGGTGAGTGGATACATTTTAGTCATTTAGCAGACACTCTGATCCAGAGTCACTTACAGAGGTGAGTGGATACATTTTAGTCATTTAGCAGACACTCTGATCCACAGCCACTTACAGAGGTGAGGGGATACATTTTAGTCATTTAGCAGACACTCTGATCCACAGTCACTTACAGAGGTGAGTGGATACATTTGAGTCATTTAGCAGACGCTCTGATCCAGAGTCACTTACAGAGGTGAGTGGATACATTTTAGTCATTTAGCAGACACTCTGATCCACAGTCACTTACAGAGGTGAGTGGATACATTTTAGTCATTTAGCAGACACTCTGATCCACAGTCACTTACAGAGGTGAGTGGATACATTTTAGTCATTTAGCAGACACTGATCCACAGTCACTTACAGAGGTGAGGGGATACATTTTAGTCATTTAGCAGACACTGATCCACAGTCACTTACAGAGGTGAGTGGATACATTTTAGTCATTTAGCAGACACTCTGATCCACAGTCACTTACAGAGGTGAGTGGATACATTTTAGTCATTTAGCAGACACTCTGATCCACAGTCACTTACAGAGGTGAGTGGATACATTTTAGTCATTTAGCAGACACTCTGATCCAGAGTCACTTACAGAGGTGAGTGGATACATTTTAGTCATTTAGCAGACACTCTGATCCACAGTCACTTACAGAGGTGAGTGGATACATTTTAGTCATTTAGAAGACACTGATCCAGAGTCACTTACAGAGGTGGGTGGATACATTTTAGTCATTTAGCAGACACTCTGATCCACAGTCACTTACAGAGGTGAGGGGATACATTTTAGTCATTTAGCAGACACTGATCCACAGTCACTTACAGAGGTGATTGGATACATTTTAGTCATTTAGCAGACACTCTGATCCACAGTCACTTACAGAGGTGAGTGGATACATTTTAGTCATTTAGCAGACACTCTGATCCAGAGTCACTTACAGAGGTGAGTGGATACATTTTAGTCATTTAGCAGACACTCTGATCCACAGTCACTTACAGAGGTGAGTGGATACATTTTAGTCATTTAGAAGACACTGATCCACAGTCACTTACAGAGGTGAGTGGATACATTTTAGTCATTTAGCAGACACTGATCCACAGTCACTTACAGAGGTGAGTGGATACATTTTAGTCATTTAGCAGACACTGATCCACAGTCACTTACAGAGGTGAGTGGATGCATTTTAGTCATTTAGAAGACACTGATCCACAGTCACTTACAGAGGTGAGTGGATACATTTTAGTCATTTAGCAGACACTCTGATCCACAGAGGTGAGTGGATACATTTTAGTCATTTAGCAGACACTGATCCACAGCCACTTACAGAGGTGAGTGGATACATTTTAGTCATTTAGCAGACACTCTGATCCACAGAGGTGAGTGGATACATTTTAGTCATTTAGCAGACACTGATCCACAGTCACTTACAGAGGTGAGTGGATACATTTTAGTCATTTAGCAGACACTCTGATCCACAGAGGTGAGTGGATATATTTTAGTCATTTAGCAGACACTCTGATCCACAGTCACTTACAGAGGTGAGTGGATACATTTTAGTCATTTAGCAGACACTCTGATCCACAGTCACTTACAGAGGTGAGTGGATACATTTTAGTCATTTAGCAGACACTCTGATCCACAGCCACTTACAGAGGTGAGTGGATACATTTTAGTCATTTAGCAGACACTCTGATCCACAGTCACTTACAGAGGTGAGGGGATACATTTTAGTCATTTAGCAGACACTGATCCACAGTCACTTACAGAGGTGAGTGGATACATTTTAGTCATTTAGCAGACACTCTGATCCACAGTCACTTACAGAGGTGAGTGGATACATTTTAGTCATTTAGCAGACACTCTGATCCAGAGTCACTTACAGAGGTGAGTGGATACATTTTAGTCATTTAGCAGACACTCTGATCCACAGTCACTTACAGAGGTGAGTGGATACATTTTAGTCATTTAGAAGACACTGATCCACAGTCACTTACAGAGGTGAGTGGATACATTTTAGTCATTTAGCAGACACTGATCCACAGTCACTTACAGAGGTGAGTGGATACATTTTAGTCATTTAGCAGACACTGATCCACAGTCACTTACAGAGGTGAGTGGATACATTTTAGTCATTTAGAAGACACTGATCCACAGTCACTTACAGAGGTGAGTGGATACATTTTAGTCATTTAGCAGACACTCTGATCCACAGAGGTGAGTGGATACATTTTAGTCATTTAGCAGACACTGATCCACAGCCACTTACAGAGGTGAGTGGATACATTTTAGTCATTTAGCAGACACTCTGATCCACAGAGGTGAGTGGATACATTTTAGTCATTTAGCAGACACTCTGATCCACAGAGGTGAGTGGATATATTTTAGTCATTTAGCAGACACTGATCCACAGTCACTTACAGAGGTGAGTGGATACATTTTAGTCATTTAGAAGACACTGATCCACAGTCACTTACAGAGGTGAGTGGATACATTTTAGTCATTTAGCAGACACTCTGATCCACAGAGGTGAGTGGATACATTTTAGTCATTTAGCAGACACTCTGATCCACAGAGGTGAGGGGATACATTTTAGTCATTTAGCAGACACTGATCCACAGTCACTTACAGAGGTGAGTGGATACATTTTAGTCATTTAGCAGACACTCTGATCCACAGAGGTGAGTGGATACATTTTAGTCATTTAGCAGACACTCTGATCCACAGAGGTGAGGGGATACATTTTAGTCATTTAGCAGACACTGATTCACAGTCACTTACAGAGGTGAGTGGATACATTTTAGTCATTTAGCAGACACTCTGATCCACAGCCACTTACAGAGGTGAGTGGATACATTTTAGTCATTTAGCAGACACTCTGATCCACAGTCACTTACAGAGGTGAGTGGATACATTTTAGTCATTTAGCAGACACTCTGATTCACAGTCACTTACAGAGGTGAGGGGATACATTTTAGTCATTTAGCAGACACTCTGATCCACAGTCACTTACAGAGGTGAGTGTATACATTTTAGTCATTTAGCAGACACTCTGATCCACAGTCACTTACAGAGGTGAGTGGATACATTTTAGTCATTTAGAAGACACTGATCCACAGTCACTTACAGAGGTGAGTGGATACATTTTAGTCATTTAGCAGACACTCTGATCCACAGAGGTGAGTGGATACATTTTAGTCATTTAGCAGACACTGATCCACAGCCACTTACAGAGGTGAGTGGATACATTTTAGTCATTTAGCAGACACTCTGATCCACAGAGGTGAGTGGATACATTTTAGTCATTTAGCAGACACTGATCCACAGTCACTTACAGAGGTGAGTGGATACATTTTAGTCATTTAGCAGACACTCTGATCCACAGAGGTGAGTGGATATATTTTAGTCATTTAGCAGACACTCTGATCCACAGTCACTTACAGAGGTGAGTGGATACATTTTAGTCATTTAGCAGACACTCTGATCCACAGTCACTTACAGAGGTGAGTGGATACATTTTAGTCATTTAGCAGACACTCTGATCCACAGCCACTTACAGAGGTGAGTGGATACATTTTAGTCATTTAGCAGACACTCTGATCCACAGTCACTTACAGAGGTGAGGGGATACATTTTAGTCATTTAGCAGACACTGATCCACAGTCACTTACAGAGGTGAGTGGATACATTTTAGTCATTTAGCAGACACTCTGATCCACAGTCACTTACAGAGGTGAGTGGATACATTTTAGTCATTTAGCAGACACTCTGATCCAGAGTCACTTACAGAGGTGAGTGGATACATTTTAGTCATTTAGCAGACACTCTGATCCACAGTCACTTACAGAGGTGAGTGGATACATTTTAGTCATTTAGAAGACACTGATCCACAGTCACTTACAGAGGTGAGTGGATACATTTTAGTCATTTAGCAGACACTGATCCACAGTCACTTACAGAGGTGAGTGGATACATTTTAGTCATTTAGCAGACACTGATCCACAGTCACTTACAGAGGTGAGTGGATACATTTTAGTCATTTAGAAGACACTGATCCACAGTCACTTACAGAGGTGAGTGGATACATTTTAGTCATTTAGCAGACACTCTGATCCACAGAGGTGAGTGGATACATTTTAGTCATTTAGCAGACACTGATCCACAGCCACTTACAGAGGTGAGTGGATACATTTTAGTCATTTAGCAGACACTCTGATCCACAGAGGTGAGTGGATACATTTTAGTCATTTAGCAGACACTCTGATCCACAGAGGTGAGTGGATATATTTTAGTCATTTAGCAGACACTGATCCACAGTCACTTACAGAGGTGAGTGGATACATTTTAGTCATTTAGAAGACACTGATCCACAGTCACTTACAGAGGTGAGTGGATACATTTTAGTCATTTAGCAGACACTCTGATCCACAGAGGTGAGTGGATACATTTTAGTCATTTAGCAGACACTCTGATCCACAGAGGTGAGGGGATACATTTTAGTCATTTAGCAGACACTGATCCACAGTCACTTACAGAGGTGAGTGGATACATTTTAGTCATTTAGCAGACACTCTGATCCACAGAGGTGAGTGGATACATTTTAGTCATTTAGCAGACACTCTGATCCACAGAGGTGAGGGGATACATTTTAGTCATTTAGCAGACACTGATTCACAGTCACTTACAGAGGTGAGTGGATACATTTTAGTCATTTAGCAGACACTCTGATCCACAGCCACTTACAGAGGTGAGTGGATACATTTTAGTCATTTAGCAGACACTCTGATCCACAGTCACTTACAGAGGTGAGTGGATACATTTTAGTCATTTAGCAGACACTCTGATTCACAGTCACTTACAGAGGTGAGGGGATACATTTTAGTCATTTAGCAGACACTCTGATCCACAGTCACTTACAGAGGTGAGTGTATACATTTTAGTCATTTAGCAGACACTCTGATCCACAGTCACTTACAGAGGTGAGTGGATACATTTTAGTCATTTAGCAGACACTCTGATCCACAGTCACTTACAGAGGTGAGTGGATACATTTTAGTCATTTAGCAGACACTCTGATCCACAGCCACTTACAGAGGTGAGTGGATACATTTTAGTCATTTAGCAGACACTCTGATCCAGAGTCACTTACAGAGGTGAGTGGAAACATTTTAGTCATTTAGCAGACACTCTGATCCACAGCCACTTACAGAGGTGAGGGGATACATTTTAGTCATTTAGCAGACACTGATCCACAGTCACTTACAGAGGTGAGTGGATACATTTTAGTCATTTAGCAGACACTCTGATCCACAGTCACTTACAGAGGTGAGTGGATACATTTTAGTCATTTAGCAGACACTCTGATCCAGAGTCACTTACAGAGGTGAGTGGATACATTTTAGTCATTTAGCAGACACTCTGATCCACAGTCACTTACAGAGGTGAGTGGATACATTTTAGTCATTTAGAAGACACTGATCCACAGTCACTTACAGAGGTGAGTGGATACATTTTAGTCATTTAGCAGACACTGATCCACAGTCACTTACAGAGGTGAGTGGATACATTTTAGTCATTTAGCAGACACTGATCCACAGTCACTTACAGAGGTGAGTGGATACATTTTAGTCATTTAGAAGACACTGATCCACAGTCACTTACAGAGGTGAGTGGATACATTTTAGTCATTTAGCAGACACTCTGATCCACAGAGGTGAGTGGATACATTTTAGTCATTTAGCAGACACTGATCCACAGTCACTTACAGAGGTGAGTGGATACATTTTAGTCATTTAGCAGACACTCTGATCCACAGAGGTGAGTGGATATATTTTAGTCATTTCGCAGACACTCTGATCCACAGTCACTTACAGAGGTGAGTGGATACATTTTAGTCATTTAGCAGACACTCTGATCCACAGTCACTTACAGAGGTGAGTGGATACATTTTAGTCATTTAGCAGACACTCTGATCCACAGCCACTTACAGAGGTAAGTGGATACATTTTAGTCATTTAGCAGACACTCTGATCCACAGTCACTTACAGAGGTGAGTGGATACATTTTAGTCATTTAGCAGACACTCTGATCCACAGCCACTTACAGAGGTGAGTGGATACATTTTAGTCATTTAGCAGACACTCTGATCCACAGTCACTTACAGAGGTGAGTGGATACATTTTAGTCATTTAGCAGACACTGATCCAGAGTCACTTACAGAGGTGAGTGGATACATTTTAGTCATTTAGCAGACACTCTGATCCACATTCACTTACAGAGGTGAGTGGATACATTTTAGTCATTTAGAAGACACTGATCCACAGTCACTTACAGAGGTGAGTGGATACATTTTAGTCATTTAGCAGACACTCTGATCCACAGAGGTGAGTGGATACATTTTAGTCATTTAGCAGACACTCTGATCCACAGAGGTGAGGGGATACATTTTAGTCATTTAGCAGACACTGATCCACAGTCACTTACAGAGGTGAGTGGATACATTTTAGTCATTTAGCAGACACTCTGATCCACAGAGGTGAGTGGATACGTTTTAGTCATTTAGCAGACACTCTGATCCACAGAGGTGAGGGGATACATTTTAGTCATTTAGCAGACACTGATCCACAGTCACTTACAGAGGTGAGTGGATACATTTTAGTCATTTAGCAGACACTCTGATCCACAGCCACTTACAGAGGTGAGTGGATACATTTTAGTCATTTAGCAGACACTCTGATCCACAGTCACTTACAGAGGTGAGTGGAGACATTTTAGTCATTTAGCAGACACTCTGATTCACAGTCACTTACAGAGGTGAGGGGATACATTTTAGTCATTTAGCAGACACTCTGATCCACAGTCACTTACAGAGGTGAGTGTATACATTTTAGTCATTTAGCAGACACTCTGATCCACAGTCACTTACAGAGGTGAGGGGATACATTTTAGTCATTTAGCAGACACTCTGATCCACAGTCACTTACAGAGGTGAGTGTATACATTTTAGTCATTTAGCAGACACTCTGATCCACAGTCACTTACAGAGGTGAGTGGATACATTTTAGTCATTTAGCAGACACTCTGATCCACAGTCACTTACAGAGGTGAGTGGATACATTTTAGTCATTTAGCAGACACTCTGATCCACAGCCACTTACAGAGGTGAGTGGATACATTTTAGTCATTTAGCAGACACTCTGATCCAGAGTCACTTACAGAGGTGAGTGGATACATTTTAGTCATTTAGCAGACACTCTGATCCACAGCCACTTACAGAGGTGAGGGGATACATTTTAGTCATTTAGCAGACACTGATCCACAGTCACTTACAGAGGTGAGTGGATACATTTTAGTCATTTAGCAGACACTCTGATCCACAGTCACTTACAGAGGTGAGTGGATACATTTTAGTCATTTAGAAGACACTGATCCACAGTCACTTACAGAGGTGAGTGGATACATTTTAGTCATTTAGCAGACACTGATCCACAGTCACTTACAGAGGTGAGTGGATACATTTTAGTCATTTAGCAGACACTGATCCACAGTCACTTACAGAGGTGAGTGGATACATTTTAGTCATTTAGAAGACACTGATCCACAGTCACTTACAGAGGTGAGTGGATACATTTTAGTCATTTAGCAGACACTCTGATCCACAGAGGTGAGTGGATACATTTTAGTCATTTAGCAGACACTGATCCACAGTCACTTACAGAGGTGAGTGGATACATTTTAGTCATTTAGAAGACACTGATCCACAGTCACTTACAGAGGTGAGTGGATACATTTTAGTCATTTAGCAGACACTCTGATCCACAGAGGTGAGTGGATACATTTTAGTCATTTAGCAGACACTGATCCACAGTCACTTACAGAGGTGAGTGGATACATTTTAGTCATTTAGCAGACACTCTGATCCACAGAGGTGAGTGGATATATTTTAGTCATTTCGCAGACACTCTGATCCACAGTCACTTACAGAGGTGAGTGGATACATTTTAGTCATTTAGCAGACACTCTGATCCACAGTCACTTACAGAGGTGAGTGGATACATTTTAGTCATTTAGCAGACACTCTGATCCACAGCCACTTACAGAGGTAAGTGGATACATTTTAGTCATTTAGCAGACACTCTGATCCACAGTCACTTACAGAGGTGAGTGGATACATTTTAGTCATTTAGCAGACACTCTGATCCACAGCCACTTACAGAGGTGAGTGGATACATTTTAGTCATTTAGCAGACACTCTGATCCACAGTCACTTACAGAGGTGAGTGGATACATTTTAGTCATTTAGCAGACACTGATCCAGAGTCACTTACAGAGGTGAGTGGATACATTTTAGTCATTTAGCAGACACTCTGATCCACAGTCACTTACAGAGGTGAGTGGATACATTTTAGTCATTTAGCAGACACTGATCCACAGTCACTTACAGAGGTGAGTGGATACATTTTAGTCATTTAGCAGACACTCTGATCCACAGCCACTTACAGAGGTGAGTGGATACATTTTAGTCATTTAGCAGACACTCTGATCCACAGAGGTGAGTGGATACATTTTAGTCATTTAGCAGACACTCTGATCCACAGAGGTGAGTGGATACATTTTAGTCATTTAGCAGACACTCTGATCCACAGAGGTGAGGAGATACATTTTAGTCATTTAGCAGACACTGATCCACAGTCACTTACAGAGGTGAGTGGATACATTTTAGTCATTTAGCAGACACTCTGATCCACAGCCACTTACAGAGGTGAGTGGATACATTTTAGTCATTTAGCAGACACTCTGATCCACAGTCACTTACAGAGGTGAGTGGATACATTTTAGTCATTTAGCAGACACTCTGATCCACAGCCACTTACAGAGGTGAGTGGATACATTTTAGTCATTTAGCAGACACTCTGATCCACAGTCACTTACAGAGGTGAGTGGATACATTTTAGTCATTTAGCAGACACTGATCCAGAGTCACTTACAGAGGTGAGTGGATACATTTTAGTCATTTAGCAGACACTCTGATCCACAGTCACTTACAGAGGTGAGTGGATACATTTTAGTCATTTAGCAGACACTGATCCACAGTCACTTACAGAGGTGAGTGGATACATTTTAGTCATTTAGCAGACACTCTGATCCACAGCCACTTACAGAGGTGAGTGGATACATTTTAGTCATTTAGCAGACACTCTGATCCACAGAGGTGAGTGGATACATTTTAGTCATTTAGCAGACACTCTGATCCACAGAGGTGAGTGGATACATTTTAGTCATTTAGCAGACACTCTGATCCACAGAGGTGAGGAGATACATTTTAGTCATTTAGCAGACACTGATCCACAGTCACTTACAGAGGTGAGTGGATACATTTTAGTCATTTAGCAGACACTCTGATCCACAGTCACTTACAGAGGTGAGGGGATACATTTTAGTCATTTAGCAGACACTCTGATCCACAGTCACTTACAGAGGTGAGGGGATACATTTTAGTCATTTAGCAGACACTGATCCACAGTCACTTACAGAGGTGAGTGGATACATTTTAGTCATTTAGCAGACACTCTGATCCACAGTCACTTACAGAGGTGAGTGGATACATTTTAGTCATTTAGCAGACACTCTGATCCAGAGTCACTTACAGAGGTGAGTGGATACATTTTAGTCATTTAGCAGACACTCTGATCCACAGTCACTTACAGAGGTGAGTGGATACATTTTAGTCATTTAGAAGACACTGATCCACAGTCACTTACAGAGGTGAGTGGATACATTTTAGTCATTTAGCAGACACTGATCCACAGTCACTTACAGAGGTGAGTGGATACATTTTAGTCATTTAGCAGACACTGATCCACAGTCACTTACAGAGGTGAGTGGATACATTTTAGTCATTTAGAAGACACTGATCCACAGTCACTTACAGAGGTGAGTGGATACATTTTAGTCATTTAGCACACACTCTGATCCACAGAGGTGAGTGGATACATTTTAGTCATTTAGCAGACATTGATCCACAGCCACTTACAGAGGTGAGTGGATACATTTTAGTCATTTAGCAGACACTGATCCACAGTCACTTACAGAGGTGAGTGGATACATTTTAGTCATTTAGAAGACACTGATCCACAGTCACTTACAGAGGTGAGTGGATACATTTTAGTCATTTAGCACACACTCTGATCCACAGAGGTGAGTGGAGACATTTTAGTCATTTAGCAGACACTCTGATTCACAGTCACTTACAGAGGTGAGGGGATACATTTTAGTCATTTAGCAGACACTCTGATCCACAGTCACTTACAGAGGTGAGTGTATACATTTTAGTCATTTAGCAGACACTCTGATCCACAGTCACTTACAGAGGTGAGGGGATACATTTTAGTCATTTAGCAGACACTCTGATCCACAGTCACTTACAGAGGTGAGTGTATACATTTTAGTCATTTAGCAGACACTCTGATCCACAGTCACTTACAGAGGTGAGTGGATACATTTTAGTCATTTAGCAGACACTCTGATCCACAGTCACTTACAGAGGTGAGTGGATACATTTTAGTCATTTAGCAGACACTCTGATCCACAGCCACTTACAGAGGTGAGTGGATACATTTTAGTCATTTAGCAGACACTCTGATCCAGAGTCACTTACAGAGGTGAGTGGATACATTTTAGTCATTTAGCAGACACTCTGATCCACAGCCACTTACAGAGGTGAGGGGATACATTTTAGTCATTTAGCAGACACTGATCCACAGTCACTTACAGAGGTGAGTGGATACATTTTAGTCATTTAGCAGACACTCTGATCCACAGTCACTTACAGAGGTGAGTGGATACATTTTAGTCATTTAGAAGACACTGATCCACAGTCACTTACAGAGGTGAGTGGATACATTTTAGTCATTTAGCAGACACTGATCCACAGTCACTTACAGAGGTGAGTGGATACATTTTAGTCATTTAGCAGACACTGATCCACAGTCACTTACAGAGGTGAGTGGATACATTTTAGTCATTTAGAAGACACTGATCCACAGTCACTTACAGAGGTGAGTGGATACATTTTAGTCATTTAGCAGACACTCTGATCCACAGAGGTGAGTGGATACATTTTAGTCATTTAGCAGACACTGATCCACAGTCACTTACAGAGGTGAGTGGATACATTTTAGTCATTTAGAAGACACTGATCCACAGTCACTTACAGAGGTGAGTGGATACATTTTAGTCATTTAGCAGACACTCTGATCCACAGAGGTGAGTGGATACATTTTAGTCATTTAGCAGACACTGATCCACAGTCACTTACAGAGGTGAGTGGATACATTTTAGTCATTTAGCAGACACTCTGATCCACAGAGGTGAGTGGATATATTTTAGTCATTTCGCAGACACTCTGATCCACAGTCACTTACAGAGGTGAGTGGATACATTTTAGTCATTTAGCAGACACTCTGATCCACAGTCACTTACAGAGGTGAGTGGATACATTTTAGTCATTTAGCAGACACTCTGATCCACAGCCACTTACAGAGGTAAGTGGATACATTTTAGTCATTTAGCAGACACTCTGATCCACAGTCACTTACAGAGGTGAGTGGATACATTTTAGTCATTTAGCAGACACTCTGATCCACAGCCACTTACAGAGGTGAGTGGATACATTTTAGTCATTTAGCAGACACTCTGATCCACAGTCACTTACAGAGGTGAGTGGATACATTTTAGTCATTTAGCAGACACTGATCCAGAGTCACTTACAGAGGTGAGTGGATACATTTTAGTCATTTAGCAGACACTCTGATCCACAGTCACTTACAGAGGTGAGTGGATACATTTTAGTCATTTAGCAGACACTGATCCACAGTCACTTACAGAGGTGAGTGGATACATTTTAGTCATTTAGCAGACACTCTGATCCACAGCCACTTACAGAGGTGAGTGGATACATTTTAGTCATTTAGCAGACACTCTGATCCACAGAGGTGAGTGGATACATTTTAGTCATTTAGCAGACACTCTGATCCACAGAGGTGAGTGGATACATTTTAGTCATTTAGCAGACACTCTGATCCACAGAGGTGAGGAGATACATTTTAGTCATTTAGCAGACACTGATCCACAGTCACTTACAGAGGTGAGTGGATACATTTTAGTCATTTAGCAGACACTCTGATCCACAGTCACTTACAGAGGTGAGGGGATACATTTTAGTCATTTAGCAGACACTCTGATCCACAGTCACTTACAGAGGTGAGGGGATACATTTTAGTCATTTAGCAGACACTGATCCACAGTCACTTACAGAGGTGAGTGGATACATTTTAGTCATTTAGCAGACACTCTGATCCACAGTCACTTACAGAGGTGAGTGGATACATTTTAGTCATTTAGCAGACACTCTGATCCAGAGTCACTTACAGAGGTGAGTGGATACATTTTAGTCATTTAGCAGACACTCTGATCCACAGTCACTTACAGAGGTGAGTGGATACATTTTAGTCATTTAGAAGACACTGATCCACAGTCACTTACAGAGGTGAGTGGATACATTTTAGTCATTTAGCAGACACTGATCCACAGTCACTTACAGAGGTGAGTGGATACATTTTAGTCATTTAGCAGACACTGATCCACAGTCACTTACAGAGGTGAGTGGATACATTTTAGTCATTTAGAAGACACTGATCCACAGTCACTTACAGAGGTGAGTGGATACATTTTAGTCATTTAGCACACACTCTGATCCACAGAGGTGAGTGGATACATTTTAGTCATTTAGCAGACATTGATCCACAGCCACTTACAGACGTGAGTGGATACATTTTAGTCATTTAGCAGACACTGATCCACAGTCACTTACAGAGGTGAGTGGATACATTTTAGTCATTTAGAAGACACTGATCCACAGTCACTTACAGAGGTGAGTGGATACATTTTAGTCATTTAGCACACACTCTGATCCACAGAGGTGAGTGGATACATTTGAGTCATTTAGCAGACATTGATCCACAGCCACTTACAGAGGTGAGTGGATACATTTTAGTCATTTAGCAGACACTCTGATCCACAGATGTGAGTGGATACATTTTAGTCATTTAGCAGACACTGATCCACAGTCACTTACAGAGGTGAGTGGATACATTTTAGTCATTTAGCAGACACTCTGATCCACAGAGGTGAGTGGATATATTTTAGTCATTTAGCAGACACTCTGATCCACAGTCACTTACAGAGGTGAGTGGATACATTTTAGTCATTTAGCAGACACTCTGATCCACAGTCACTTACAGAGGTGAGTGGATACATTTTAGTCATTTAGCAGACACTCTGATCCACAGCCACTTACAGAGGTAAGTGGATACATTTTAGTCATTTAGCAGACACTCTGATCCACAGCCACTTACAGAGGTGAGTGGATACATTTTAGTCATTTAGCAGACACTCTGATCCACAGAGGTGAGTGGATACATTTTAGTCATTTAGCAGACACTCTGATCCACAGAGGTGAGTGGATACATTTTAGGCATTTAGCAGACACTCTGATCCACAGAGGTGAGGGGATACATTTTAGTCATTTAGCAGACACTGATCCACAGTCACTTACAGAGGTGAGTGGATACATTTTAGTCATTTAGCAGACACTCTGATCCACAGTCACTTACAGAGGTGAGTGGATACATTTTAGTCATTTAGCAGACACTCTGATCCACAGCCACTTACAGAGGTGAGTGGATACATTTTAGTCATTTAGCAGACACTCTGATCCACAGTCACTTACAGAGGTCAGTGGATACATTTTAGTCATTTAGCAGACACTCTGATCCACAGTCACTTACAGAGGTGAGGGGATACATTTTAGTCATTTAGCAGACACTCTGATCTACAGTCACTTACAGAGGTGAGTGGATACATTTTAGTCATTTAGCAGACACTCTGATCCACAGTCACTTACAGAGGTGAGTGGATACATTTTAGTCATTTAGCAGACACTCTGATCCACAGTCACTTACAGAGGTGAGTGGATACATTTTAGTCATTTAGCAGACACTCTGATCCACAGCCACTTACAGAGGTGAGTGGATACATTTTAGTCATTTAGCAGACACTCTGATCCAGAGAGGTGAGGGGATACATTTTAGTCATTTAGCAAACACTCTGATCCACAGAGGTGAGGGGATACATTTTAGTCATTTAGCAGACACTGATCCACAGCCACTTACAGAGGTGAGTGGATACATTTTAGTCATTTAGCAGACACTGATCCAAAGTCACTTACAGAGGTGAGTGGATACATTTTAGTCATTTAGCAGACACTCTGATCCACAGTCACTTACAGAGGTGAGTGGATACATTTTAGTCATTTAGCAGACACTCTGATCCACAGTCACTTACAGAGGTGAGTGGATACATTTTAGTCATTTAGCAGATACTCTGATCCACAGAGGTGAGTGGATACATTTTAGTCATTTAGCAGACACTCTGATCCACAGCCACTTACAGAGGTGAGGGGATACATTTTAGTCATTTAGCAGACACTCTGATCCACAGTCACTTACAGAAGTGAGTGGATACATTTTAGTCATTTAGCAGACACTCTGATCCACAGAGGTGAGTGGATACATTTTAGTCATTTAGCAGACACTCTGATCCACAGCCACTTACAGAGGTGAGTGGATACATTTTAGTCATTTAGCAGACACTCTGATCCACAGAGGTGAGGGGATACATTTTAGTCATTTAGCAAACACTCTGATCCACAGAGGTGAGGGGATACATTTTAGTCATTTAGCAAACACTCTGATCCACAGTCACTTACAGAGGTGAGTGGATACATTTTAGTCATTTAGCAGACACTCTGATCCACAGCCACTTACAGAGGTGAGTGGATACATTTTAGTCATTTAGCAGACACTCTGATCCAGAGTCACTTACAGAGGTGAGTGGATACATTTTAGTCATTTAGTAGACACTCTGATCCACAGCCACTTACAGAGGTGAGGGGATACATTTTAGTCATTTAGCAGACACTCTGATCCACAGAGGTGAGGGGATACATTTTAGTCATTTAGCAAACACTCTGATCCACAGAGGTGAGGGGATACATTTTAGTCATTTAGCAGACACTGATCCACAGCCACTTACAGAGTTGAGTGGATACATTTTAGTCATTTAGCAGACACTGATCCAAAGTCACTTACAGAGGTGAGTGGATACATTTTAGTCATTTAGCAGACACTCTGATCCACAGTCACTTACAGAGGTGAGTGGATACATTTTAGTCATTTAGCAGACACTCTGATCCACAGTCACTTACAGAGGTGAGTGGATACATTTTAGTCATTTAGCAGACACTCTGATCCACAGAGGTGAGTGGATACATTTTAGTCATTTAGCAGACACTCTGATCCACAGCCACTTACAGAGGTGAGGGGATACATTTTAGTCATTTAGCAGACACTCTGATCCACAGTCACTTACAGAGGTGAGTGGATACATTTTAGTCATTTAGCAGACACTCTGATCCACAGAGGTGAGGGGATACATTTTAGTCATTTAGCAAACACTCTGATCCACAGAGGTGAGGGGATACATTTTAGTCATTTAGCAAACACTCTGATCCACAGAGGTGAGGGGATACATTTTAGTCATTTAGCAGACACTCTGATCCACAGAGGTGAGGGGATACATTTTAGTCATTTAGCAGACACTCTGATCCACAGAGGTGAGGGGATACATTTTAGTCATTTAGCAGACACTCTGATCCACAGAGGTGAGGGGATACATTTTAGTCATTTAGCAGACACTCTGATCCACAGAGGTGAGGGGATACATTTTAGTCATTTAGCAGACACTCTGATCCACAGAGGTGAGGGGATACATTTTAGTCATTCAGCAGACACTCTGATCCACAGAGGTGAGGGGATACATTTTAGTCATTTAGCAGACACTCTGATCCACAGAGGTGAGGGGATACATTTGAGTCATTTAGCAGACACTCTGATCCACAGAGGTGAGGGGATACATTTTAGTCATTTAGCAGACACTCTGATCCACAGAGGTGAGTGGATACATTTTAGTCATTTAGCAGACACTCTGATCCACAGAGGTGAGGGGATACATTTTAGTCATTTAGCAGACACTCTGATCCACAGAGGTGAGTGGATACATTTTAGTCATTTAGCAGACACTCTGATCCACAGAGGTGAGTGGATACATTTTAGTCATTTAGCAGACACTCTGATCCACAGCCACTTACAGAGGTGAGTGGATACATTTTAGTCATTTAGCAGACACTCTGATCCACAGCCACTTACAGAGGTGAGGGGATACATTTTAGTCATTTAGCAGACACTCTGATCCAGAGTCACTTACAGAGGTGAGTGGATACATTTTAGTAATTTAGCAGACACTCTGATCCAGAGTCACTTACAGAGGTGAGTGGATACATTTTAGTCATTTAGCAGACACTCTGATCCAGAGTCACTTACAGAGGTGAGTGGATACATTTTAGTCATTTAGCAGACACTCTGATCCACAGTCACTTACAGAGGTGAGTGGATACATTTTAGTCATTTAGCAGACACTCTGATCCACAGAGGTGAGTGGATACATTTTAGTCATTTAGCAGACACTCTGATCCACAGCCACTTACAGAGGTGAGTGGATACATTTTAGTCATTTAGCAGACACTCTGATCCACAGAGGTGAGGGGATACATTTTAGTCATTTAGCAAACACTCTGATCCACAGAGGTGAGGGGATACATTTTAGTCATTTAGCAAACACTCTGATCCACAGAGGTGAGGGGATACATTTTAGTCATTTAGCAGACACTCTGATCCACAGAGGTGAGGGGATACATTTTAGTCATTTAGCAGACACTCTGATCCACAGAGGTGAGGGGATACATTTTAGTCATTTAGCAGACACTCTGATCCACAGAGGTGAGGGGATACATTTTAGTCATTTAGCAAACACTCTGATCCACAGAGGTGAGGGGATACATTTTAGTCATTTAGCAGACACTCTGATCCACAGAGGTGAGGGGATACATTTTAGTCATTTAGCAGACACTCTGATCCACAGAGGTGAGGGGATACATTTTAGTCATTTAGCAGACACTCTGATCCACAGAGGTGAGGGGATACATTTTAGTCATTCAGCAGACACTCTGATCCACAGAGGTGAGGGGATACATTTTAGTCATTTAGCAGACACTCTGATCCACAGAGGTGAGGGGATACATTTGAGTCATTTAGCAGACACTCTGATCCACAGAGGTGAGGGGATACATTTTAGTCATTTAGCAGACACTCTGATCCACAGAGGTGAGTGGATACATTTTAGTCATTTAGCAGACACTCTGATCCACAGAGGTGAGGGGATACATTTTAGTCATTTAGCAGACACTCTGATCCACAGAGGTGAGGGGATACATTTTAGTCATTTAGCAGACACTCTGATCCACAGAGGTGAGGGGATACATTTTAGTCATTTAGCAGACACTCTGATCCACAGAGGTGAGTGGATACATTTTAGTCATTTAGCAGACACTCTGATCCACAGAGGTGAGTGGATACATTTTAGTCATTTAGCAGACACTCTGATCCACAGCCACTTACAGAGGTGAGTGGATACATTTTAGTCATTTAGCAGACACTCTGATCCACAGCCACTTACAGAGGTGAGGGGATACATTTTAGTCATTTAGCAGACACTCTGATCCAGAGTCACTTACAGAGGTGAGTGGATACATTTTAGTAATTTAGCAGACACTCTGATCCAGAGTCACTTACAGAGGTGAGTGGATACATTTTAGTCATTTAGCAGACACTCTGATCCAGAGTCACTTACAGAGGTGAGTGGATACATTTTAGTCATTTAGCAGACACTCTGATCCACAGTCACTTACAGAGGTGAGTGGATACATTTTAGTCATTTATCAGACACTCTGATCCAGAGTCACTTACAGAGGTGAGGGGATACATTTTAGTCATTTAGCAGACACTCTGATCCAGAGTCACTTACAGAGGTGAGTGGATACATTTTAGTCATTTAGCAGACACTCTGATCCAGAGTCACTTACAGAGGTGAGGGGATACATTTTAGTCATTTAGCAGACACTCTGATCCAGAGTCACTTACAGAGGTGAGTGGATACATTTTAGTCATTTAGCAGACACTCTGATCCAGAGTCACTTACAGAGGTGAGTGGATACAATTTAGTCATTTAGCAGACACTCTGATCCACAGAGGTGAGTGGATACATTTTGAAACTCTTTTTTTTACTCGTCCCCCGTGGGATTCGAACCCACAACCCTGGCGTTGCATGCATCTACCAACTGAGCCACACGGGATCATACATGTAGTGCTTTTACTATCGTTATAATCAGTTTATGGTCTTTCATGGCATGAATGATATTAACATTCACTTGTCTTACCCCTCTAAGATAGAGGTTGTTATTACTGTTAGTCTGACTGTTACTACTGGTAACTCACCTCCATCTGTTTATGATCTTGACAGGTTCCTCTGGTAATTTACATTTCCGGCACGAGCGTATTAAAATCCCCCCTACTCGATACCCACGGTCTGTTGCAGGGTCTGATAGAGGTAGGTTGTTTATGTCTCCTGCTGCTACAAGGTTACATATTTACACTCCTCCAACAGTATGAGCTTATTGAATTTTGAATGTATGTAATGAATAGATTTTCATGAATGTATTTGAAGGGATTCAATTCTTTTTTTCTGTGCCCATCAACTATGTGGTAACAAAAGTAGCATTTATTTACCTAGAAAGTACATGGGCAATTGGATTACGACACAGTAATAACCTATGAGTAACTTAGTTTCTCCTCCCTTTCTTTTCTTCCACCATGTCACCCTCCTCTCGCCTTCCCCCCACCAGGGTCCTTGTCCCACTCAGAGTGCAGCTCCCTGTCCCACTCCACTCCTCCCATGTCCCCCGCCAATCTAGAGACAGCGTCCTTTGCCAGCAGCCAATCACAGAGCTCTATCTCCACCAGCGCCACCCAGCCCAGGATATCAGGCAGCCCTGCCTTAATAGGGGACCGACGGAAGGACAGGTGCAAACATGCACACACACAGCCACACATGTGCGCGCATCAGCACACTAGAGTCCTACCTGGGTCAGTTTTTTGGAGCCACACCTGCCGGCTACATCAATTCCGAGCCCCACCCAATACCCCACAGCAGGACAGATTTTTCTCTGCAACCCGACCCACCCGCATAGCATTGTTCCGAGAGCTGATCCCTGACCCGCAAAATAATGTACATTTATTTAATTGTTTTTATGACTCCAGAGTAGTAGGCTATTATTCCCCTTCCCTGCATTAATGAATTTGTCTGCATGTCTATTCAACATTTGAATAAAAGGAAACCAACGATGCAGCACATTGACAAATCAAATTGACTTCTAATTAGCCTTCTTACCTAATGAAAGCCTATAGCCGACATACAAAACAATACCTCTACATTCAATATGTTTTCAGATAATCAAATAGTTTAATTGAAACTTAAATGAACAATTCCCAGAATCTAATATAGCCTACAAAAATACATGCATTTAGTTGGCTATACTCAAACTTTCACCAGCTGCAGTGGTTTAAACTTCATATGATCTGCGTATGGTCTAAATTAACAAACTGATAATTAACAGAATTATTGTCAACAAATACCTTCTGGGCACATTTTGCAGGCTATGTAAGCTATCCATCTACCGGGTTGCTCTCCTTGCCTAAAGGGACTCCAAAATCCTTCTTAACCAGGGGTTTCACTTGCCAGCACCTGTTTCCACGATGGTGTATTCCACCATTATAAACTATCTTCTTATTTCTCTGGTTACATTAACCATTTCCAAGTGAGCTAGCCTAGCTAGGGAAAGAAAACTTGACAATGTATTGTCACGTGTGGTGGCGGGACGGAACATAGCTCTGCACGTGGACGAATTAGAATGTTTCAGCACCACACAAAGAGACAGTACCTGCTCTACACTCTCTCACAGCCTCTCACAGCCTACTGCCTGCCTCACCACTCACAGAATGGAATTCGCAACACAACAAGCTCCTGGGTTTGTAAAAAATATATATATTTTGATTGAAGACCTTTCCGACCTGATGCAGGACCCTAACACACACACACACACACACACACTAACACACACACACACACACACACACACACACACACCTGCTTTGAGGTACCATCCCCATCACTTTGACTAGTTACGTGTTGCCTCATTAGTCAATGGAACATGTTGATATATACCTGTACATCCCATCGGTCTCTCTTCTGTTTGTCTTTGTCTCTTGTCTGTCTGTCTGTGAGTTGATGCTGATCGTAGTGTTAGTGGTGAAGTAAACATCACTGTCTGGAAGCTGTGTCCCACGTTGTTTGTGGCTCCATCTTCTATAATTTTATCTGTAAACTGTCTTTCCTTCCCCTTGTCTATCTGGAGCTCTCTGAACCTTCCTGACATCCATCCTCTCCTTTCTGGGATTTTTGATTCGCTCCCTTTCCCTTTCTTGCTTTCCCTCCTTTGCCTCGTTACTCTTTTTCCGTCTTCCCCTCTTTTTCTTCTCTTCCCTCTCTTCCCCTTTCCCTCTGTCCCTCTCCTCACCCTCTGTCCCTCTCTTCACCCTCTGTCCCTCTCCTCACCCTCTGTCCCTCTCTTCACCCTCTGTCCCTCTCTTCACCCTCTGTCCCTCTCTTCACCCTCTGTCCCTCTCCTCACCCTCTGTCCCTCTCCTCACCCTCTGTCCCTCTTCTCACCCTCTTTCCCTCTCTTCACCCTCTCTGTGTGATTTTCTTTCCCTCTCTTTCCCTGTATTTTCCTCCTCTTCTCTCTTTCCCTGTATTTTCCTTCTCTTCCCCTGTCTTCCCCTGTCTTTCCTTCTCTTCTCTCTTCCCCTGTCTTTCCCTGTCTTTCCCTGTCTTTCCTTCTCTTCTCTCTTTCCCTGTCTTTACCTGTCTTTCCTTCTCTTCTCTCTTTCCCTGTCTTCCCCTGTCTTTCCCTGTCTTTCCTTCTCTTCTCTCTTTCCCTGTCTTTCCCTGTCTTTCCGTCTTTCCTTCTCTTTCCCTGTCTTCCCCTGTCTTTCCCTGTCTTTCCCTGTCTTTCCCTCTCTTTCCCTCTCTTTCCCTGTATTTTCCTTCTCTTCTCTCTTTCCCTGTATTTTCCTTCTCTTCTCTCTTCCCCTGTCTTTCCCTGTCTTTCCCTGTCTTTCCCTCTCTTTCCCTCTCTTTCCCTGTCTTTCCTTCTCTTTCCCTGTCTTTCCTTCTCTTCTCTCTTCCCCTGTCTTTCCCTGTCTTTCCCTGTCTTTCCCTGTCTTTCCTTCTCTTTCCCTGTCTTCCCCTGTCTTCCCCTGTCTTTCCCTGTCTTTCTCGGTCTTTCCCTCTCTTTCCCTGTCTTTCCCTCTCTTTCCCTGTCTTTCCTTCTCTTTCCCTGTCTTCCCCTGTCTTCCCCTGTCTTTCCCTGTCTTTCTCTGTCTTTCCCTCTCTTTCCCTGTAATTTCCTTCTCTTCTCTCTTCCCCTGTCTTTCCCTGTCTTCCCCTGTCTTTCCCTGTCTTTCCCTGTCTTTCCTTCTCTTTCCTTCTCTTTCACTGTCTTTCCCTGTCTTTCCCTCTTTCCTCTCTCTCCCCATTTATCTCCCTTCCCTCTTCATCTCTGCTCTAGATATCTGTTCTATAACAGATCCTTTCTCCGCCTGCCTCTGGCTGTTAGGCCCAGGTTCTCCTCATTACGGAGCTTGAGGTTTGTTCTACACTAGTCAGGCACGCAGAAATGGGTGCCGTTTGAGTCTTGATTTTTCTAACATTGTTAAAGTACCTGACTGTTTTATTTGTAATGCTTTAAGTAATATGGCTCAATTGATGACAGGAAGCATATAAGAATAAGGGGAAAAGCAATCAGTGTGCTTAAACTCCCCGAATTGTAAATTCTATGTAAATTCCCATGAATTCCAAAAAGTATTTTGTGCCACTTTGAAACTTCCTGGAATTTTGCAACGCTAATCCTTTGCATTTGAGAAGTCCTTAGTGAGATGTTGAGACTAAGCTATAACATAAGAGAAAATACACATTATATTCCTTTAAAGTGTCTTCAGTGCTTTTCACTAGTTCCTTAAAATTGCATGACGATGCTGTTGAATTTTGTCTGATCGCATGATTGGAACATGACCTGGAGCCTGGCTGGAACATCCTTTGTATGCACAGCTTATATCTGTGTCGTAATATGCTTTAACAGAAGGAGGCATTCACATTCAGGCTAGTCAGTACTTTCCCTTATCATTTACTAATTTACATTGGCCTTTGGTATTTAGTATTATTTCAAAATTGTGCCAAAATAAAACCACTTTTTGCTTGATGATGTTTTAACGGGATGGGTTTTGTGTGTGTGTGTGTGGTGTCATTACAGTATGACGCTAAGTCAGTATTAGGTTTTGTAATGTTCTTCTTTCTGTTGGTCTCCTAAAAGGCCCTATCTGGAGGAGCCCCGTAACGTGACGGTACAGAAGGGGGCAGAACCGCTGGGCATCTCCATAGTGAGTGGGGAGAATGGGGGTGTGTTCGTGTCCAAGGTGATGGCAGGAAGCATTGCGCACCAAGCACGGCTGGAGTACGGGGACCAACTGCTGGAGGTATGTTTTCCTCACCTACTTTTTGGGTCATAGTCCCGTGAAGCTCAGTTAGTAGATCATTGGACTTGAATGACGCTTGCAACGCCAGGGTTGTTGGTTCAATTCCCACAGGGGACCAGTATGAAAATGTATGCTCTCACTACTGTTAGTCGCTCTGGATAAGAGCGTCAGCTATATATCTGCAGTAATAATGAAATGTTTGAATGATGCGTTTCACAATGTTAAAAAAAAGAAAACATGTTTTTGGTCCCACATAAAATTGCATAACGATGGTTCAGTCTTCCTATTGGTCAACGAAAGCCGGACCGGCTCTTGTTGTTAAATTGGCAGGCTGCACCCCCCCACCCACCACGCTATTCCTTCAGCGTCACTCAGAGGGGTGGTTATCATCCCACAAGCAGAATCATCAATGGCAGAAATCACCCTGCCATTACCTGGTTGTTAGAATTCTATTATGTTTGCCTAATTTCAGTTTATGTGACAAAACAAGCAATTCATTGTGTATAGCATCATTGTACCATTTAAAAAAATAAATTAAAAAAACATTTTATTTTATTTATTTTGCCCCTTTTTTCTCCCCAATTTCGTGGTATCCAATTGTTAGTAGCTACTATCTTGTCTCATTGCTACAACTCCCGTACGGGCTCGGGAGAGAGTCATGCGTCCTCCGAAACACAACCCAACCAAGCCGCACTGCTTCTTAACACATTGCGCATCCAACCCGGAAGCCAGCCGCACCAATGTGTCTGAGGCTACACCGTGCACTTGGCAACCTTGGTTAGCGCACACTGCGCCCGGCCCGCCACAGGAGTCGCTGGTGCGCGATGAGACAAGGATATCCCTACCGGCCAACCCCTCCCTAACCCGGACGACGCTAGGCCAATTGTGTGTCGCCCCATGGACCGTTCGTGAACTCAGAGTCTCTTGCTCAAATGTATCGGTCGCAGGTGTACAATGAGGGGCCTCCCAGGTGGCGCAGTGGTTAAGGGGCCACCCGGGAGGCCCCTCATTGTACCATTTAAATCGCTGTGAAATATATGTTTTCATTTTGTATTGTCACCTGCAGCAGTGGCATTTCACTACACCTGCGACCGATACATTTGATATAAAATATGTTGTTTTACAGGGTCAGCCATAGCAGTATGGTGCCACTGGAGCAAATAAGGGTGAAGTGCCTTGCTCAAGGGCACATCTACAGATCTTTCAACTTGTCAGCTCTGGTATTCAAACCAGCAACCTTTCGGTTACTGGCACAACGCTCTAACCGCTTGGCTACCCAAATATTTTTTTAATAATGAAAAATATAGTATTTTCAACTGTTTAAAGTTGGTGGATCATACTGTAAGTAAAGGGCTCAAGCGCGAGTGGTTTCCACTAGATTCCACAGCCACAAAGTCTCCACCATGTTGTGGGGAAACAGAATGCAGAGTTGTTTATTTGAGACATACTACATCTAGCACCTTTAGCTCAAAAAACATGTTTAAATGCCATTTACCCACATTCTCGATCTTAATCTTACTCTCTTTCTCTCACCTTTCCCCCTGTCTCTCTCGCTCTCTCTCTCTTCTTCTATCCCTCTCACTCATCCATCCCTCACTCACTCACTCAAACTGTTGTTGTTCTTTCTTTCAGTTTAATGGGATCAACTTGCGGAACGCCAATGAGCAGCAGGCGAGGCTTGTGATTGGTCAGCAGTGTGACACCATCACCATCCTGGCTCAGTACAATCCACACATGTTCCAGCTGGGAAACCACTCTCGCTCCAGGTAAGGCCACAGACACACACACAGACACAGACACACACACACAGACACACACACACACACACACACACACACACACACACACACACACACACACACACACACACACACACACACACACACACACACACACACACACACACACACACACACACACACACACACATACACAGAGCTGGGAAACCTCTCTTGCTCCAGTTAAGGGTACGCCACACACACACACACACACACACAGAGCTGGGAAACCTCTCTCGCTCCAGGTAATAGGAGACTGATTTTGATGACATTCTCTTCAGTTCTCGTATGGAGTCCATCAGTGGTCAGCCAACCCCCCAGCTCAGCGGAGCCACCACTCCAGACAATCACTCCGTCATCGACACCTTGAGTGAGCAAGACGAAGGGACCATGACACCACCTTCTAAACAGACCACCCCAGCAACCAGCCCTCACAGCTCCTTCAGGTACAGGATAACTCAGGTGGACATAATATTGTCGAAATAAATCAAATAAACAACAGCTGTAGCATTCTGTTCCTTAGTGTTAGTTATTAATATGTCATCAGGGTTTAAGTCAATTCCATTCATATTCAGTCAATGCAGGAAGTTGGAATTTGAGTTACGTTCCTGAATTGACCAATTTTAAGTGGTGGTCATTGGGTTGCCAGATAGACTCTGACTATGGGAGGCATATCCGTCTCTGTCCAGGCTATCATCTCCAGGTGCAGGCTCTCGCAGGGCCCCAGAGGTGAGGCTGGTGCGGCTGAAGAAGCCCCAGGGAGAGTTGGGGGTGCAGCTCTGTGGAGGGAACCTGTATGGTATATATGTAGAGAGTCTGGAGGATGACAGCCCTGCCAAGTGTCCCGACGGACTGGTGCCTGGAGACCAAATACTGGAGGTAGAGTATAGGGCCGTATAGTGTAGTATAGAGGTAACCTGTATGGTACATACGTAGAGAGACAGGTATACCTACAGACTTCCTGGGCCATGTGTAGCACTGAAGTAGATGCAGAGTTACTCCAACACATACCTTTCTTCTTGCTAGCTACCGATTCCATTTTTTTATGTACAGTTAATTTGATGTTAGCAAACTATTCAGTGATTCACAAACATTTTGTATTATTACTTTGCTCAATATTGAATGGATGTTTTTCAACAGTACAATGGTGTCAACATGAAGAATAAGACTGCGGAAGAGGCTTACCTGGAGATGTTGAAACCGGCTGAAACGGTCATGTTTAAAGTCCAACATCGTCTGGATGAGCTCGCCATGCTCAAAGACTCACCAGGAGATGGGTTTTATATCAGGTACTAAAACTATGTTGTCACTCTGAAATGTTTTCATATCAGATTGCTGCACATATTTCTTTTTGAAACATCAGTCAACATCTTACTACTGTAATCCCCTTCACGTATGGAGTCACATCCGTCCTGTAGTCAACATCTTACTACTGTAATCCCCTTCACGTATGGAGTCACATCCGTCCTGTAGTCAACATCTTACTACTGTAATCCCCTTCACATATGGAGTCACATCCGGCCTGTAGTCAACATCTTACTACTGTAATCCCCTTCACATATGGAGTCACATCCGTCCTGTAGTCAACATCTTACTACTGTAATCCCCTTCACGTATGTAGTCACATCCGTCCTGTAGTCAACATCTTACTACTGTATCCCCTTCACGTATGGAGTCACATCCGTCCTGTAGTCAACATCTTACTACTGTATCCCCTTCACGTATGGAGTCACATCCGTCCTGTAGTCAACATCTTACTACTGTAATCCCCTTCACGTATGTAGTCACATCCGTCCTGTAGTCAACATCTTACTACTGTATCCCCTTCACGTATGGAGTCACATCTGTCCTGTAGTCAACATCTTACTACTGTATCCCCTTCACGTATGGAGTCACATCCGTCCTGTAGTCAACATCTTACTACTGTAATCCCCTTCACATATGGAGTCACATCCGTCCTGTAGTCAACATCTTACTACTGTAATCCCCTTCACGTATGGAGTCACATCCGTCCTGTAGTCAACAACTTACTACTCTAATCCCCTTCACGTATGGAGTCACATCAGGCCTGTAGTCAACATCTTACTACTGTATCCCCTTCACGTATGTAGTCACATCCGTCCTGTAGTCAACATCTTACTACTGTAATCCCCTTCACGTATGGAGTCACATCCGTCCTGTAGTCAACATCTTACTACTGTAATCCCCTTCACGTATGTAGTCACATCCGTCCTGTAGTCAACATTTTACTACTGTATCCCCTTCACGTATGGAGTCACATCCGTCCTGTAGTCAACATCTTACTACTGTAATCCCCTTCACGTATGGAGTCACATCCGTCCTGTAGTCAACATCTTACTACTGTAATCCCCTTCACATATGGAGTCACATCCGTCCTGTAGTCAACATCTTACTACTGTAATCCCCTTCACGTATGGAGTCACATCCGTCCTGTAGTCAACATCTTACTACTGTAATCCCCTTCACGTATGGAGTCACATCCGTCCTGTAGTCAACATCTTACTACTGTAATCCCCTTCGTGTATGGAGTCACATCCGTCCTGTAGTCAACATCTTACTACTGTAATCCCCTTCACGTATGGAGTCACATCCGTCCTGTAGTCAACATCTTACTACTGTAATCCCCTTCACGCATGGAGTCACATCCGTCCTGTAGTCAACATCTTACTACTGTATCCCCTTCGTGTATGGAGTCACATCCGTCCTGTAGTCAACATCTTACTACTGTATCCCCTTCACGTATGGAGTCACATCCGTCCTGTAGTCAACATCTTACTACTGTAATCCCCTTCGTGTATGGAGTCACATCCGTCCTGTAGTCAACATCTTACTACTGTATCCCCTTCGTGTATGGAGTCACATCCGTCCTGTAGTCAACATCTTACTACTGTATCCCCTTCACATATGGAGTCACATCCGTCCTGTAGTCAACATCTTACTACTGTATCCCCTTCACATGTGGAGTCACATCCGTCCTGTAGTCAACATCTTACTACTGTATCCCCTTCACATATGGAGTCACATCCGTCCTGTAGTCAACATCTTACTACTCTAATCCCCTTCGTGTATGGAGTCACATCCGTCCTGTAGTCAACATCTTACTACTGTAATCCCCTTCACGTATGGAGTCACATCCGTCCTGTAGTCAACATCTTACTACTGTATCCCCTTCGTGTATGGAGTCACATCCGTCCTGTAGTCAACATCTTACTACTGTAATCCCCTTCACATATGGAGTCACATCCGTCCTGTAGTCAACATCTTACTACTGTATCCCCTTCACATATGGAGTCACATCCGTCCTGTAGTCAACATCTTACTACTCTAATCCCCTTCGTGTATGGAGTCACATCCGTCCTGTAGTCAACATCTTACTACTGTAATCCCCTTCACGTATGGAGTCACATCCGTCCTGTAGTCAACATCTTACTACTGTATCCCCTTCGTGTATGGAGTCACATCCGTCCTGTAGTCAACATCTTACTACTGTAATCCCCTTCACGTATGTAGTCACATCCGTCCTGTAGTCAACATCTTACTACTGTATCCCCTTCACGTATGTAGTCACATCCGTCCTGTAGTCAACATCTTACTACTGTAATCCCCTTCGTGTATGGAGTCACATCCGTCCTGTAGTCAACATCTTACTACTGTAATCCCCTTCACGTATGGAGTCACATCCGTCCTGTAGTCAACATCTTACTACTGTAATCCCCTTCACGTATGGAGTCACATCCGTCCTGTAGTCAACATCTTACTACTGTAATCCCCTTCACATATGGAGTCACATCCGTCCTGTAGTCAACATTTTACTACTCTAATCCCCTTCACGTATGGAGTCACATCCGTCCTGTAGTCAACATCTTACTACTGTATCCCCTTCGTGTATGGAGTCACATCCGTCCTGTAGTCAACATCTTACTACTGTAATCCCCTTCGTGTATGGAGTCACATCCGTCCTGTAGTCAACATCTTACTACTGTAATCCCCTTCGTGTATGGAGTCACATCCGTCCTGTAGTCAACATCTTACTACTGTAATCCCCTTCGTGAATGGAGTCACATCCGTCCTGTAGTCAACATCTTACTACTGTAATCCCCTTCGTGTATGGAGTCACATCCGTCCTGTAGTCAACATCTTACTACTGTAATCCCCTTCGTGTATGGAGTCACATCCGTCCTGTAGTCAACATCTTACTACTGTAATCCCCTTCGTGTATGGAGTCACATCGGGCCTGTAGTCAACATCTTACTACTGTATCCCCTTCACGTATGGAGTCACATCCGTCCTGTAGTCAACATCTTACTACTGTATCCCCTTCACGTATGGAGTCACATCCGTCCTGTAGTCAACATCGTACTACTGTATCCCCTTCACGTATGGAGTCACATCCGTCCTGTAGTCAACATCTTACTACTGTAATCCCCTTCGTGTATGGAGTCACATCCGTCCTGTAGTCAACATCTTACTACTGTATCCCCTTCGTGTATGGAGTCACATCCGTCCTGTAGTCAACATCTTACTACTGTAATCCCCTTTGTGTATGGAGTCACATCCGTCCTGTAGTCAACATCTTACTACTGTAATCCCCTTCGTGTATGGAGTCACATCCGTCCTGTAGTCAACATCTTACTACTGTAATCCCCTTCACGTATGGAGTCACATCCGTCCTGTAGTCAACATCTTACTACTGTAATCCCATTCACGTATTTAGTCACATCCGTCCTGTAGTCAACATCTTACTACTCTAATCCCCTTCACGTATGGAGTCACATCCGTCCTGTAGTCAACATCTTACTACTGTAATCCCCTTCACATATGGAGTCACATCCGTCCTGTAGTCAACATCTTACTACTCTAATCCCCTTCACGTATGGAGTCACATCCGTCCTGTAGTCAACATCTTACTACTGTAATCCCCTTCGTGTATGGAGTCACATCCGTCCTGTAGTCAACATCTTACTACTGTAATCCCCTTCACGTATGGAGTCACATCCGTCCTGTAGTCAACATCTTACTACTCTAATCCCCTTCACGTATGTAGTCACATCCGTCCTGTAGTCAACATCTTACTACTGTAATCCCCTTCACGTATGGAGTCACATCCGTCCTGTAGTCAACATCTTACTACTGTAATCCCCTTCACGTATGGAGTCACATCCGTCCTGTAGTCAACATCTTACTACTCTAATCCCCTTCACGTATGTAGTCACATCCGTCCTGTAGTCAACATCTTACTACTCTAATCCCCTTCACGTATGTAGTCACATCCGTCCTGTAGTCAACATCTTACTACTGTAATCCCCTTCACGTATGGAGTCACATCCATCCTGTAGTCAACATCTTACTACTGTAATCCCCTTCACGTATGGAGTCACATCCGTCCTGTAGTCAACATTTTACTACTGTAATCCCCTTCACGTATGGAGTCACATCCGTCCTGTAGTCATCGTACTACTGTAATCCCCTTCACGTATGGAGTCACATCCGTCCTGTAGTCATCTTACTACTGTAATCCCCTTCACGTATGTAGTCACATCCGTCCTGTAGTCAACATCTTACTACTGTAATCCCCTTCACGTATGGAGTCACATCCATCCTGTAGTCAACATCTTACTACTGTAATCCCCTTCACGTATGGAGTCACATCCGTCCTGTAGTCAACATTTTACTACTGTAATCCCCTTCACGTATGGAGTCACATCCGTCCTGTAGTCATCGTACTACTGTAATCCCCTTCACGTATGGAGTCACATCCGTCCTGTAGTCAACAATTTACTACTCTAATCCCCTTCACGTATGGAGTCACATCGGTCCTGTAGTCAACGTCTTACTACTGTATCCCCTTCACGTATGGAGTCACATCGGGCCTGTAGTCAGCATCTTACTACTGTAATCCCCTTCACGTATGGAGTCACATCGGTCCTGTAGTCAACATCTTACTACTGTAATCCCCTTCACGTATGGAGTCACATCGGGCCTGTAGTCAGCATCTTACTACTGTATCCCCTTCGTGTATGGAGTCACATCCGTCCTGTAGTCAACATCTTACTACTGTATCCCCTTCACGTATGGAGTCACATCGGGCCTGTAGTCAACATCTTACTACTGTATCCCCTTCACATATGGAGTCACATCGGGCCTGTAGTCAACATCCATCAGGTGTAAATAAACTGTACCTGGTTTTTACATGTCTATATTCTTTAACTGTACAATATCACTGCATCCCCATGAAAATGATCTTTACATTTTCTAAATGAACGTCAACCCATCTGTGTTCCTTCTCCTTTCAGAGCACTTTATGAGCGAGTAGCAGAGATGGAGCTGGAGCTGAGTTTCAAGAAGGATGACATCCTGTACATTGAAGACACGCTACCAAAGGGCAACTTTGGCTTCTGGATGGCGTGGCAGTTAGATGAGAGCGCACACAAGCTGGCACGAGGGCAGGTCCCCAGCAAATACATGTAAGTCATACTGTACCTGCTGTAAATAAACTTTAGGTAACAGTTATGTTGAATGTTGAAATGTTGATACACAGAGATATTTAATGATTGCATTTGGTATTTGATGTGTGTGTTTCTGCAGGGTCTCAATATGACTCCCTTTTAAAATAAAGGTTAAAAAACACATGATACGCCTTATTAAATTACTTTATTAATGCTTATGCATGCTTATAACATGTTTAAAAAGCATTATAAACTGGGTGGTTCAAGCCCTGAATTCTGATTGGCTGACAGCCATGGTATATCAAACCGTTTACCACTGGTACGACAAAACATTTATTTTTAATGCTCTAATTACATTGGTAACCAGTTTATAATAGCAATAAGGCACCTCAGGTATTGCCAATATACCACGGTTAAGGGCTGTGTCCAGGCACTCTGCGTTCCATCATGTGTAAGAACAACAGCCCTTAGCTGTGGTATATTGGCCATATACCACACCTTCATGGGCCTTATTGCTTCATTCTGGTGTCTGGTTAGACTGTAAACTATCCTTACAGACCCACATCAAACATCTCCAATCCAAAGTTAAATCTAGAATTGGCTTCCTATTTCACAACAAAGCATCCTTCACTCATGCTGCCAAACATACCCTTGTAAAACTGACCATCCTACCAATCCTCGACTTCGGCGATGTCATTTACAAAATAGCCTCCAATACCCTACTCAACAAATTGGATGCAGTCTATCACAGTGCAATCCGTTTTGTCACCAAAGCCCCATATACTACCCACCATTGCGACCTGTACGCTCTCGTTGGCTGGCCCTCGCTTCATACTCGTTGCCAAACCCACTGGCTCCATGTCATCTACAAGACCCTGCTAGGTAAAGTCCCCCCTTATCTCAGCTCGCTGGTCACCATAGCATCACCCACCTGTAACACGCGCTCCAGCAGGTATATCTCTCTGGTCACCCCCAAAACCAATTCTTTCTTTGGCCGCCTCTCCTTCCAGTTCTCTGCTGCCAATGACTGGAACGAACTACAAAAATCTCTGAAACTGGAAACACTTATCTCCCTCACTAGCTTTAAGCACCAACTGTCAGAGCAGCTCACAGATTACTGCACCTGTACATAGCCCACCTATAATTTAGCCCAAACGACTACCTCTTTACCTACTGTATTTATTTTATTTATTTAGCTCCTTTGCACCCCATTGTTTTTATTTCTACTTTACACATTCTTCCACTGCAAATCTACCATTCCAGTGTTTTACTTTGCCACCATGGCCTTTTTTTTTTGCCTTTACCTCCCTTATCTCACCTCATTTGCTCACATCGTATATAGACTTGTTTATACTGTATTATTGACTCTATGTTTGTTTTACTCCATGTGTAACTCTGTGTCGTTGTATGTGTCGAACTGCTTTGCTTTATCTTGGCCAGGTCTCAATTGTAAATGAGAACTTGTTCTCAAATTGCCTACCTGGTTATATAAAGGTGAAATAAAAAAAATTAAATTCAAACCCGTTGTACTGTGTATTCCCCTGTGTTTTTCAGAATGGACCAGGAGTTCTACAGGAGACACAGCATGCCTGATATGAAGGATGAGAGCGGTACCGCCAGTAAGACCCTCTCGGCTGCCGCTCGCAGGTCCTTCTTCCGCAGGAAACAGAAACACAAACGCTCTGGGTCTAAAGACGGGAAGGACCTAGTGGACGCCATCAGCACTGACTCACTGCCCATCATGGAGGGTGAGGAAGGCCCATTCACACCTTGCTGTACTGTAAATGATAACCGTGGAACATGTAGATTCTTGATTCATCTCATGTATGGTCATGTGTGACTCAGTTGGTGACAGGGCTCTACAGTGTGACCATTTCACCCGCATATGCGCCTAAATATTTTGCCGTGAGACCTGGAGTTTTAATTTGGTAGCACCAGTGCACGAGGTTAAAGATCCCCCAGAGGATAATTGTTGCAATGATTACTTCACTGTACCGCAGCCCCTGAGCATCATGGAGAACACACTGAGTGCAGATTCATGACTGTCATGTTTGGACCATTACAACAAAGAAAACGGCTTGATACCTTTTCTTTGTGTGCTCCTACATTTAGTTCAACTTAGGCGCACACTCGCTGCTTGTAAAAAGTAAATGAAAGGTCAGCGTAGAGCCCTGGGTACACCAAGGTTGCCGGGTCCATTCCAACTGTCATGTTCTGACCTTTATTTCCTTTGTTTTGTCTTTATTTAGTCTGGTCAGGGCGTGAGTTGGGGTGGGCAGTCTGTTTGTGTTTCTATGTTTTTTCTATTTCTGTGTTTGGCCTGATATGGTTCTCAATCAGAGGCAGCTGTTTATCGTTGTCCCAGATTGAGAACCATATTTAGGTAGCCTGGGTTTCACTGTTGGTTCGTGGGTGTTTGTTTCCGTGTGTGTGTTTGTCGCCACACGGAACTGTTTGGGTTTGGTTATTTCACGTATTAGTTTATTGTTTTTGTATTTCATAGTGTTCAGTGCTTTTCTTATTAAAATCGTCATGAACACTTACCACACCGCATCTTGGTCCGATCCTTACTCCTCTTCAGACGAAGAGGAGGAAATCTGCCGTTACACCAACATGGTTCACATTCCCATAATGTATGCACTTGCTTTGTACTGTAAGTTGCTTTGGATAAAAGTGCCTCAAGTGGCATATGCTATTATTCATGTAGGTGCAAAGCTAGTTTTCCACTGCAGTGTTCATGATCTCTGTTTTGACATAGTGCTATAATGTCTAACTACCAGAGTGTCCAGGAGGTGGTGTGATCCATTCCCAGACCTGTGCTGGTTCTGGGGTTAGGGTATCATGTACATACACACTGTAGTTTTCCATAATTCTGCTGACGGTTCTGTGTATTGTCTATCTACCAGATGGTGTGAGCCTGGCCTACCAGAGGATCCAGAAGGTAGAGTGTTCCAGCCCCAGACCAGTGCTGGTTCTGGGGCCCCTAGTGGAGGCTAACAAGGACATGCTGGTGAAGGAGGCCCCCGGGAGGTTCTGTCGGTGCCTACCTGGTGGGCTGTTATGTTGTGATAATGCTATGTCATGTTATGATAATGCTATTTCATGTTAGAACATCGCTATGTCATGTTATAACAGTGCTATGTCATGTTATGATAATGCTATGTCATGTTATGACAGGATTGTAAACTACTCAAATAAGTAAATTGATTGTCAATTATCATGTGTTATTTTATTTTATACAGTATATGAAATACTAAAATGTGATTATTTTTGTCTGTCCATTCAGAGGTGATGAAGGCATCTCAGCAGGCGATAGAACGAGGGGTGAAGGACTGCGTCTTCATAGACTTCAAACGAAGGAGCGGCCATTTTGATGTCACAACTGTTGCTTCCATCAAGGAAATCACAGAGAAGGTATATTTAGTTTATTTATTTACAGTTTAGTCTTATTGAGATAAAAAAAACATATTTAGGAGAGAAACCAGTTCAGCATATTTTGTACATAGACAGGACTAGTAAATATCTGGATTAATACATGGCAGCTGCCATCCTATATCGTGACAGTGTGTATGTTATGTACAGTGTGACAGAACCTAACAAAATGGCTGTTAGATTTTGTCAGTTGATCTAATGATATGTCATTTTGGAAACATTCTTTGCTGTGCTTTCATTCATTTCTCATGCAAACCCAACTGGTTAGATTTTGTTGTTGTTTCTATTTTGAAGGATTGTCACTGTTTACTTGACATTGCACCCCACGCCATCGAACGGCTTCACAGCGTTCACATCTATCCAATTGTCATTTTCATTCGCTACAAAAATGCAAAGCAGATAAAGTGAGTACTAGCCCCCATTCTACTATAAATACTTATTTTTGTGTGCTGTATTTTGAGACAATGATCTAACACCACTGCTATCAGAGTCATCTGGCCAAGCTATCACAGCTGCTTTCCCTCATGGAGTTCCTCTATTGAAATGTAAAAGCTCATGGATCTCCTTTAGTCTTCTTTAAACATTATTTTTTTTATACCAATAACAATGCTATCAATCAATCAACTGTATTTATAAAGCCCTCTTTACATCAGAACTTGTTCCAAAGTGTTTATACTGTCACGACTTCCGCCAAAGTCGGTCCCTCTCCTTGTTCGGGCGGCCATCGCCAATCCACTTTTCATTTTCCATTTGTTTTGTCTTACACACCTGGTTTCAATTCCCCAATTACATGTTCATTATTTAACCCTCTGTTTTCCCCATGGTTTTTGTGCGTGTTTGTTTTATGTATTTCGGTCCTATTGTGTGGGCTTGGTATTACTACATGTATTTGGTAATTTTGAGTAAAGTTACTTTTATTACTCATCTCTGCTGTCCTGCGCCTGACTCCTCTGCACCAGCTACACCCAAACCTTTTACATATACGGTAACTCTGCCTACACCACAAACAGCATGCAAGCAAGCAGCACATTACCTCATCTACTGCCACTTTCCAATATCCCTGCTGTTTTCACGGTTGACTTACAGTAGTGTATTAAGTTTAATTGTCTTTCAGTCTAGGTGCACTTTCATTACTATAACATTGCAGAAATGATCTCCGATTCATTCCTATCACAGACACGTTCCAAAACAAATTAATCAAAGTGATCAAAATGAAATGAATCAGAAACGGCCCTAGCCGACACTCCTCTTGGGATAATCGTGATTCATTAGAGAAGATCTCTGGTTGGTATTTTCATTTGTAATCGGAGGGGAAGATTAAGTCTGCTGAACACACAGACATGCACACTCTCACACACAGACACAAAACGCAGGCACAGACACGCCAGGGCTCAACGCTGACTATTTTTACAAGGAGCACGTGCGCCTAAGTTGAAAAAGGTAGGCGCGCACAAAGACATTTAGGAGCACAATGAAAAATATTTGAGGTAATAAAGCTAGAATCCTTCATTTTTTTTAGGCACAATGGTGCTCCTAATTTAAAATTCCAGGTTGCACAGCAAAATATTTAGGTGCATATGCAAATAAAATGGTTGTACTCTAGAGCCCTGCAGGCACTCACACACTGTCTCACACATTCTCGTACACATTCACAGAGACTCGTGCAGTGCGGCAGTGGACATGGAGAGGATCTGATTGAACTAAGCCTTCCCTGTCATCAACTGAGTGCCAGCTGTCCCTGGGATGAGAGGCTGAGCCCTATAGCTCTGTGGTGGGCTGCGGGGGCGTCTAGCTGAGCTATCCCTGTGACTGAGAGGCTGAGCCCTATAGCTCTGTGGTGGGCTGCGGGGGCGTCTAGCTGAGCTATCCCTGTGACTGAGAGGCTGAGCCCTATAGCTCTGTGGTGGGCTGCGGGGGCGACTAGCTGAGCTATCCCTGTGACTGAGAGGCTGAGCCCTATAGCTCTGTGGTGGGCTGCGGGGGCGTCTAGCTGAGCTATCCCTGTGACTGAGAGGCTGAGCCCTATAGCTCTGCGGTGGGCTGCGGGGGCGTCTAGCTGAGCTATCCCTGTGACTGAGAGGCTGAGCCCTATAGCTCTGTGGTGGGCTGCGGGGGCGTCTAGCTGAGCTATTCCTGTGACTGAGAGGCTGAGCCCTATAGCTCTGTGGTGGGCTGCGGGGGCGTCTAGCTGAGCTATCCCTGTGACAGAGAGGCTGAGCCCTATAGCTCTGTGGTGGGCTGCGGGGGCGTCTAGCTGAGCTATCCCTGTGACAGAGAGGTTGAAAGCTGGGCCTGTCTCTTCCAGTTTTGAGCTTTGTACTGGGGGCTGCTCGTCTCTGTCTCTGAGAGAGAGAGCGAGAGAGGCTGGAGGCTGGGCCCTACAGTACACTCTCAGCTATTTGGCTAAGCCCTTGCTGCTCTTCACTCACTCCACACTACCAGCAGAGACCAATCATCTCATATAAACACGTGAATAGTATGTCTATGGCAGATGCCTTTGAGAGTGAGCGAGAGAGAGAGTGAGCGAGAGAGAGAGAGAGAGAGAGAGAGAGAGAGAACCAAACCATGAACCACTCTCTGACATTCTATCCTTTAGATGGCGTCATATAGTCAATATGTAGACTGTAGGCCAGGCAGGGAAAGGAAAACAGCAGGTCAGGAGCAGACGGGTCACAGACAAGAGAGGCTCATTAACCCAGTTGCCACCCAGTGTGCCTGTTTTAAGTTTGACTGTACTTACCGCTCAGTTCGTACAGCACTATTACTCATCAACACTGCAATTGTAGTGAAGAGCAGAGACAGTCTTTCTTTTTTGTTGTTGCTGTCTTGTTGCCGTCTATGCAAATAATTGGGGGTCATTTTGTTGCCATGCCACCACAGTCTCTGTGTGATATCAACTGTGTGCCATGTGTCACCTCTTTTTTAATGAACTGAAATATTTGATATTTAATATGATTTTGTTCTTTCCTTCATTCAGAGAACAGAAGGATCCTCTATACTTACGGGATAAAGTCTCTCAGAAACATTCCAAGGAGCAGTTTGAAATGGCACAGAAAACTGAACAGGAGTACAGCAAGGTCTTTACAGGTTAGTATTATGTTAATATCATATAATAACATTCAGTTTGTTGCTATGTGAGAAGGCCTGTCATATGTACCTACAGTCTGGAGTCAGACCAGGCCTCGTATTCATAAATTGTATCAGAGTAGGAGCGCTGAACTAAGATCAGCCTGTTAGATCGTAATGAGTGAAGTTACATAGACAGAACCGGACCAGATCATCTACTCTGAGACAGTAATGGCCCAGATCATCTACTCTGAGACAGTAATGGCCCAAATCATCTACTCTGAGACAGAACCGGACCAGATCATCTACTCTGAGACAGTAATGGCCCAGATCATCTACTCTGAGACAGTAATGGCCCAGATCATCTACTCTGAGACAGTAATGGCCCAGATCATCTACTCCGAGACAGTAATGGCCCAGATCATCTACTCTGAGACAGTAATGGCCCAGATCATCTACTCTGAGACAGTAATGGCCCAGATCATCTACTCTGAGACAGTAATGGACCAGATCATCTACTCTGAGACAGTAATGGACCAGATCATCTACTCTGAGACAGTAATGGCCCAGATCATCTACTCTGAGACAGAACCGGACCAGATCATCTACTCTGAGACAGTAATGGCCCAGATCATCTACTCTGAGACAGAACCGGACCAGATCATTTACTCTGAGACAGTAATGGACCAGATCATCTACTCTGAGAGAGAACCGGACCAGATCATCTACTCTTGAGACAGTAATGGACCAGATCATCTACTCTGAGACAGAACCGGACCAGATCATCTACTCTGAGACAGAACCGGACCAGATCATCTACTCTGAGACAGAACCGGACCAGATCATCTACTCTGAGACAGAACCGGACCAGATCATCTACTCTGAGACAGAACCGGACCAGATCATCTACTCTGAGACAGAACCGGACCAGATAATCTACTCTGAGACAGTAATGGCCCAGATCATCTACTCTGAGACAGAACCGGACCAGATCATCTACTCTGAGACAGAACCGGACCAGATCATCTACTCTGAGACAGAACCGGACCAGATCATCTACTCTGAGACAGAACCGGACCAGATCATCTACTCTGAGATTTGAAAACAGTTTTTTTTGTGTTGCAGGTATCGTCCAAGGAGGAAGCCTGTCCTACATTTGCACTCAGATCATGACTATAGTGGACCAAGAACAAAGTAAAGTCATATGGATTCCTGATGGAGCTTTCTAGAAGGTTTCTAGGTGCTTCTATCTATGTAACACTTCAACCCTTAACAAGGAAGGTTGGGTATGATACACTTATCCACGGCTAAATGTTAAAAACTAGTCAACAATATCACATCACTGTTGTTATAATAGTCAACTATGAGGCTTGCATCCCGAATAGCACCCTATTCCCTATGTAGTGCACTACTTCCCCAAGTAGTGCACTATATATAGAGAATAGGGTGCTATTTGGGATGCGTGCAGCCTCTGATATACTCTCAACATAATAACACTTATCTGAAAGATGAAGATTCATATAGCACTGATTTGTCTCACACCCCACAAATAGAAGTAATAATCCCACTATAATGATGATGTCATAGTGATGCTGTATACTTCAGACAGGCCTAGAGATTCGTTTACACTAGTATTTAATATTGTAATGCTTTTTTACTTGAATGTTTGTCCCTTAACTCCACTATGGCACTCCTTGACTCTTCCTGTTCCTATGGTTCTCAATCATATGTCAGAATAGAAGTTGATGCATGGAATAGAAGAAAACAACATTTTAGACTTGTCTCAGACCTGTTTGTGCTGTAGTTGTTATCATGATGTCACAACGGATCTGGGATCTGTCTAGAAGACCATGTAATAACCATGATGAACTATAGTTATGGCAACAGGCTCAACATGGGTGCAGCAAGTTTTTCTTAACAGAATGGAATGGACCACTGTGTTCTCATCTTTATGTATGTTTTCTTTGTCATTTCAGTTCTCTAATCCCAATCTAATAATGTTGGTTATGAACCTTCCTTTATAGCCTACAAATGTAGCAGTTAGTGAACAGAAATGATTCTGTATGTTGTATTTTTTTCCCTCTGTTGTTTGTCATATAATTTACATATTTAAAGACAAAAATGTATGACAAATTTGCATGATTCTTTTTTTCCCCCAAGTTGATGTAAATGACAGACGTTTGTTTTACAACCCACTTACTGTTCTCAATGCAAAATATATATATATATGTATATATATATATATATATATATGTTTCCTTCTGTATGTTGTGCCAAACAGATTTGTTCTGCACCATTTATCCTTCAACCTAGTAATGCTTGAACACTAAGAAATGCAATAATACTTTACCGTAGGTACGATAGTTTCACCATGAGAAAATGTATGTGTTGTAGAGTTGTTCCAATGTTCCTAACATTTCATACATTTCCTAATGGGCATCTTTCTATTACCCGAAATGTAGAATTTCAAAAAGGGATATTTTATTTCTGTTCTAGGGGTTTGAATGCACCAAATTAAAAGAGGATGAATTCATAAATTTCAACATTATGATAAACTGGTAAATTACTTTTCCTTTTTTTTCTATAATATTTCATCTTCTCATGTTGGTTGAAACACGAAAGTAGACTATAGTTATAACTTCACTTCTCAATGAAATTATATTATTTGTATCAAATGTTAAGAAAAATAAATACATGTGGGGAACGTTGTCCAAGTCCAAGTGATTTGTTTTAATTGTAATTTACCATTACACACAAACAAAAACGTTCACCACAAGGCCAACTACCTCCTGGGACGAGGGACTGCGCTGAAACTCAGCACCTGCATATGTGAACGGGCACATTTGGAGCGTGTCAGGTATACACCATACACAGACATGCATATTTTTATCACAATTTTCTTCAATGATAAAGATTCATCTAGTTGTTTTTCTGGTGTTGTTTGCACTCGCCTCTGGATTTGTGTTTGTGCAGGACTGGTTATAACATGGTGTGCTGAGGACCAAGAGTGACGAGCACTCTGATGGAAGTGTAATTGCAGGAGTAACCTTCCAAGACAACTCACTCCTTGTCTGACCTACACTCTGTCCCCTTTTGTACTAGTGTATTTGGTCTATAGAAGAAGCCAATGTATCCATATTATTCCAAGAGGAGTGTGTAATTATGCCTGTTATCATGTCTGTATGATCTATCTCCTTTTGTCTCTGTTATATTCATATTTTTCACATTTGTTTTACACACAGCACAGCCAGAAGTGGACTGGCCACCCCTCTGAGCCTGGTTCCTCTCTAACCCGGTACAGCCAGAAGAGGCCTGGCCACCCCTCGGAGCCTGGCTCCTCTCTAACCCAGTACAGCCAGAAGAGGCCTGGCCACCCCTCGGAGCCTGGTTCCTCTCTAAACCGGTACAGCCAGAAGAGGCCTGGCCGCCCCTCGGAGCCTGGTTCCTCTCTACCCGGTACAGCCAGAAGTGGACTGGCCACCCCTCGGAGCCTGGTTCCTCTCTAACCCGGTACAGCCAGAAGTGGACTGGCCACCCCTCGGAGCCTGGTTCCTCTCTAACCCGGTACAGCCAGAAGAGGCCTGGCCACCCCTCGGAGCCTGGTTCCTCTCTAAACCGGTACAGCCAGAAGAGGCCTGGCCACCCCTCGGAGCCTGGTTCCTCTCTAACCCGGTACAGCCAGAAGAGGCCTGGCCACCCCTCGGAGCCTGGTTCCTCTCTAACCCGGTACAGCCAGAAGAGGCCTGGCCACCCCTCGGAGCCTGGTTCCTCTCTAAACCGGTACAGCCAGAAGAGGCCTGGCCACCCCTCGGAGCCTGGTTCCTCTCTAACCCGGTACAGCCAGAAGAGGCCTGGCCACCCCTCGGAGCCTGGCTCCTCTCTAACCCAGTACAGCCAGAAGAGGCCTGGCCACCCCTCGGAGCCTGGTTCCTCTCTAACCCGGTACAGCCAGAAGAGGCCTGGCCACCCCTCTGAGCCTGGTTCCTCTAGGTTTCTTCCTACATTCCTGTCTTCTAGAGAGTTTTTCCTAGAAACTGTGCTTCTGCCTCTGTATTGCTTGCTCTCTGGGCTTTTAGACTGGGTTTCTGTAAAGCACTTTGTGACAAATGCGGATGTAAAAACGGCTTTATAAAGTACATTTTGTTGATTGATTAAATGAATAGTCTCTGTACTAACAGACATACTATACTCAAACACGTTATATAAATGGAAGTTCCCTAATTTGAAGACCAGGTGAGAGAGTCTCAGGAATATGTAGCAGTAGCATAGCCAGAAATGATATTCACTCTCGCTGGTGGGCAAAAATAACTAACTGAAAGTCACCCCCAATAAGCCACAAATATGACCGCATTGAGGCATATGTCACTGTGTTTCTATGGATATCACTGCCTACTTATATTTGTTGATTTAGCAAACGAGACAGCACATAATCCAGTCCCTTTATCACAGTCAACACACCTATATTTTAGCTTTAATTAGCTTTAAAAAACAAAACTTTCTCAGCCACATGGCAAAATGTGTAGAATAGCATGAGATTAGCGATAAAACTGCACATTTTTCTCTTTGCCCTAATTTGAAGACCAGGTGAGAGAGTAAAGTCAAATCAAACATTATTTGTCACATGCGCCAAATGCAACATGTGTAGACTTAACCGTGAAACCCTTACTTACAAGCCCTTAACCAACAGTGCAGTTCAAGAAGAAGAAAATATTTACCAAGTAGAATAAAATAAAAAGTAACACAATAAGAATAACGAGGCTATATACAGAGGGCACCGGTACCGAGTCAGTGTGCAGGAGTACAGGCTAGTTGAGGTAATCTGAACATGTAGGTGGGGGCAAAATGACTATGCATAGGTAACAAACAAACAGCGAGTAATAGCAGTGTACAAAAGGGAGGGGGGGGGGGGGTGTCAATGTAAATTGTCTGGTGGCAATTTTATTCTTCAGCGGTCTAATGGCTTGGGGGTAGAAGCTGTTGAGGAGCCTTTTGGTCCTGGACTTGGCACTTCGGTACCGCTTGCCGTGCGGTAGCAGAGAAAACAGTCTATTACTTGGGTGACTGGAGTCTCTGACAATTGTATGGGCTTTCCTCTGATACCGCATATTATATAGGTCCTGGGTGGTAGGAAGCGTGGTCCCAGTGAGGTACTGGCACATTCGCACTACCCTCTGTAGCGCTTTACGGTCAGATGCCATACCAGGCCATGCATACCATGCTCTCGATGGTGCAGCTGTAGAACCTTTTGAGGATCTGGGGACCCATGCCAAATCTTTTCAGTCTCCTGAGGGGGAAAAGGTTTTGTCGTTCCCTCTTCACGACTGTCTTGGTATGTTTGGACCATAGTTCGTTGTTTCAAGGAACTTGAAACTCTCGACACGCTCTACTACAGCCTCGTCGATGTTAATGGGGGCCTGTTCGGCCCGCCTTTTCCTTTAGTCCACATTCAGCTCCTTTGTCTTGCTCACATTGAGGGAGAGGTTGTTGTCCTGGCACCACTCTGCCAGGTCTCTGACCTCCTCCCTAAAGGCCGTCTCATCGTTGTCCGTGATCAGGCCTACCACTGTTGTGTCGTCAGCAAACTTAATGATGGTGTTGGAGTCGTGTTTGGACACGCAGTTGTGGGTGAACAAGGAATACAGGAGGGGACTAAGTACACACCCAAGTGTTAAGGTTCAGCGCGGCAGACGTGTTGTTGCCTACTTTACCACCTGGGAGCGGCCCGTCAGGAAGTCCAGGATCCAGTTGCAGAGAGAGGTGTTTAGTCCCAGAGTCCTAGCTTAGTGATGAGCTATGAGGGCACTATGGTGTTGAATGCTCAGCTGTAGTCAATGAACAGCATGGCGCTGAAGAACATGGCTGATGTTTTACATTCTCCCAACCAGTTGTGCTATTTATTTAAAAAATTTTGCATTGTGTAACTTATTTATTTTACTTATTGTGTACATAATGTTGCTGCTACCGTCTCTTGTGACCGAAAATAACTTCTGGGCATGAGAACAGTGATTACTCACCGCAGACTGGAAGAAACTTTTTCCTTTAATGAGTCCAACAAGAAGGATATCCTGCTTTCACTGGAACAGGCCCGGATCCATGCCTTTTGCGTGAAGAAAGGACGCCGGAAAAGGGGCTGCAGATTTGTCATCCTTCTGAGAATCGAGTAAACTCCCAATGCCTTCCGTTCTTCTTGCAAACGTGCAATCATTGAAAAATAAAATTGATGACCTACGATTATCCTATCAAAAGGACATTAAAAACTGTAACATCTTATGTTTTATGGCTGAACGAAGATACATACAATATAGAGCTAGCGGGATTTTCCATGCACCAGCACTACAGAGACGCTACCTCTCGTAAGACAAGGCGTGGGGGTGTGTCTTTTTGTCAATAACAGCTGCTGTGCAATGTCTAATATTAAGTTGCCAAGAGTTCTCATCTGTATTATTCGTAGCTGTCTATTTACCACCACAAAACTAAGCTGGCACTAAGACCGCTATTAACCAACTCTATAAAGGCCATAAGCAAAGAAGAAAATGCTCACCCAGAGGCGACGCTCCTAGTGGCTGGGAATTTAATGCAGGCAAACTTAAATCGTTTTTACCACATTTTTACTAGCATGTCACATGTGCAACCAGGGAAATAAATCCTAGACATGTACTCAAAGCATGCACGGACCAACTGTCAAGTGTCTTCGCTGACATTTTCAACCTCTTCCCGACCGAGTCTGTAATACCTACATGTTTCAAGCAGCCCACCATAGTCCCTGTGGCCAAGGAAGCTAAAGTAATCTGCCTAAATGATTACCACCCCGTGGCACTCACGTCGGTAGCCATGAAGGGCTTTGAAAAGCTGGAAAGGCTGGTCATGGCTCACATCAACAGCATTCACCTGGCCACCCTAGACCCACTCCAATTCACATATGCCAGCAGCATACTACCCTGCATCCTACTGCTGGCTTGCTTCTGAAGCTAAGCAAGGTTGGTCCTGGTCAGTCCCTGGATGGGAGATCAGATGCTGCTGGAAGTGGTGTTGAAGGGCCAGTAGGAGGCACTCTTTCCTCAGGTCTAAAAAAAAAATATCTCAATAGCCCAGGGCAGTGATTGGGGATGCTGCCCTGTGTAGGGTGCCGTCTTTCAGATGGGAAGTTAAGCGGGTGTCCTGACTCTCTGAGGTCATTAAAAGATCCCATGGCACTTATCATAAGAGTTAACCCTGGTGTCCTGGCTAAATTCCCAATCTGGCCCTCATACCATCATGGTCACCTAATAATCCCCAGTTTACAATTGGCTTGTTCATCCCCCTCCTCTCCCCTGTAACTAATTCCCCAGGTTGTTGCTGTAAATGAGAGTGTGTTCTCAGTCAACTTACCTGGTTAAATAACAGTAAAATGAATAAATCAAATAAATTACTGCTAAAACAGATCCACAGATGATGCACTCAACAATCTTAATTGCACTCCACACTACCCTTTCTCACCTGGACAAAAGGAATATCTAGCAGTAGCATAGCCAGAAATTACATTCACTGTCATTGGTGGCCAATACTAACTGACTGAAATAAGAGTGAATGTCATTCCAGTGCACTGAAAGCTATTCATTCTATCTGATGTTGTTTGCATGTTTAGGTAAAAATACATATGATGTCCCCTTTGGAACACTGACAAGTAGAGAGCATTCCATGTTTTATTTGTATTATTTTGTTGCTCAATCTGATTGGGTGGGTCTTGGGCTGGGTGATAGCACAGTGATGATCAATGAATTGATCGTTTTTGAAAACATTCCAAATACATTTGAGCTATGCAATTCAATTGTTGGTCATAGTTGAAAAGTCATTACTAATTGATTGTTTCAATACTGATCCTGATATGGTAGCCAGTTCCTCTGAGTAGCCATTCCATTATCAGTCCATGATGTACCAACTTTACAATGAAGATAACAAAGAGACAATGGATATGTAGGTCAAACAGGATGTTGTGTGTGTTAGCTAGTTTTTTCAGAATGCCGTCCCAATGTCTGGATTGAATTGATTTTAAGTAAAAACCTACAAGTGCCAAGCTGGACGTGAATCAGACTATCCCGCAGGTGAAAAAGCTGGATGTGGAGGTCCTTGGCTGGCGTGGTTACACAAGGTCTGCAGTTGTAATGCCGCAGACCTCATGGAATGAGATTCGAAATTGCTATGAGATTCGAAATTGAGCTCAGGTGCATCCTGTTTCCATTGATCATCCTTGAGAAGTTTCTACCACTTGATTGGAGCCCACCTGTGGTAAAAGCCTACTTTTTGAAGTGATTTGTTTGATTATCAGATTCAAATATCATCACACAACACCCATGATATGTGAAACTGAGCCTGTGCAGACTGCAAAAACAACAGTAAACGCAATCAAATATGTACATGCCACAGTATCCCATCTTCGATCAGTTCAGTCTCTCCCCCGCTACAGGCCTTAGAGCTGGTAGTGTACTCTAAGGCCCAGTCTCTCCCCCGCTACAGGGCTTAGAGTTGGTAGTGTACTCTAAGGCCCAGTCTCTCCCCCGCTACAGGGCTTAGAGCTGGTAGTGTACTGTAAGGCTCAGTCTCTCCCCCGCTACAGGGCTTAGAGCTGGTAGTGTACTGTAAGGCCCAGCCTTCCCCTCGCCACAGGGCTTAGAGCTGGTAGTGTACTGTAAGGCTCAGTCTCTCCCCCGCTACAGGGCTTAGAGCTGGTAGTGTACTGTAAGGCCCAGCCTTCCCCTCGCTACAGGGCTTAGAGCTGGTAGTGTGCTGTAAGGCCCAGTCTCTCCCCCGCTACAGGGCTTAGAGCTGGTAGTGTACTGTAAGGCCCAGCCTTCCCCTCGCTACAGGGCTTAGAGCTGGTAGTGTGCTGTAAGGCCCAGTCTCTCCTTCGCTACAGGGCTTAGACCTGGTAGTTTACTGTAAGGCCCAGCCTCGAGCCTCTCCCCTCCCAGGGACAGCTGGCACTTAGCTGATGACAGAGAAGGCTTAGCTTCAGTCAGACCCTCTCCATGTTCACTGCCGCCACTGCATCAGTGTGTGTGTGAGAGAGACAGAGAGTGTGTGTGTGTGAGCATATGTGTGTGTGTGTGGGTCAGTCAGAGAGAGGGAGCCTGTGTCAGAGAGAGGGAGCGTGTGTGTGTGTACACACGTCCATAGCGAACCACCGTGCTTGTTTCAGCAGATTTAATCTTTCCTCCAATTACAAAGGAAAATGTCAACCAGAGATCTTCAGTGATTCACAATTATGCTGCCTGCACTAGCCAACGCAGGTGGAGTAGAGAATTGTCGGCTAGGCCCGTTTTAAATGAATTATGTTTGAATCACTTTGATTAATCAGATTTGGAATGTGTCCGTGATGTGAATGAATCTGAGATAATCAAGTTGTGGATAATTTAACAACTAATTTTATAGAAATGGAAGTGCACCTAGACTGTCACAGAAAGACAATTAGACATGTAGACAATAATAGACTACTGTAAGTTAACCGTGAAAACAGCAGGGATATTGGAAAGTGGCAGTAGATGAGATAATGGTAGGAGTTTTTCTAGCCAATATGCTTCTGCTTGCCCGTTTGTAATTTAGGCTGAGGTACTGTTAAGCACTTTGTGACAACTGCTGATTGTAAAAATAGCTTTATAAATACAGTTGATTGATGGCATTGTTATTGGTAACTGGGATGTTCTTTAGGGGGACAATAGGGAATTCCATGAGGCAAAATCTATTACAATATCCCATAATATCAAAGTGCAATTATGTTTTTAGACATTTTAGAAATTATTAAAAATGTAAAGCTGAAATGTCTTCAGTCAATAAGTATTCAACCCCTTTGTTATGGAAAGCCTAAATAAGTTCAGAGGTAAATATTTGCTTAACAAGTCACATAATAAGTTGCATGGACTCACTGTATGCAATAATAGTGTTGAACATTATTTTTACATGACTACCTTATCTTTGTACCCCACATATGTAAGGTCCCTCAGTGGAGCAATGAATTTCAAACACAGTGCCAAATAAACACGGGAGTTGCTTACCAATACAACATGGAATGCTGCTGCTGAGTGGATAGTTACAGTTTTGAATTGGAAGTGTCCGGTGCGAGAGGCAGATTAAATTGGCCAGAGCTAGAGTAGTGCAGGTGTCGTATGCTAAGACAGTGAAGGAAGTAGAGGAGGATGGGTCAAGTGTGAGGTATCCTGAGAGGATTCCAGTGAGTAGTAGATTTGTGCCAGCACAGAGGATTTATGCTTCAGTAATGTTGGATTCTTAGCATTCATAGCAATGGTCTATCAACTGTACTGCATAAATGGAATGTAAATCACAGAAAATAGATGTTATGGTGGCAGCTGCAGAGATGTATTTGGGTATACGAGATTTGACTTCAGAAGAGTTACGAGCTGTTGGGATGGTGCAGGCTGTTGGGATGGTGCAGGAGCAGCTAGGGTCAAAGTAGTGGAATTAAGTTTTTAATGTAGGGTAGGTGGTGGTGTCTAGAGCTATATTTCACTTTGTTAGAGGAACTAATGAAGAGACTTCATGTAGGCCGAGACTGGCCTCACACTCCAGTTCAGTAGGTGGTGGTGTATCCGCCAACCAAATCCCAAAGAAGATGTTGAAGGATGGTGAAAGTGCAGGGTGCTCTTGATGCGCCTTTCCAATAAACATCGAGGGTCATATTCTGGTGACATGATGATCAATGCTTGACTGCTGTTTGACAAGTAAAAATATTCTATAATAGTCTCATCATCATATCAATAATAGTCTCATGTAGACTAGCCTACCCGCACAGACTACGCGCACTGTATCTGCCAGCTGTTGGCTAGAGCACATGTGCCAAGACCAGAGTGGGCATATTTGTTATTTAATGCAACAGTTTGTGCCAAAACTATCGGTAGAGTTGATAATGTATGGAAACACATCGAACTTCTAGATGTTAATTCGGTCATGAAAACTTGAGCAAAAAAGTACATTCTGTGTGCACTGCGTCCTCAGTGCTTAAAAAAAAATCCAAAACCGATACAGTGGGGCAAAAAAAGTATTTAGTCAGCCACCAATTGTGCAAGTTTTCCCACTTAAAAAGATGAGAGAGGCCTGTAATTTTCATCATAGGTACACTTCAACTATGACAGACAAAATGAGAAATAAAATCCAGAAAATCACATTGTAGGATTTAATGAATTTATTTGCAAATTATGGTGGAAAATAAGTATTTGGTCACCTACAAACAAGCAACTTGCACAGTTGGTGGCTGACTAAATACAGTGCAGCAAAAAAGTATGTTTGGTGGAAACAGCAACTAGCGGGAAAATTTGCATTTCCTCTATGCAGATTTTTTTATAGTCACATGAAAATCTGTCGCCAATTGGATGGAAACCTACTGTTAATTTAACACTTTCAATATATTTAACGTCACGTAAAAATGTATTTCAAATACATGTAGATATATTTGCATCTTTGCTAAAATGCATGTAATGCCAAAATGCATTGCAGAGATACATGTACAGTACCAGTCAAAAGTTTGGACACACCTACTCATTCCAGGGTTTTTCTTTATTTTAACTATTTTCTGCATTGTATAATAATGAAGACATCAAAACTATGAAATAACACATATGGAATCATGTAGTAACCAAAAAAAGTGTTAAACAAATCAAAATATATTTTATATTTGAGATTCTTCAATTTAGCCAACTTTTGCCTTGATGACAGCTTGCACACTCTTTGCATCATTCTCTCAACCAGTTTCATGAGGTAGTCACTTGGAATGTATTTCAATTAACAGGTGTTCCTTGTTGAAAGTTAATTTGTGGAATTTCTTTCCTTCTTAATGCGTTTAAGCCAAATCATTTGTGTTGTGACAAGGTAGAGGTGTTATACATAAGATAGGCAGCGGGCTGTCATGTGCCTTTTACTGAGGAATGGCTTCCGTCTAGCCACTATACCATAAAGACCTGATTGGGGGAGTGCTGCAGAGATGGTTGTCCTTCTGGAAGGTTCTCCCATCTCCACAGAGGAACTCTAGAGCTCTGACGGGTTTTTGGTCACCTCCCTGACCAAGGCCCTTCTCCCCTGATTGCTCAGTTTGGCCGGGCGACCAGCTCTAGGAAGGGTCTTCGTGGTTCCAAACTTCTTCCATTTAAGAATGATGGGGGCCACTGTGTTCTTAGGGACCTTCAATGCTGAAATGTTTTGGTACCCTTCCCCAGATCTGTAGCTCAACACAATCCTTTCTTGGAGCTCTACGGACAATTCCTTTGACCTCATGGCTTGGTTTTTGATCTGACATGCACTATCAGCTGTGGGACCTTATATAGAAAGGTTGAATTGACCACAGGTGGACTCCAATCAAGTTGTAGAAACATCTCAAGGATGATCAAAGGGTCTGAATACTTATGTGAATACGTTTCTTATTTTAAATACATTTGCAAACATTTCTAAAACCCTGTATTCTCTTTGTCATTATGGGGTATTGTGTGTAGATTGATGGGGGAAAAAATGTTTTTAATAATTTTGTGAATAAGGCTGTAACGTAACTTGAAAAAGGTCAAGGAGTCTGAATACTTTCCAAATGCGCTGCATATTGCACTATTTTATGGCTGAGTATGACACTTATAGTGTCAAAACTCACACAAGACAAAAAAAATCCATTACATCATAGCCTACAGTTGAAGTTGGAAGTTTACATACACTTAGGTTGGAGTCATTAAAACTAGTTTTTCAACCACTCCACAAATTTCTTGTTAACAAACTTTAGTTTTGGCAAGTCGGTTAGGACATCTACTTTGTGCATGACACAAGTCATTTTTCCAACAATTGTTTGCAGACAGATTCTTTCACTTATAATTCACTGTATCACAATTCAAGTGGGTCAGAAGTTTACAGTGCCTTGCGAAAGTATTCGGCCCCCTTGAACTTTGCGACCTTTTGCCACATTTCAGGCTTCAAACATAAAGATATAAAACTGTATTTTTTTGTGAAGAATCAACAACAAGTGGGACACAATCATGAAGTGGAACGACATTTATTGGATATTTCAAACTTTTTTAACAAATCAAAAACTGAAAAATTGGGCGTGCAAAATTATTCAGCCCTTTTACTTTCAGTGCAGCAAACTCTCTCCAGAAGTTCAGTGAGGATCTCTGAATGATCCAATGTTGACCTAAATGACTAATGATGATAAATACAATCCACCTGTGTGTAATCAAGTCTCCGTATAAATGCACCTGCACTGTGATAGTCTCAGAGGTCCGTTAAAAGCGCAGAGAGCATCATGAAGAACAAGGAACACACCAGGCAGGTCCGAGATACTGTTGTGAAGAAGTTTAAAGCCGGATTTGGATACAAAAAGATTTCCCAGGCTTTAAACATCCCAAGGAGCACTGTGCAAGCGATAATATTGAAATGGAAGGAGTATCAGACCACTGCAAATCTACCAAGACCTGGCCGTCCCTCTAAACTTTCAGCTCATACAAGGAGAAGACTGATCAATGATGCAGCCAAGAGGCCCATGATCACTCTGGATCAACTACAGAGATCTACAGCTGAGGTGGGAGACTCTGTCCATAGGACAACAATCAGTCGTATATTGCACAAATCTGGCCTTTATGGAAGAGTGGCAAGAAGAAAGCCATTTCTTAAAGATCTCCATAAAAAGTGTTGTTTAAAGTTTGCCACAAGCCACCTGGGAGACACACCAAACATGTGGAAGAAGGTGCTCTGGTCAGATGAAACCAAAATTGAACTTTTTGGCAACAATGCAAAACGTTATGTAAAAGCAACACAGCTGAACACACCATCCCCACTGTCAAACATGGTGGTGGCAGCATCATGGTTTGGGCCTGCTTTTCTTCAGTAGGGACAGGGAAGATGGTTAAAATTGATGGGATGATGGATGGAGCCAAATACAGGACCATTCTGGAAGAAAACCTGATGGAGTCTGCAAAAGACCTGAGACTGGGACGGAGATTTGTCTTCCAACAAGACAATGATCCAAAACATAAAGCAAAATCTACAATGGAATGGTTCAAAAATAAACATATCCAGGTGTTAGAATGGCCAAGTCAAAGTCCAGACCTGAATCCAATCGAGAATCTGTGTAAAGAACTGTAAACTGCTGTTCACAAATGCTCTCCATCCAACCTCACTGAGCTCGAGCTGTTTTGCAAGGAGGAATGGGAAAAAATTTCAGTCTCTCGATGTCCAAAACTGATAGAGACATACCCCAAGCGACTTACAGCTGTAATCGCAGCAAAAGGTGGCGCTACAAAGTATTAACTTAAGGGGGCTGAATAATTTTGCACGCCCAATTTTTCAGTTTTTGATTTGTTAAAAAAGTTTGAAATATCCAATAAATGTCATTCCACTTCATGATTGTGTCCCACTTGTTGTTGATTCTTCACAAAAAAATACAGTTTTATATCTTTATGTTTGAAGCCTGAAATGTGGCAAAAGGTCGCAAAGTTCAAGGGGGCCGAATACTTTCGCAAGGCACTGTATATACACTAAGTTGACTGTGCCTTTAAACAGCTTGGAAAATTCCAGAAAATGATGTCATGGCTTTAGAAGATTCTGATAGGCTAATTGACATCATTTTAGTAAATTGGAAGTGTATCTCTGGATGTATTTCAATGCCTACCTTCAAACTCGGTGCTTCTTTGCTTGACATCATGAGAAAATAGATCAGCCAAGACCTAAGAAAAAAAAATTGTGGACCTCCGCAAGTCTGGTTCATTCTTGGGAGCAATTTCCAAACGCCTGAAGGTACCACGTTCATCTGTACAAACAATAGTATGCAAGTATAAACACCATGGGACCACGCAGCCATCATACCGCTCAGGAAGGAGACGCGTTCTGTCTCCTAGAGAAATTTGGGGAAGTGGTTGAAAAACGAGTTTTAATGACTGCAAACTAAGTGTATGTAAACTTCCGACTTCAATTGTATGTAATAGGCCCATCTATTACAATGGTCAGATTAAAAAAAAAAAAATTTGTACCTTTATTTAACTAGGCAAGTCAGTTAAGAACAAATTCTTATTTTCAATGACGGCCTAGGAACTTTAGTTTTGGTTTTAGTTCTGCCTGTTCAGGGGCAGAACGACAGATTTGTACCTTGTCAGCTCGGGGATTTGAACATGAAACCTTTCGGTTACTAGTCCAACGCTCTAACTACTAGGCTACAGTGTCATAAAGTGCATTTTCTTAGTCCAAGTAAAGTGACACAGGAAGGTCATAATGCTTCATGACATTGTCATAAGGTGTATTTTCTACAAGTTATTTAAAATACGATGGAAAAAATTTTAAAGAATTAACTACAACAACAAAGGATTCAAGAAACAACTTTCAAACGAAAGGACATTTCTTGGCAGGGGAAAAAAAAATAAAAAAAAGTGGGTTTTGACACTCTTATGTAGGTGTCATAACCAGCCATAAAATAACGCAATATGGGTCACAACAGGTGAAAATATATGAGTCATGACAGTGTTATGACCATATTATGACATGGTTATGACCGTGTCATGACACTGGGTGTCAAGTAAAGTGTTTCTGATTTGACTGTTCAATGTTTCCATATTAAAATGAGAGTTCAGTTCACATAACAGATTTGACCTTAAAATGAGGGACAGACGTAAATGAATCACTAATAAATAAATAATAATCTTCAAAGCAACTTGGGCTTTGCAATGATGGTGAAATGTTTTTGTATTTTAGTGGGTTAAAATCTTCCTAGAATTTACAGAGGGCGCACAGAGGGACATGTCAAAATGCACTTTATTCATGTTGAAAATCAGATTAATTGAATTATCAATGTTGCCTATATTAAAGGGGACTTAATTTCATGTAACAGGCTTTGAAAATGAAATATTAATTTATACTTAACATATGAAAGAGCACTCATTTCGTGGAACGACCCAGTACAAATTAAGTGTTGCCCGTTGGACATTGGTTGCAATGCTCTCTTTAAGTTAATTTGTTTATTTGTCATATGCACATGAAAGACATGGATGTATCATGTTTGTAGTAATGTTTGTAGTAATTTAAATAAAATGAAATGCATGTTAGTGCTTTTGGTATTTGTCAAGTACAATAAAAATGCATTTTGACCAAATATATTGCAATGACTGCAGCTTATTAGAAGACTTGGGAGGCGTGGCTTGTAAGGGCATTGCTTTGGTTTAGTGCTTTCTTTATGTTATTTTGTATTCTCTGATTAAAGTTTAAGTTTGTACACGGCCATTTATACAGTTTTAATGAAACTGATATAAGTGTCTATGATACCAGAGCCTACTAAAGTTTAATTGTTAAGACTAATTTGCTACAATATGATTTGGCAAAGGTTTTATATTTGCCATACATTTTCATTTAAAAATATATTTCTTACGAATAAATTTGAATGAATGTTGGAACAAAACGTTTCTGCGTTTTAAAGAAATACAGGCCTACTACTTCTATATTCTTATACTCAAATAAGTATTTTTACATTCATCAGCTTCTTTCGGATTCTCCTGATCGATATTTCATTGGGGATGGGAGTAGAGAATCTCGACCAGATTACTGGTATCATAACTAATTGTCAAGGTAATAAGAGTTTAACTGATCTGCTTGCTGTTTAACCCTTTGGGTTTTTCGTTGCAATCATAGTTTAGCCCTCGGGAGCATGTTATCTCCCGTTGGGAACGTTTTAAGAAACCCAGCTGTAATCTTCAGGAACGCGTTAAATTCTGCCTTTATTTAACTAGGCAAGTCAGTTAAGAACACATTCTTATTTACAATGACGGCCTACCGGGGAACAGTGGGTTAACTGCCTTGTTCAGGGGCAGAACGAAAGATTTAACATATCAGATCGGGGATTCGATCCGGCAACCTTTCGGTAATCAATGGGGTGTATCGGCCAGTATCTTTTTATTGTCTCCATTTGAAACACCTGTTTTTTTCCCCTGAGAATGATTTCTTATAAACGTAGAAAACGCACATGAAACTGGATTTGGAATGCGCATGTACACGTTCTGTCCATTCCAATTTCCCCTTCCGATCCAGAGAGGAAGAGGCAAAGGGAGAGGTTTTACTCAGCCCAAAATCTGTCCACGAAGAGAGGAATTTTTGTATGGAGTTCAATGTTGAATTTGGACATACATGGCATTTCGGCAACTTTGAAAAAAACAACAACGTTATATCAAAGTTGTGCCTGTTGTCATAGAGATAAAGGACTCATCATGGATATAACCCATTTTAGCATGGACTTTGCCATTGAGGGCTTCCAGCAATTTGAAGTAGTCAATTGGATGGGGATTTTTAGGTGCAATCAGCCAATGAAAAATGTAATATAAAATTTACTATTTTAAAATGGAGATGTCCATGCTGTCACAGACGCCAAATAGCACAGATACAAAGATTTCTTTATAGCCTGTTCTTCGTGTGTATCTGCCCTCTCATTGGCTATAATGGTCCTACCTGATCCCGCCTCACCCTCTACCTCTTCCATTTTTGAGGCCATGTATTTCCATTGTTAGAGCGGTCACTCGACTATCTTGTCAATATAATATACAATTAAGAGGCGTCACTACAGTCCCTGGTTCGATTCCAAGCTGTATCACATCTGGCCGTGATTGAGAGTCCCATAGGGCGGCGCACAATTGGCCTAGCGTCGTCCGGGTTTGGCCGTCAATGTAAATAAGAATTTGCTGACTTGCCAAGTTAAACAAAGATAAAAAAAAAAATATTCTCTGCTAGCTCAGGCTCACGATTAGGGGATCAATGCAATATGTGACCACAAGGGAGAGCAGAATCTCCACTTTATAAATTAGTACATGGTAAAAAGTAAAAAAAAGTTGTTTTTAAACCTAACGATAACGGTCAGAACAAGACGTTATATATTTAAAACGACAATTGGCGCTGCATAATTTCCGAGCTATGAATTAATTGATTTAATTGCTTAATTTCATCATCATAATCCATCTTTAAAATCAATAAATGTAATCATGCTTTAAATTATACATTTTGCATGGATATTTTACATGTGACAAAGCTACGTATTTTCACTTAAATTCTAGGTAGCCTACTTGTTTTCTTGGCATGAAGAAACGTTAAAAGAGCAACAGATTGCTTTTGTGTGGCTTTTCAACAGGTTCTATTCAAGCCGATATGTGGACAACATATTTCTGCTGTATTCTTTTCGGGAAAAAGTAATCCTCTCCTTCTCCCCCAGACGCAAAACGCTTTCAAGACATTGGGTTTAGTGCTAGTGCATATTATGGCTCCACCCCCGCTACCTGTAAATCGCCCTCCCAGTTCCTTATCATCTTCCAAATAGATCTGACAGTCAGCCGCTATCATCTGGCCGCCACTGAAGCAAGAAGAAGACAAGAAAACCTATGGAAAGCATTATTGAACAGCTTTAATGAACGGAAATAAGTCATCTGCTGTCATAAAGAGAGAAAGTAGTAATCAACACCCAACGAGAGCGCTAAATGGACCAGAAATAACGGACTCAACAAGGTGGAGTTTTGTGAGTGAGGGCGAGGGTTACCATCGATTGCCTACGCGATTTGGTTACCTGATGGAGAAACAAGAACGACGTGTGACTCGAAGATAATTGCTGCCTTTCCTGGAAATATTGAACTATTACACCAAAAGAAACAACAAAGAAGAACAGCAACGGGATTTTCAATATGTAATTATATGAACGAGTTTTGAAGAAATATCTGATTTAGCATACAATTCGCATAAAACTTATTGTGCGATCTGTGAATGACTTCTGCTAATGGAACGATCATATCCTATCATTTGAAGTGCAGTTTCTGCGTCACAGGTCGCTGAGAACACAACATTTACATTGAAGGACTGATGTAAACGGACAGGGTAGAGTACAGGAAGGAAGGTTGGTAGTTAGTTGAAGCAATATGGCTGAATTGTGGGATATGGGGCACTGGCTGGAACTACCCATATCGTCTGGATACTAGTTATAGAACATGGAAACCTATCCCTGGGCATCAGTAGCCTCAGAATAATGCCTAAAGGTAAACATAGTTACTACCCGGACTCTCCCTCTATCCGCATATCCAAGACGGATGTGATCATCCCGTTCTCCCCAGATGTGCCCTGTGATAGCAATGGGCAGCGCATGTGGTGGGCTTTCCTTGCCTCCTCCATGGTCACATTCTTTGGGGGTCTCTTCATCATTCTGCTCTGGAGAACTCTCAAGTACCTGTGGACCGTCTGCTGCCACTGTAACACCAAAAAGAAGGTTGGTCATATTCATATGTCCACACACAGCACATTTCCAATGCCTTCATAACTTGTGACAGAAATTGACTAATGTCTATGTTGCTGTTTTAGTGTGAAACTTTGGCTTCATATCATTTGGATGCATATAGAATTGGGTATTTTCTTTACTATAGGCCTGTGACAGTCTGTGCAATAATGTTTCCCCACCAAAAATCACAGCCACATTGTTACCTTTCCCCCAAATGAAAAAACAGTTATAACATTACAATACAGTTATAACACCTGCATAACATTGTAACAGTGAAACTTGTGTGAGTTATTACATTCCAAGTGTATTTTATTAAGTGTGAATTAGAGTATATGCGTTTTAGATGTGCAGATCTTCTGTGTAATGATTTGGCATAATATTACTGAGGCTCTTGAGCTCTGCCTGTATTCTTGACACCTGTTGTTTCAAGTGAGAATTATTTGACCTGTCAGAAATCAGAAACTAATCATCATATCAAATAATTACAATACCGAAAGAATACTTTTTTTCATGTATTCATTATGAAAATGTTTGTTGGGAATTTTAGTTTTGTTTTTAGGAAATGTTTGTTTTGTTTTGAGGTAGGACACCATTTAAAAAACAAACACTCCGTGGTATATTTGGCCTAATGTTGAATGAACAAACACAGATGTATCACTTACAACCGTGTGTCATCTCGTTTCTTCATTGTCTGAAATTACACGAGCAGGTTTAGAACCAAAGCAACTTGTTAAAACCATTGTCATCTGTAGGCCTGTCATGTAGGCCTGTTATGTAGGCCGGTCATGTAGGCCTGTCTTAGCAATTGATGGATGAAAGGCAGCTGTGGTACTTCATACTATATATACATGCAGAATGTATATTCAGTTTATTTAATAGAAGTGTAACTCGATCAGACTGCGACAAATACACAAATTAACAAAAGGTGAGATTGCATCTGAAGAAATACTTTAGACACCTCTGGTTATAATGACAAACTTTTCCATGAAGCAATGTTGTCCAGGAAAATATGTAGGCTCGCAAACACGCACCGCACACACACAGTTAGTTGACAAGATTCCAACAGTTAGTCAGGAATAGTTTTCCCCAGTCTCTACCCTGGACACACCCCCACCACTGACAGCTGCTGTTCTATTACACCAGTCAAGCATTGTTGTGTGTCAAAGAGACATTCTTTAAAAGCATCATCAGTTGCCAGAACCATACTGTGTGTGTCACTAGAGTGACCAAATATCTATATCAATAGTTGATAAAGGTGTCAGCAACACTGACAAGTTGCTGTAAATTTACAGCAAAACTTTTACAGTTAGCTACTGTAAACCTACATTACAGTACAGTTGTCACGATCGTTGTATGAGTGAGACCAAGGAGCAGCGTGTTATGCGTACATTCTCTTTTAATGGATGAAACACTGAACAAAAACAACAAAATCAACAAACGAAACGTGACGCTATACAAACTAGTGCTGATAGGCACATAGTCAAGATCCCACAACACAAAAGAGGAAATGGCTACCTAAATATGATCCCCAATCAGAGACAACGATAAACAGCTGTCTCTGATTGGGAACCATATCAGGCCAACAGCCATACAAAACCCCCATGACATACAAAAACCCTAGACATACAAAAACTAGAGTACCCACCCTGACCTAACCAAAATATATAGAAAAACAGAGATATCTAAGGTCAGGCAGGGCGTGACACCAGTACTGTAAAGAGCAATGCATTTTGTGGGTTTAATGGCATTCCACTACACTTCACAGTAAAGTACTGTATTACCTGTTTTGCTGTATATTTACAGCAGCATACTGTGAGTTGTGGTGCATTGTGGGAGAATGTTGTGGGTGGCAAAATAATCTAGGGCACATTAACATATTTTGAGGTATGCCTTGTAAGATGCTATATTTGTTGCATTAGTGAGAATACTGTACCACAGAATAAAGTATCATACCATATTTTAAAAGAGATATATTTGGCCAGTAAATTGACAGTAATTTACTGGCTACTGTGCTGCCAGTAATTTACTGTAAATATTGCAGGGTTTTATTTACAGTGAATGCATGCTCACCACTAGCAGTTCAAACCTTCATCTTACTACTGCAGTTTTGACATTCCCATGGCTGTGTATGGACTGTGTTTGCAGTCTTGACATTCCCATGGCTGTGTATGGACTGTGTTTGCAGTCTTGACATTCCCATGGCTGTGTATGGACTGCGTTTGAAGTCTTGACATTCCCATGGCTGTGTATGGACTGTGTTTGCAGTCTTGACATTCCCATGGCTGTGTATGGACTGTGTTTGCAGTCTTGACATTCCAATGGCTGTGTATGGACTGTGTTTGCAGTCTTGACATTCCCATGGCTGTGTATGGACTGTGTTTGCAGTCTTGACATTCCCATGGCTGTGTATGGACTGTGTTTGCAGTCTTGACATTCCCATGGCTGTGTATGGACTGTGTTTGCAGTCTTGACATTCCCATGGCTGTGTATGGACTGTGTTTGCAGTCTTGACATTCCCATGGCTGTCTATGGACTGTGTTTGCAGTCTTGACATTCCCATGGCTGTGTAGGGGTAGGGGTGACAATTTTATTTGTATAATTCTGCTGTAAGAAGGGCAGCAGGTACCCTAGCAGTTAAGAGCGTTGGGCAAGTAACTGAAAAGTTGCTGTTTGAATCCCTGAGGCGACTAGGTGAAAAATGTCCCCTTGAGCAAGGCACTTAACCATAATTGCTCCTGCAAGTCACTCTGGATAAGAGCTTTTTGTAAATGTAAGAACCGGTTCATCTCAATTTCTGATTCTATAGGCTTGCTCTGGATTATGTCATCTGGCCGATCATGAATAACGTTACATTACTTAATACTGTTTGTTGATGAACACACCTGGTATCGCTTTATTGTACAACTAATGAGGTCAGCAGTTAGTGGTCAGGTTACTTTAGCAGATTATTAGATCACAAATGAAGTGCAATCAGTAGGGATACCTCCCTATAGTGCACTACTTTTGACCAAGGCCCATAGGGATCTGGTCAAAAGTAGTGCACTATATAGGGCATATGGTGCCATTTGGGACAGAGCCTTATTCTCATCCTCCAAACTTGGAGAAAAACTAATGCGTAAAACTCTACAGTACAGGTAACAATGCATCATAGATGTGGCTAGACATTGAGTTCTGTGTTTAATCATCCAGTGTAGTAATCACCTCCCAACCTAATGCAGATCAGTGAGAGAGATGGCAAAGAGAGGGAAGGACTTGGAACTTCAGTGATCTCTCTCGCTCTCTCTGTTTCTCTCCAATCGTTGTATCAACCATGTATAATATAGAGGATTCAATCACTCTAATGAGCATGGATCTATTTGACAACAAAGATTTGAGTTGGTCAAGAAAATAATAATCTTGTTTTGATGAATTATAGTGCTGAGATGACCACTGCTGTATGAGCCAACGCTAAGAGAACTAGACCAGTGAGAAGAGTAGTGTGTGAGGTGTGAACCAGTATGAAACGAGACCAGTATGAGATTACTGTAGTACTCTCACTCATGTATACATATACAGCTGGAGAGTAAAATACCCATCTAAAAGTCATTATCCTCACTAAGCTGTTTCGCATCGCCTGCCTGGACGGTTAATATGAAAATCATGATTATTTCTACTGTGAGGGAAATAATGCTTTGGCATTACTAAGGGAAATTACTAAGGGAAAGTGGTTATTTGACTATCAACCTGTTGCACTATAGTCTGTCTCCATACTGTATGTGCTGCTTGCAGCCCACTCTAAAATACATGTTTGGCATGACAATAAAGACTGACAGTGTTTTAACTAGTTTACAGATATGAAACAAACAGACAATCATGTCTCTCAAAAATATCAAATGACCAGTTTATGCAACAAAACCAACTTTATAAGAGGCTCTAAAGATATGTTCTATTTGACAAAAAATGAATGACGTAGAATAAGGCGTTGTTGGCAGAATAGATGGATGCAGTTCAATGCCTGATTAATATAGCATATTCACCAATACATTTCTTGGTAGTCCAACAAATATTGCTATCAGGTTGTAAATCACAGCTGACCTGGTATATTGTTTGCTGCAATCAGTTCTTCGGAGAGAGAGAAGGAATAGAGAGAGAGGGGGGGGGGCAAGAGAGAGGGGGGTAGAGGGGAGAGAGAGAGAGAAAGGGGGAGAAAGAGGAGAGAGAGGGAGAGAAAGTGGGGGGAGGGGAGAGAAAGAGTGGAGGCGAGAGAGAGGGGGAGACGGGGGAGAGACCGAGAGCGAGAGGGGGGAGAGATAGGGGGGAGGAAGCTGCTGGGGGGGGATGTCATGTCATTGGTTACAGCTAGTGATTTAAGGTTTGATACCGGAGCTCCGAGGCATGCGTCGAAATCGCTGAACAGTTTATCGCTTTATCAGAAGCATGTGATCAAGCTTTGTTTCGTCGAACAGCCACTTGATTGGTTTGGTAGAATACAAAAATGCTATCCTGTGCAGGCGCTATGGAGTGTGGGACGTTGTCTATAATAATTTGGCTGCTCTAAATGATTTTGATCAGCAGGTGCCAATAGTGTACACTGTGTGACTCAAAGCCTGGAGTAACAAACTTATTTTTGACACAATTGGCTGGAAATGCTCAATGCTTCAGGAAGGTTTGTTACCCCATCACTAGCTAGAGCTAGAGATGCAGGTGTCATCTGGTTAGTTAGCAAGAACTGTGAATCAGTTTGCTAGCTAGCAGGAAATGGGAATCAGTTTGCTAGCTAGCAAGAAATGGGAATCCGTTTGCTAGCTAGCAAGAAATGGGAATCCGTTTGCTAGCTAGCAAGAAATGGGAATCCGTTTTCTAGCTAGCTATGCTGAACTTGAAAGACTGTTATCCGCAGTTAGCATATCACTTAGTTGTCAATGAAATATATTTGGCATCAATCAAATGGGAGGGCAGGCATGTTCGCATTCAGTTGTCAAAACGTGGGTTAGGAAAACAATGCATTGGCAGGCAAGCTGCAGAAGGGCGAGCAGTCTACTATTCCTATTGTTTATCATTGCAATTTAGTCTGCCGACTACAAGCTCATTTTTTTGGGGGGGGGGAGGGTTTATCTACTGTTCCCTCCATAGATTTGAGCTCATCTTGCTCTGGCTAACAGTTGTTGATCTTGTTATTGTTGTTGTTGATGATGACGTTATTGTTGATGATGTGCATAATCAACAGAGGAAGCGAGACCCTACCTGTTCATGGTTGTTTGATCAATAGAACTGTAAAGTTCCCAAATCTAAGGCACTCCCGTGGTATTTACATATTTGCAGAAATCCACTATTTTGTGGCTTTTGGCGAATGCTTTCTAACGATCTAAAGTCACGCTGGTGCTACTGCCTGTAAACACAGTCCAGTTCAAAGGGAAGGATGACAGGCCCATGTGGCAAATGGCTTATTTAGCTCTGATTGGCTATGGCACCCCTGTCTGTGTAGAGTCTATCCTGAGGTGTGTTCAGTTCACTTGAATGTTTGCTATGTTACAGAACGGTTTGTACTGAATGGCACATTTCCCCAAAACATTCTTGAACGTTTTTGCACAGACTTTGAAGTACGTTTGCTCCTGTTTGTTGGGTGTGGCGAGGTGTACCTTGAAGCAATGAGTGACGTATTTAGAAGGGCAGTGGCCGTGCTGACAGCTCTCCCCAACCCACAACCCAACCTCTCCCCTCTTTTCAACTGGTCGTTCAGTACAGCACCGTTTCTGTTCAATTGAACGTTCCAGAACGTAGAAACGTATTGAACATAGCCCTGGACAAGACTTGACACATTTTTATTAGGTTTTATTTACTGTAGTGTCTATTAATTGTCCAAACGCAAGGCCGCTTTCCCACTCTATATTGCTATAGAATTTTCACAAAAGCCTTACTTTCATTCCCAAACATTCTATCAAAGTTTGAACATGTGAAAATGTCTATATCTAACTTCTCATACATAAAAAAAAGGCCTCATATTCTTTCAGCGGGTGTATATGAACTAATGAACTAATGAACTAATTTTTTTTGTCAGTTCCACTTTAAAGCACCATGAGAGACTGGAACACTAGGTAATGATGAGTAAGCCAGCGTTTTTTTTACCAGATCGAACCAATGGAACGAACATTAATCACTCTTCCTCTCCCGTGTGTCATCCAGCTCTCCCTTCCTTCTGCCCTCTCCTCTTTTGCATGTCACTCACTCACTCACTCCTGTCTTCCTCTATTTTCTCTCCCTCAAGAATCACACACCCACACACACAGATGTAATGTCAATCAGTCGACGGGCAACTGGCACATATGTATGTATACAATGAGAGTCCGTTTTTTTGGTTGCTAAGCAACAAGCAAAGTAATTCATTTTAAGTGAAAATCCTTCCCCTTATGCAATTGTCTAGGCTCAGGATCTAACAGAGAGCTGGTTAGTGTAGGAACAGGAACACCGTTTCCCACCCACCCCCACCCAATCTGTGCATGTGATTAGCATCACAAACAAAGCACCTAGAATAGAGCAGGTGCTTTTAGTGTTTCATAGATGGAGGCTGATAATCTGTTCCGTTTCTCCTTGTTGTTTTTAAGTTGGCCTCTCTGTTTATGAGGGAGATATCTCCCCCCCACTCACCCACTGCAGTCCTGAAAGGGGAAGCTCCAGGCTGCTCTTTGAGGTCTAGGCTGCATCCCAAATGGCACCCTATTCCCTTTATAGAGCAGTACTTTTGACCAGGCTAATAGAGAGCTGGTCAGAAGTAGGGCACTATATCGGGAATATGGTGCTATTTGGGACACAACCCCAGATTGACTGTATTCTCTGCCCTCATTACCTCCCTTTTAACATGTCTGAGACAACTGGATAGGTCAAAACAATCTCTCACATTGATTTCACTTAGGCCTATACAGTCCAATCAGATCTGTGAAGAGGAGTGAAGGAGGGTAGAGGGGAGGGAACATCTATCCTGGAATGGAACACCACAGTGTCTGCATCCCAAATGACACCCTATTTCAGAAAGAGTGCACTACTTTTGACCATGGTTCTGGTCAAAAGTAGTACACTATATAGGAATAGGGTGCCATTTTGGATGCAAACTATACCTGGCAATGGGAACCTGCTGCTACTGGTAAGCAGGATTTGGTAGTCAACTTTCAAAATGTAATCTGTTACTTTTGGTGATGCAATTTATTTATTTTTTACTTGTTTTTAATTTCACCTTTATTTAACCAGGTAGGCTAGTTGAGAACAAGTTCTCATTTACAACTGTGACCTGGACAAGATAAAGCAAAGCAGTGCGACACAAACAACAGTGTTACACATGGAATAAACAAGCGTACAGTCAATAACACAATAGAAAAAAGAAAGTCTATATACAGTATGTGCAAATGGCATGAGCAGGTAAGGAAATAAATATTCCATAGTAGCGTAGTAATTACAATTCAGCAAATTAACACTGGAGTGATAGATGTGAAGATGATGTGCAAGTAGAAATACTGGTGTGCAAAAGAGCAGAAAAGTAAATGAAAACAATATGGGGATGAGGGAGATTGGATGGGCTATGTACAGCTGCAGCGATCGGTTAGCTGCTCAGATAGCTGATGTTTAAAGTTAGTGAGGGAAATATAAGTCCAGCTTCAGCGATTTTTGCAATTCGTTCCAGTCATTGGCAGCAGAGAACTGGAAGGAAAGGCGGCCAAAGAGGTGTTGGCTTTGGGGATGAGATATACCTGCTGGAGCCCGTGCTACGGGTGGGTGTTGTTATCGTGACCAGTGAGCTGAGATAAGGCAGAGCTTTACCTAGCAAAGTCTTGTAGTGTAGTGTAACTGTATGGGGACACCCCCGCTGGTCGAACATTTCATTCCAAAATCATGGGCATTAATATTGAGTTGGACTTTGCTGTTATAACAGCGACCACTCTTCTCGGAAGGTATTTCACTAGATGTTGGAACATTGATGTGGGGACTGTCTTCCATTCAGCCACAAGAGCATTGGTGAGGTCAGGCACTGATGTTGGGCGATTAGACCTGGCTTGCAGTCGGCGTCCCAATTCATCCCAAAGGTGTTCGATGGGGTTGAGGTCAGGGCTCTTTGCAGGCCAGTCAAGTTCTTCCAAACAGATCGACAAACCATTTCATTATGGACCTCGCTTTGTGCATGGGGGCATTGTCATGCTAAAACAGCAAAAGGCCTTCCCCAAACTGTTGACACAAAGTTGGAAGCACAGAATCATCTAGAATGTCATTGTATGTTAAAATTTCCCTTCACTGGAACTAAGAGGCCTGAACCATGAAATAATTATTCCTCCTCCAACTTTACAGTTGGCATTATGCATTCGGGCAGGTAGAGTTCTCCTGGCATCTGCCTAACCCAGATTTGTCTGTCGGACTGCCAGATGGTGAAGTGTGATTCATCACTCCAGAGAACGTGTTTCCACTGCTCCAATGGCGGTGAGCTTTACACCACTCCAGCCGACACTTGGTAATTTGACAAACTGACTTGTTGGAAAGGTGGCATCCTATGACGGTGCCACGTTGAAAGTCACTGAGCTCTTCAGTAAAGTAATTCTACTGTCAATGTTTGTCTATGGAGATTGCATGGCTGTGTGCTCGATTTTATATAACTGTCAGCAACGGGTGTAGCTGAAATAGCCGAATTAAGGTTTGTCCACATACTTTTGTATATATAGTGTAGCTGTCCAAAACCTTAATCAGTAATGTAACTTTTGGATTACCCAAACTCAGTAACGTAATCTGATTACTTTTCCCTTAAGAGGAATTAGAACAAAAATGTATATTACCAATTGAACAACATATATTGCAGGATAAATCAATGTTAGAGTTTTACATAGCTGGCCATAAATGGATGTTGCATTTTACTTTATGGGTTGGTTATGTGTGCTTCTTATATTCCAGAGGAAAAAAAGGACCCATCGTTTTGACAGTTTATACTGCAAGTCCCAAATTATTCCCTTTGTAGTGCAGTAATAGGATGCCATTTTGGACGCAACCTTAGACTGATGGTGGTCTGGGTTATGTGCAGACATGGCTCCATCCATGATCTCATTAATCAATGTGCATCACTGCTGGGTGTCTCAGTCTGTCTAGTGCAGCGGTTCACAACCTTTTCCATTCTGAGGACCACCAAATCATCAGGTGTGAGGGTTAACAGACAGTAGTCAGGTTTGATCTTCAGTGGGGTTTTTTCTCTCACCTTTATCTAACCAGGTAGGCCAGTTGAGAACAAGTTCTCATTTACAACTGCGACCTGGCCAAGATAAGGCAAAGTAGTGCGACAAAAACAATAACACAGCGTTTCACATGGGATAAACAAACGTACAGTCAATAACACAATAGAAAAATCTATATACAATGTGTGCAAATGTAGTAAGATTAGGGAGGTAAGGCAAAAAAATTGGCCATAAAAGTGAAATTACAATTTAGCATTAACACTGGAGTGATAGATGTGCAGATGATGATGTGCAAGTAGAGATACTGGGATGCAAAAGAGAAAAAAAATAACAATATGCGGATGAGGTAGTTGGGTGGGCTATTTACAGATGGGCTGTGTACATGTACAGTGATCAGTAAGCTGCTCTGAGAGCTGATGCTTAAAGATAGAGAGGGAGATATAAGACTCCAGCTTCAGTGATTTTTGCAATTCGTTCCAGTCATTGGCAGTAGAGTACTGGAAGGAAAGGCGGCCAAAGGAAGTGTTGGCTTTGGGGATGACCGGTGAAATATACCTGCTGAAGCATGTGCTACGGTTGGTTGTTGCTATGGTTACCAGTGAGCTGAGATAAGGCAGGGCTTTACCTAGCAAAGACTTAGATGACCTGGAGCCAGTGGGTTTGTCGACGAATATGTAGCGAGGGCCAGCCAATGAGAGCATACAGGTCGCAGTGGTGGGTAGTATATGGGGCTTTGGTGACAAAACAGATGGCACTGTGATAGACTGCATCCAATTTGCTGAGTAGAGTGTTGGAGGCTATTTTGAAAATGACATTGCCAAAGTCAAGGATCGACAGGATAGTCAGTTTTACAAGGGTATGTTTGGCAGCATGAGTGAAGGAGGCTTTGTTGCGAAATAGGAAGCCGATTCTGGATTTCATTTTGGATTGGAGATGCTTAATGTGAGTCTGGAAGGAGAGTTTACAGTCTAACCAGAAACCTTGTTATTTGTAGTTGTCCACATGTTCTAAGTCAGAACCGTCCAGAGTAGTGATGCTAGACAGGCGGGCAGGTGCAGGTAGCGATCGGTTGAAGTGCATGCATTTTGTTTTACTTGCATTTAAGAGCAGTTGGGGGCCACGGAAGGAGTGTTGTATGGCATTGAAGTTCGTCTGGAGATTTGTTTACAGTCTCCGAAGAAGGGCCAGAAGTATACAAAATGGTTTATGCGTAGAGCTGGATCAGAGAATCACCAGCAGCAAGATAGACTTCATTGATGTATACAGAGAAAAGAGTCGGCCCGAGAATTGAACCCTGTGGCACCCCCACAGAGACTGCCAGAGTCCGGACAACAGGCCCTCCGATTTGACAGACTGAACTCTGTCTGAGAAGCAGTTGGTGAACCAGGTGAGGCAGCCATTTGAGAAACCAAGGCTGTTGAGTTTGCCGATAAGAATGCGGTGATTGACAAGAGTCGAAAGCCTTGGCCAGGTTGATGAAGACGGCTGGACAGTATTGTCTTTTATTGATGGAGGTTATGATATCATTTAGGACCTTGAGCGTAGCTGAGGTGCACCTATGACCAGCTCAGAAACCAGATTGCATAGTGGAGAAGGTACGGTGTGATTCGAAATGGCCAGTGATCTGTTTGTTAACTTGGCTTTCGAAGACCTTGGAAAGGCAGGGTAGGATAGATATAGGTCTGTAGCTGTTACGGTGCGTGAATGAGGACCCAAAAGCGAATTAATGTAAACAGAGCTTCTTTAATAACCAAACATAGGTAGGCTCAGATGGACCGGCAGATTCCGACAGGACAGGACAAGGTTGCAGCAAACATGACGATAGTCTGGTTCAGGCATGACTAACACAAACAAGAATCCGACAAAGACAGGAGCAGAAAGAGAGAGAGATATAGAGACCTAATCAGAGGGAAAAAGGGAACAGGTGGGAAAAGGGGTGAACGAGGTAGTCAGAGAAGACAAGGGACAGCTGGGGGAAAGAGGGGGAGAAAAGGTAACCTAACACGACCAGCAGAGGGAGACAGGGTGAAGAGAAAGGACAGAAACAAGACACAACATGACAGTACATGACAGTACCCCCCCACTCACCGAGCGCCTCCTGGCGCACTCGAGGAGGAAGCCTGGCGGCAACGGAGGAAATCATCGATCAGCGCACGGTCCAGCACGTCCCGAGAGGGAACCCAACTCCTCTCCTCAGGACCGTACCCCTCCCAATCTACTAGGTACTGATGACCACGGCCCCGAGGACGCATGTCCAAAATCCTACGGACCCTGTAGATGGGTGCGCCCTCGACAAGGATGGGGGGGGGGGGGGGGGGGAAGACGAGCGGGGGCGCGAAGAACGGGCTTGACACAGGAGACATGGAAGACCGGGTGGACGCGACGAAGATATCGCGGCAGAAGAAGTCGCACTGCGACAGGGTTAATGATTTGAGAAATACGGAACGGACCAATGAACCGCGGGGTCAACTTGCGAGAAGCGGTCTTAAGGGGAAGGTTCTGAGTGGAGAGCCAAACTCTCTGACCGCGACAATATCTTGGACTCTTAGTTCTACGCTTATTAGCAGCTCTCACAGTCTGCGCCCTATAACGGCAAAGTGCAGACCTGACCCTCTTCCAGGTGCGCTCGCAACGTTGGACAAAAGCCTGAGCGGAGGGGACGCTGGACTCGGCGAACTGAGATGAGAACAGCGGAGGCTGGTACCCGAGGCTACTCTGAAAAGGAGATAGCCCGGTCGCAGACGAAGGAAGCGAGTTGTGGGCGTATTCTGCCCAGGGGAGCTGTTCTGACCAAGACGCAGGGTTGCGAAAAGAAAGACTGCGTAAGATGCGACCAATAGTCTGATTGGCCCGTTCTGCTTGACCGTTAGACTGGGGGTGAAAGCCGGAAGAGAGACTGACGGAAGCCCCAATCAAACGGCAAAACTCCCTCCAAAATTGAGACGTGAATTGCGGACCTCTGTCCGAAACGACGTCTGACGGAAGGCCATGAATTCTGAAAACATTCTCGATGATGATTTGTGCCGTCTCTTTAGCAGAAGGAAGCTTAGCAAGGGGGATAAAATGAGCCGCCTTAGAGAACCTGTCGACAACCGTAAGAATAACAGTCTTCCCCGCTGACGAAGGCAGTCCGGTGACAAAATCTAAGGCGATGTGAGACCACGGTCGAGAGGGAATGGGAAGCGGCCTGAGACGGCCGGCAGGAGGGGAGTTACCGGACTTAGTCTGCGCGCAGACCGAACAAGCAGCCACGAAGCGACGCGTGTCATGCTCCCGGGTGGGCCACCAAAAACGCTGGCGAATGGAAGCAAGCGTACCCCGAACGCCAGGGTGGCCGGCTAACTTGGCAGAGTGAGCCCACTGAAGAACGGCCAGACGAGTAGGAACGGGAACGAAAAGAAGGTTCCTAGGACAGGCGCGCGGCGACGGAGTTTGAGTGAGTGCTTGCTTTACCTGCCTCTCAATTCCCCAGACAGTCAACCCGACAACACGCCCCTCAGGGAGAATCCCCTCGGGGTCAGTGGAGGCTACTGAAGAACTGAAGAGACGAGATAAAGCATCAGGCTTGGTGTTCTTAGAGCCCGGACGATAAGAAATCACGAACTCGAAACGAGCGAAAAACAGCGCCCAGCGCGCCTGACGCGCATTAAGTCGTTTGGCAGAACGGATGTACTCAAGGTTCCTATGGTCAGTCCAAACGACAAAAGGAACGGTCGCCCCCTCCAACCACTGTCGCCATTCGCCTAGGGCTAAGCGGATGGCGAGCAGTTCGCGGTTTCCCACATCATAGTTACGTTCCGACGGCGACAGGCGATGAGAAAAATACGCGCAAGGGTGGACCTTGTCGTCAGAGAGGGAGCGCTGAGAAAGAATGGCTCCCACGCCCACCTCTGACGCGTCAACCTCGACAACGAACTGTCTAGTGACGTCAGGTGTAACAAGGATAGGTGCGGATGTAAAACGATTCTTGAGGAGATCAAAAGCTCCCTGGGCGGAAACGGACCACCTAAAGCACGTCTTGACAGAAGTAAGGGCTGTGAGAGGAGCTGCCACCTGACCGAAATTACGGATGAAACGACGATAGAAGTTCGCGAAGCCGAGAAAGCGCTGCAGCTCGACGCGTGACTTAGGGACGGGCCAATCAATGACAGCTTGGACCTTAGCGGGATCCATCTTAATGCCTTCAGCGGAAATAACAGAACCGAGAAATGTGACGGAGGAGGCATGAAAAGAGCACTTCTCAGCCTTCACAAAAAGACAATTCTCTAAAAGGCGCTGGAGGACACGTCGAACGTGCTGAACATGAATCTGGAGTGACGGTGAAAAAATCAGGATATCGTCAAGGTAAACGAAAACAAAGATGTTCAGCATGTCTCTCAGGACATCATTGACTAATGCCTGAAAGACAGCTGGAGCGTTAGCGAGGCCGAAAGGAAGAACCCGGTATTCAAAGTGCCCTAACGGAGTGTTAAACGCCGTCTTCCACTCGTCCCCCTCCCTGATGCGCACGAGATGGTAAGCGTTACGAAGGTCCAACTTAGTGAAAAACCTGGCTCCCTGCAGGATCTCGAAGGCTGAAGACATAAGAGGAAGCGGATAACGATTCTTCACTGTTATGTCATTCAGCCCTCGATAATCTATGCAGGGGCGCAGGGACCCGTCCTTCTTCTTAACAAAAAAAAACCCCGCTCCGGCGGGAGAGGAGGAAGGGACTATGGTACCGGCGTCAAGAGCTACAGACAAATAATCTTCGAGAGCCTTACGTTCGGGAGCCGACAGAGAGTATAGTCTACCCCGGGGGGGAGTGGTTCCCGGAAGGAGATCAATACTACAATCATACGACCGGTGTGGAGGAAGAGAGGTGGCCCTGGACCGACTGAACACCGTGCGCAGATCGTGATACTCCTCCGGCACCCCTGTCAAATCACCAGGCTCCTCCTGTGAAGAAGAGACAGAGGAAACAGGAGGGATAGCAGACATTAAACATTTCACATGACAAGAGACGTTCCAGGAGAGGATAGAATTACTAGACCAATTAATAGAAGGATTATGACAAACTAGCCAGGGATGGCCCAAAACAACAGGTGTAAAAGGTGAACGAAAAATTAAAAAAGAAATGGTTTCGCTATGATTACCAGAAACAGTGAGGGTTAAAGGTAGCGTCTCACGCTGAATCCTGTGGAGAGGACTACCATCCAGGGCGAACAAGGCCGTGGACTCCTTTAACTGTCTGAGAGGAATGTCATGTTCCCGAGCCCAGGTCTCGTCCATAAAACAGCCCTCCGCCCCAGAGTCTATTAAGGCACTGCAGGAAGCTGACGAACCGGTCCAGCGTAGATGGACCGACAAGGTAGTGCAGGATCTTGAAGGAGAGACAGGAGTAGTAGCGCTCACCAGTAGCCCTCCGCTTACTGATGAGCTCTGGCTTTTACTGGACATGAAGTGACAAAATGACCAGCAGAACCGCAATAGAGACAGAGGCGGTTGGTGATTCTCCGTTCCCTCTCCTTAGTCGAGATGCGGATACCTCCCAGCTGCATAGGCTCAGCACCCGAGCCGGCAGAGGAAGATGGTAGTGATGCGGAGAGGGGGGCAACGGAGAACGCGAGCTCCTTTCCACGAGCTCGGTGACGAAGATCAACCCGTCGCTCAATGCGAATAGCGAGTTCAATCAAGGAATCCACGCTGGAAGGAACCTCCCGGGAGAGAATCTCATCCTTAACCTCTGCGCGGAGACCCTCCAGAAAACGAGCGAGCAAAGCCGGCTCGTTCCAGCCACTGGAGGCAGCAAGAGTGCGAAACTCAATAAAGTAGTCTGTTATGGATCGATTACCTTGACATAGGGAAGACAGGGCCCTGGAAGCCTCCTCCCCAAAAACAGATCGATCAAAAACCCGTATCATCTCCTCCTTAAAGTCCTGATACTGGTTAGTACACTCAGCCCTTGCCTCCCAGATTGCCGTGCCCCACTCACGAGCCCGTCCAGTAAGGAGAGATATGACGTAGGCGACACGAGCAGTGCTCCTGGAGTAAGTGTTGGGCTGGAGAGAAAACACAATATCACACTGGGTGAGGAACGAGCGGCATTCAGTGGGCTCCCCAGAGTAACACGGCGGGATATTGATTCTGGGCTCCGGAGATTCGAAAGCCCTGGAAGTGGCCGGTGGATCGAGGCGGAGATGGTGAACCTGTTCTGTGAGGTTGGAGACTTGGGTGGCCAGGGTCTCAACGGCATGTCGAGCAGCAGACAATTCCTGCTCGTGTCTGCCTAGCATCGCTCCCTGGATCTCGACGGCTGAGTGGAGAGGATCCGAAGTCGCTGGGTCCATTCTTGGTCGGATTCTTCTGTTACGGTGCGTGAATGAGGACCCAAAAGCGAATTAATGTAAACAGAGCTTCTTTAATAACCAAACATAGGTAGGCTCAGATGGACCGGCAGATTCCGACAGGACAGGACAAGGTTGCAGCAAACATGACGATAGTCTGGTTCAGGCATGACTAACACAAACAAGAATCCGACAAAGACAGGAGCAGAAAGAGAGAGAGATATAGAGACCTAATCAGAGGGAAAAAGGGAACAGGTGGGAAAAGGGGTGAACGAGGTAGTCAGAGAAGACAAGGGACAGCTGGGGGAAAGAGGGGGAGAAAAGGTAACCTAACACGACCAGCAGAGGGAGACAGGGTGAAGAGAAAGGACAGAAACAAGACACAACATGACAGTACATGACAGTAGCAGTTTGGGTCTAGAGTGTCTCCATCTTTGAAGAGGGGGATGACCGCGGCAGCTTACCAATCTTTGGGGATCTCAGACGATACGAAAGAAAGGTTGAACAGGCTAGTAATAGGAGGTTGCAACAATTGCGGTGGATCATTTTAGAAAGAGAGGGTCCAGATTGTCTTGCCCAGCTGATTTGTAGGGATCCAGATTTTGCAGCTCTTTCAGAACATCAGCTATCTGGATTTGGGTGAAGGAGCAATGGGGAGGCTTGGGCAAGTTTCTGTGGTGGGTGCAGAGCTGTTGACCGGGGTAGTGGTAGCCAGGTGGAAAGCATGGTCAGCTGTAGAAAAATGCTTATTGAAATTCTCGATTATCATAGATTTATCGGTGGTGACAGTGTTTCCTAACCTCAGTGCAGTGGGCAGCTGGGAGGAGGTTCTCTTACACTTCATGGACTTTACAGTGTCCCAGAACATTTGAGTTTCTGCTACAGGATGCACATTTCTGTTAGCCTTAGCTTTCCTAACTGACTGAGTATATTGGTTCCTAACTTCCCTGAAAAGTTGCATATCGATGCAAATGCAGTACACCACACAATGTTTTGTGCTGGTCAAGGGCAGTCAGGTCTGGAGTGATCCAAGGGCTATATCTGTGCTTAGTTCTACATTATTGTCAATGGGGCATGCTTATTTAAGATGGTGAGGTTAAGCACTTTTAGAATAAACAGATATCCTCTCCTGATGGGATGAGGTCAATATCCTTCCAGGATACCTGGGCCAGGTTGATTAGAAAGGCCTGCTGGCTGAAGTGTTTTAGGGAGCATTTGACAGTGATGAAGGGTGGTTGTTTGATCGCTGACCCATTACGGACGCAGGCGATGAGGCAGTGATCGCTGAGATCCTGGTTGAAGACAGCAGAGGTTTATTTAGAGGGCAGGTTGGTCAGGATGATATCTATGAGGGTGCCCGTGTTTACGGATTTAGGGTTGTACCTGGTAGGTTCCATGATAATTTGTGTGAGATTGAGGGCATCTAGCTTAGATTGTAGGACGGCCGGGGTGTTAAGCATATCCCAGTTTAGGTCACCTATCAGTACAAACTCTGAAGATAAATGGGGGGCAATTAATTCACATATGGTGTCCAGGGCACAGCTAAGGGCTGAGGGGGGTCTATAACAAGCGCCAACAGTGAGAGACTTATTTCTGCAAAGGTGGCTTTTCAAAAGTAGAAGCTCAAATTGTTTGGGCACAGACCGGGATAGCATGACAGAACTCTGCAGGCTGTCTCTGCAGTAGATTGCAACTCCACCCCCTTCGGCAGTTCTTTCTTGACAGAAAATGCTGTAGTTGGGGATGGAAATTTCAGAATTTTTGGTGGCCTTCCTAAGCCAGGATTCAGACACAGCTAGGACATCAGGGTTGACGGAGTGTGCGCACAGCTAACATAATTGCTGGCCAAGAAGGCTAGCATCCCAGAGTCGCCTCTTCACTGTTCACATTGAGACTGGTGTTTTGTGGGTACTATTTAATAAAGCTGCCAGTTGAGGATTTGTAAGGCATCTGTTTCTCAAACTAGGCACTCTAATGTACTTGTCCTTTTGCTCAGTTGTGCACCAGGGCCTCCCACTCTTTCTATTCTGGTTAGAGCCAATTTGCGCTGTTCTGTGAAGGGAGTAGTACACAGCGTTGTATGAGATCGTCAGTTTCTTGGCAATTTCTCGCATGGAATAGACTTCATTTCTCAGAACAAGAATAGACTGATGAGTTTCAGAAGAAAGTGAATTGTTTCTGGCCATTTTGAGCCTGTAATCAAACCAACAAATGCTGATGCTCCAGATATTCATCTAGTCTAAAGAAGGACAGTTTTATTGCTTCTTTAATCTTAATTTCAGCTGTGCTAACATAATTGCAAAACGCTAGGTTTTGGGCTTCCTTAAAATGTGCTCTGTAAATGCTTTTCCTGATCGGATTTTCACACACACACACACCACACACAGAGAGAGAGATTGTGTATGACAGTTATATTCTTACATGGTAAAAGGTTATTCTTGTTATCTGTGTGAATTATATGTTTTACTTACTGTTATATTACTCTTCTCTAACTTCTGAACTTGCACATTCAGGACATTCCCTTTCATCCCATTCTTGCTTAGAATATCCTGTATCTTATAAGAGTTATGCCTACACAGTCTCTGATTGAAAATTATTATGCGCAAAACAAAAATGGGATGAATGGAGACATTCTGGTAATGTCCAAGTTTAGCAGTTACAGAAGTGTAATTTTATATGAGTAAGCACTAAGCAATCTGTGTGAGTCTTTTGTTAATCAACTGGCAAAATATTGGCATTTATTGGACTATAGCCCAAACAGTGGTAAAAACAGGTACTTTAATACCACTTTTGAATTTTTTGAGATGCCTCCATATCTTTTAGTTTTCACCATAGAGAACGGATTAATTTATAATTGAGATCTTGTGACATATGTATTAATATGTTTTTGAATAATGCAAAGACTTCTGTAGAAATTGTATCAAGGGCCTCATGTTCTATTCCTGTTCAATGTCTTCTTCCTTTAAGAACTGATGTTGAAGGATCCAGAGATTATAGTGCTGATCAATCATGTCTAATATCCGACATGGTAGAGCCTAGATTTATTTTGGATGAAAGTGTAACCTAAATTTAGAAGTGACTGCATGATGTATCAAATAGTCAGAAAGAAGATAATTTACAAAGCTAATGATATTGCAATGATTAATGATTACGAGAATATATAAAAATTGGATGTTACTAATTAACAAAGTAATTTTTCTAAACAATTTGTTTATACCCTGGCTTTCATCTATGCAAAATGTACATAAAAACTGCAAACACTACAGAACGACTCACAAACAGGAGTGAAATAGGCTTACCTGAGAGCATACAATTGTCCATACACAACCAGCCCTTTCAACTTAGAACAGAGAGGGCTTCATGGGTCCACCCAAACTCAAATACCCAAGATCCGGGTCCAAAGTTCAAACTTTTCCCCCGGGTCCGGGTCGGTCCTGTTTGATTGTCATCGGGTCTCGGTTCTATGTAACTACACCTGATAGACCAGAGTGGACCCAACCACGGCTCTGCATAGCCTATACCATATTTATTTGACTCCATTACATTTCCTTATAGAAGGGATATCCAACATAGTGGCTTGTGAAAGTATTCACCCCCTTGGCATTTTCCCTATTGTTTTGCCGTCATGGCAGTCTTCGTCTGAAGAGGAGTAAGGATCGGACCAAGATTTTCGTCATTTTATTATAAAACAAACTGAACACTAAGAAATACAAAACAATAAATGTGACCATGACCGAAAACTGAAACAGTACCGTGTTGTGACAAACATGGAAACAAACACCCACAAACCAACAGTGAAACCCAGGCTACCTAAGTATGATTCTCAGTCAGAGACAACTAACAACACCTGCCTCTGATTGAGAACCATACTAGCCCGAAACAGAAACCCAACCTAGAAACACAAAACATAGAATACCCACCCAACTCACGTCCTGACCAATTAAAACAAAGAAATAACACAAGAACTAGGGTCAGAAACGTGACAGTTGCCTTACAACCTGGAATTAAAATAGATTTTTGTGGGGTTTGTATCATTTGATTTACACAACATGCCTACCACTTTGAAGATGCTTTTTCTTGTGAAACAAACAAGAACTAAGACAAAAAACAGAAAACTTGAGAGTGCATAACTTTTCACCCCCCAAAAAACAATACTTTGTAGAGTCTCCTTTTACAGCAATTACAGCTACAAGTCTCTTGGGGTATGTCTCTATAAGCTTGGCACATCACTGGGATTTTTGCCCATTCTTCAAGGCCAATCTGTTCCAGCTCCTTCAGGTTGGATGGGTTCCACTGTCGTACAGCAATATTTAAGTCATACCACAGATTCTCAATTGGAATGAGGTCTGGGCTTTGACTTAGTCATTCCAAGATAATTAGATGTTTCCCCTTAAACGACGGGAGTGTTGCTTTAGCAGTATGCTTAGGGCTGTTGTCCTGCTGGAAGGTGAACCTCCGTCCCAGTCTCAAATCTCCAGAAACAGGTTTCCCTCAAGAATTTTCCTGTATTTAGCGCCATCCATCATTCCTTCAATTCTGACCAGTTTCCCAGTACCTGCCGATGAAAAACATCGCCACAGCATGATGCTGCCACCACCATGTTTCACTGTGGGGATAGTATTCTCGGGGTGATGCCAAAAAGCTACATTTTGGTCTCATCTGACCAGAATACCTTCTTCCATATGTTTGGGGAGTCTCCCACATGCCTTTTGGCGAACACCAAACATGTTTGTTTATTTTTTTCTTTAAGCAATGGCTTTTTTTCTGGCCACTCTTCCGTAAAGCCCAGCTCTGTGGAGTGTACTGCTTAAAGCCCTGACCTCAATCCTATAGAAAATTTGTGGGCAGAACTGAAAAAGCGTGTGCGAGCAAGGAGGCCTACAAACCTGACTCAGTTACACCAGCTCTGTTAGGAGGAATGGGCCAAAATTCACCCAACTTATTGTGGGAAGCTTGTGGAAGATTACTTGAAACGTTTGACCAAAGTTAAACCATTTGAAGGCAATGCTACCAAATACTAATTGAGTGTATGTAAACTTCTGACCCACTGGGTATGTGATGAAAGAAATAAAAGCTGAAATAAATCCTTCTCTCTACTATTATTCTGACATTTCACATTCTTAAAATAAAGTGGTGATCCTAACTGACCTAAGACAGGGACTTTTTACTAGGATTAAATGTCAGGAATTGTGAAAAACTGAGTTTAAATGTATTTTGCTAAGGTGTATGTAAACTTCCGACTTCAACTGTATGTGTTCGGTCTAGGTCTAGTTATCGTCAGGTCCACTTGGGCTCGGGTCTGATTGTTCGGGTCCGGGTCCACCTTTTCAATAAAATGATTGGGTCTATTCGGGTCTGATTGTCCTTCAGTCCATTTAGGTTCAGGTCCAACTTTTTGGACCAGAGAAGACCTCGAAACAGGAAATGGTCCCATTGGAAATACCAATAACAGGTGGAACCATTCCTATCCTCACATGAAACAAAAAAAGACACCTCAAAACAAGAAACAATTTTTATTTTTTATTTACATCAACAAATATGATGGTAACTGGTAATAATATTTAACATTTTAAATAGCATGAAATGTAATATTATGTCACAGACATTTCAAAATAGATTATTCTAGATGAGGGAAAAAGGAAACCGCACACTGCTCTTGATAGTATCACTGATCTTTAATAAGCTTACGTATCGGCCTCTGCCTGTTACCAGGCACTCTGTAGAACACCCCGCCATCATGTCATGAGACTCAAGCAGGATAGTTGCGGTAGAAGTGTTACAAACTAAAACATGTTTTTTAGTCAAAATAAGCAACGTAATGACTCGATATATATGCCTGGATGTAAAGAACCACCATTGCTAACACATATAAATGCAAGCTCTCATCTGAACATGAATAAATAGGAAATTTAAGTTGAAAAACGTCTAACTGTGTATTTCTGGCGCAAGTCTGCATCCTCACAAGTTACATCCATCAATGCAAATTTCACTGATATGTTCACTTCATTCATTCTATATTAATTAGTGGTATTATAATCTACCCATTTTGCCTTGATTGGGAAGTTGGGAATCCAGTAGAAATGAAAGGATCTTCACATTGGAGTCCACTTTGGTCTCCTGAAGGTGAGAACAGTTATCTTGGTTCCCTGAGGATGAAGCTAGACAGCCATCTTTGATTTATGAGGGGATCTTTTCACTATACTAATTGGTCTGAGGGATGTCTAATATCACCACTGGCCATTTATCTCTGAACTCTGCCATTTCTGACATAAAAAATTCATAGAGAACGGCTTTTTCATGCTACATTTTTAGACTTAGTCATTAACTATCTGAGAGGGTCACAGTTGGAAGCCAATTATATGAATTTAATGCCACTTTTTTTTCCTTTTCCTTTATCAGATTCTCTCGTTGACTACTCAGCCATTATCTCTGTGAAGTACGTTCAGGGTACAATTTAAACAGGTGCTGTTTGAATGTCATATGTCAAAAGCAACAACATTTCCCTGACCTTGGCTCAGAACTATGTGTAGAGAACGATGTGTATCTGATAGAAAGAGCTCCACTGAAGGTTCATTACATAGGTGTATTTAGTACTTCTTTCTATGTAACAGTATGACTAAAAACATGTTTTTTTTATTCTACTAAATCAATGGTTGTGAATGACTCCTCAGCTATATTGAAGACAGGTTGCACTAGACTAAATCAAAATGGCTTCAAACTTTACAGAGTACCATGGCCAGAAGGGTAATTCAGAGTGTAGTGTCACCAGAGATGGGCAGTATTTCTGTTATATGTATTTAAAATACATATTTAATTACTTCTGCACTACAATCCAATGTATTTTGTAACAAGATACTTCAAGACCTGTAATTAGTATTTTCAAAATATAAAATACTTTTCTATACCATGTTTTATAGCGGTTCACAATTTAGTGGCTCTCTTTCACCCTGCATTAGTATCCGAATTCTGATGGCACTATGGTGAGATAAGTGTCTGATAAATAACCTAAATGTCAATGGTATTTGTATTTATATTGTTACATTGGTCTTAAGAGTATTGTGTAATTGTAACAAGATACATGACATATCTTTGCACATCTCTGAATGTAGCAGTGTGTACATTGTATACACACTCAGAAAAAATGGTACGTTTAGTGTAAAGTATTGTGCCTGGGGGTACAAAAGTATTGTGCCTGGGGGTATCAAATTACACATAGGGTACCTTCAGAGGTGCACATATAATCTGTTCGGTACCTTTTAGGGTACATGTGTGGATAATCTAGTATATTGGTACATTTCTTAACCCAATATCTTGAATTTAAAGGTACAATCATCACACATATTCAAAACACGCCCCTCATTATCATATTTCCCAGCATGCATGTCGATTTTTAGAGTTGTTGGTATCAGTATAGTATGTGTGTTTTTGCATATACCTTGATTGATTAGATTGATCTTATTCTACACAAAGATAAATAACAAATGTTTCTTAACTAATCTAATTTGTTAGTAGTTATTGCACCCGTTACTAACATGGCTAATCGCATTTAGATGGTTTAGATAGTCTCACTTAGCAAATTTCTCATTTTAAATGCAGTTTGGCATTGACTAAAAGTAAACATTTTGGGATATCCTAACTCTGATTGGATTTCTATAGAGACCCACATTGGAGGTGTCATAATACCCATAAAAACTAGCGGTCAAACAGGGAAATGGTTGCAATTGTTTGAAAATGCTAACTAGCATCAAAGTAGACATCATGCAAGACTACAAATCCCTGCAAGCTCTTGCACGTCATCTCTAGCTGACATCTTTGCTAACAGGTATTGTGTAATTTTAAAATTTGCATAAGACAATTCATAGAATTGTCAATTTAAATAAATTTTGCCAGTTTATTCATTACTAAATGTAGCTAACGATAGATAGTTGATCCAAAGATTCTTACTTTTGCCTCGATTCAGCAGTCTTGTCCAGATCATCATGGCATTTGTAGTTCTTTATGATAGTCACATTAGCAGCTAATTAGCATTTAATTTTTTGGGGGTAAATATTGGCCAATATATTGATAAGTCACCTTGTCTTAGAGAGATTTGCACGGTTATCAAAACGTCATGCCAGGGTAAGCCAACATGAAACACAACCATTATTTTAAGTCTTTCTAAAATCCCGTATGGGAAAAATGAATACTTGAAAAACGATATGGAACCATTTCCTTGATTGATTGCTAGGTTAAGGTCATTTCAGATTGAGCCAACATATGCAGCGTTTACAGTGAATGCAGTCTCCGCTAACGGGGGAACATTGTCTTTAAATTTCAATCAAGCTATTCAGTCTGATAAAGCTCCACAGAGACAACACAAACAAACATTTTCCCCTCTCACTAGTGTCTCACTTTCACCCTAACACAGATCCACTTATCCTGATCCTCTTAGCCAGATACGACTAACTGGGACTCAATTGAAATGCCCTCTCCTCCCTTCCTCCTCTACTGTTCTCTCCTCCACTCCTCTCCGACTCAGTAACTAAGCCAAGCTGATAGGAGATACAAACAAAACGATAGCCCACACATCTCATATTTTATTGGTCATATTAAATGGTAGCGCATTCCTTACATTCATGTCAATAGAGACAGAAACATGTCTGAGAGTGACCACCTGTATTGAAACCTTTCCATCTCCATCTCTTACATCTCCAAAGCTGTATGGAAGAACTAGAGTGCTCAAAGTATGCCCCAGTGCTCTCAAATTCAACTTTGGACCTCAAAGCCAGTTCCACTGCTTTTTTCAATTGTTCCCCTCTTCTTCTTCGATGACGTTTAACGCCGGTTGGCATCCAATAAAATGTTGCATTACCACCACCTACTAGACTGGAGTATAACTCCCTTATACTTTGCTTGAAAAAAAGAATAACAATTCCAAAAATAAAATAATACCACAAATACCTTACCATCTAACACTACACTCACAAAAAGTAGTAATAAATACCCTACTCCACTATTTAAATCTATTTAGTGCTACCGCAGTCGAACAGCCTGAAAGGATGGGACACCACCACTTAACACACCCTGTAACTCTTCTGATGTCAAGTCTCGCACACCCATATACCCCTCTGCAGCTTCCACCACAACCTCTATTTTTTGCAAGTTATCTTCCATCCCTGCAGTAGTTGATAACTATTACTATAAATGCCAAAAATCCAATCTTACTGAAACATACAGTACCAGTCAAAAGTTTGAGACACCTACTCATTCAAAGGTTTTTATTTATTTGTGCTATTTTCTACATTGTAGAATAATAGTGAAGACATCAACACTATGAAATAACACATGGGATCATGTAGTATTTTATATTTTATATTTTATATTCTTCAAAGGAGCCACCCTTTGCCTTGATGACAGACAGCTTTGCACACTCTTGGCATTCTCTCAACCAGCTTCAGCTGGAATGCTTTTCCAACAGTCTTGAAGGAGTTTACACATATACTGAGCACTTGTTGGCTGCTTTTCCTTCACTCTGCAGTCCAACTCATCCTAAACCATCTCAATTGGGATGAGGTCGGGTGATTGTGGAGGCCAGGTCATCTGATGCAGCTCTCCAGGGGCCCTATGATTTCCCTGATGCGAAAAAACGCGGTCGGAATCGCGGAATTTACTAATAAAAATGGAATTAACTGTAAAACAAGGAATATTGCAGAATTTTCCATAATTTGGCTGAGTTTGTTAATTGTTTTTAATCAAAAGTGGGCCTAATTATTGTAGTAACCAAAATGATTTCATAATTGTAAAATTACAGACGAGTAGACCTAGAGAAATACTTCTGTTTTCGAGGGGGGTCGGTCATGCGTAGGACCCTTACGTCACCTCACAACTTGGCTGTCACTTTGAGAAACATGTTGAAGAGGCCGTCTGAGACGGCCAAGTCGTAAAAAAACCACACAAAAATCTACTCTAACCCCTAAATTCAGAGCAGAGTATTAACCAAGGGACTATTATGAGTCAGGCGATAAGCTGTTTTGCTAATTCTGTCAACATACTATTGATTGGACTCGTAAAAATACATGTGATGACCACTTAAAGTCTAAAGCCCATGTGAAGAACAAGGAAAAGCACCGTGTTATCCAGAACATACCTCTTCAAACGACCATTACTAGTGGAAGCGCATCAGAAGATTCAAGATGAGAATTTATTCAGGACTATTTAGTCTGACTTCCCCTTAGAAAAGCAAAGAAAGCTACGGCTTGTTTCTAGTGAAGCATTGCAAACAGGGAGGAGCGTTGCCCGAAAATGACAGCAGCCTCCGTCAAACTCACCTGCCATGTGTGTTCGACCAGCATATGAGTGCCGTTCTACAGAAGATCCGTGGGCAGGCCCCAGCTATGGAAAAGCCATAGATCCTTGCATTAATCCTTTGGTATTTTTTTTCCATTTATAATGAAACACTTATGTGAAGCACTCTATTTTACAAAAAAGAATGAATGCAACATATTTTTTTATTTTTCTATTTTAATTTTTTTTACATAAGTATAACTCTAGGTTTTGCCTATTGCTTGCTGCACTGTTGCCTAGATTCTTACATTACTTTTTAAAATGTATAATGAAACACAGTAGAATCATTACACATTTACTGTTATTCATTCACATTATTAGACACTCTTTATGATGATAAAATTGGCATAAATCGTAAAACACAGAATTCAGAAAAATTTACAGAAAAAATGGAATGTGGGAAAAAATCAAATGGAATTTGGAAAAAAATTTAAATCTGAAGGGGTGAATGAGAATATGTACATATAAAAATATATGGCAGCATAGGCAAGGTGCAATAGATGGTATAAAATACAGTATATACATATGATATGAGTAATGTAAGATATGTAAACATTATAAAAAGTGGCGTTATTTAAAGTGGCATTGTTTAAAGTGACTAGTGATCCATTTTATTAAAGTGGCCAGCGATTGGGTCTCAATCTAGGCAGCAGCCTCTCTGAGTTAGTGATGGCTGTTTAGCAGTCTGATGGCCTTGAGATAGAAGCTGTTTTTCAGTCTCTCGGTCCCAACTTTGATGTACCTGTACTGTCCTCGCCTTCTGGATGGTAGCGGTGTGACCAGGCAGTGGCTCAGGTGATTGTTGTCCTTGATAATATTTTTGGCCTTCCTGTGAAATCGGGTGGTGTAGGTGTCATAGAGGGCAGGTAGTTTGCCCCCGGTGATGCGTTGTGCCAACCACACCATCCTCTGGAGAGCCTTGTGGTTGAGGGTGGTGCAGTTGCCGTACCAGGCGGTGATACAGCCCGACAGGATGCTCTCAATTGTGCATCTGTAAAAGTTTGTGAGGGTTTTGAGTGACAAGCCAGACTCCTGAGGTTGAAGGGCGCTGTTGCGCCTTCTTCACCACACTGTCTGTATGGGTAGACCATTTCAGTTTGTCTGTGATGTGTACGCCAAGGTACTTAAAACTATCCACCTTCTCCGCTGCTGTCCCTTCGATGTGGATAGGGGGGTGCTCCCACCTGCTGTTTTTTGAAGCCCACCATCATCTCCTTTGTTTTGTTGACGTTGAGTGAGAGGTTTTTTTCCTGACACCAAACTCTGAGTACCTTCACCTCCTCCCTGTAGGCTGTCTCATCAGGGAGTGTTGTGTGTTGTGTCATGTTGTGTCGTCTGCAATCTTGATGATTGAGTTGGAGGCTTGCATGGCCACTCAGTCGTGGGTGAACAGGGAGTACTGGAAGGGGCTGAGCACGCACCCTTGTGGGGCCCCATGTTGAGGGTCAGTGAAGTGAAGATGTTGTTTCCTATCTTCACCACCCGGGGGCCGCCCGTCAAATTCCAGGACGCAATTGCACAGGGCAGGGTTAATACCGAGGGCCTCCAGCTTGATGATGAGCTTGGAGGGTACTATGGTGTTGAATGCTGAGCTGTAGTCAATGAACAGCATTCTTGCATAGGTATTCCTTGTGTCCAAATGGGATAGGGCATGTGCAGTGTGATGGCGATTGCGTCATCTGTGGACCTGTCGGGGCGGTATGCAAACGGAAGTGGGTCTAGGGCGGCCGGTAAGGTGGAGGTGATATGATCCTTGACTAGTCTCTCAACGCACTTCATGATGACAAAAGTGAGTGCTACGGGGCAGTTGTCATTTAGTTAAGTTATCTTTGCCTTCTTGGGTACAGGAACAACATCTTGAAGCATGTGGAGACAGCAGACTGGGATATGGAGAGATTGAATATGTCCGTAAACACACCAGCCAGCTGGTCTGCACATGCTCTGAGGACGCGGCCAGGGATGCCGTCTGGGCCAGCAGCCTTGCGAGGGTTAACACGTTTATATGTTTTACTCACGTCGGCCACGGAGAAGGAAAAGGGGGGATGCAGTCCTTGTTAGCGGGCCGTGATGGTGGCACTGTATTATCCTCAAAGCGGGCAAGAAGGTGTTTAGTTTGTCTAGAAGCGTGAAGTCGGTGTCTGTGACGTGGCTGGTTTTCTTTTGTAGTCTGTGATTTCCTAAAGACCCTGTCACATACGTCTCGTGTCTGAGCCGTTGAATTGTGACTCCACTTTGTTCCTGTACCGGCATTTCGCTTGTTTCGTTTGTTTGCCTTGTGGAGGGAATAACTACACTGTTTATATTCAGCCATATTCGCAGACCTCTTTCCATAGTTAAATGCGGTGGTTTGCACTTTCAGTTTTGCGCGAATGCCGCCATTCATCCATGGTTTCTGGTTAGAATAGGTTTTAATAGTCATAGTGGGTACAACATCTCAAATGCATTTCCATTTAAACTCACTCAACGAGCCAGTGTACAGATCGATATTGTTCTCTGAGGCTGACCGGAACATATTCCAGTCCGCGTGATCAAAGCAATCTTGAAATGTGGATTCTGATTGGTTAGACCAGCATTGAATGGTTCTAGTCACTGGTACATCCTGTTTGAGTTTCTGGTAGGAGCAAGATGGCGTCGTGGTCGGATCTGCCGAAGGGAGGGCGGGGGAGGGCTTTGTATGCATTGCGGAAGTTAGAGTAGCAGTGATCGAGTGTCTTACCGCCACGAGTACTGCAATCAATTTGCTGATAGAATTTAGGTAGCCTTGTTCTCAAATTTGCTTTGTTAAAATCCACAGCTACAATAAATGCAGCCTCAGGATATATGTTTTCCAGTTTACATAGAGTCCAGTGAAGTTCCTTGAGGGTGTGTTTGCTTGAGGGGGAATGTAAACAGCTGTGACAATAACTTAAGATCATTTTCTTGGGAGGTAATATGGCCGGCATTTGATTGTAAGGAATTCTAGGACGGGTGAGCAGAAGGACTTGTTATGATTACACAATGAGTCGTTAATCATGAAGCATACACCCCCGCCCTTTCTCTTCCCAAAGAAGTGTTTATCTCTGTCGGCTCGATGCATGGACAAGCCCGGTGGCTGAACCAATTCCAACAACATATCCTGAGAGAGCTATTTGTCCATGAAACAGAGAATGTTACAATTTCTGATGTCTCTCTAGAAGGCAGCCCTTGCTTGTGTCATTGTTGTGTCATTGTCCTGTTGAAAAACAAATGATAGTCCCACTAAGCGCAATACAGATGGGATGGCGTATCGCTGCAGAATGCTGTGGTATCCATGCTGGTTAAATGTTTTCTAAATAAATCACTGACAATCTCACCAGTAAAACACCCCTACACCTCCTCCTCCATGCTTCACGGTGGGAACCACACATGCGGAAATCATCCGTTCACCTACTCTGCATCTCACAAAGACACAGCGGTTGGAACCAAACATCTCAAATTTGGACTCATCAGACCAAGGGACAGATTTCCAAGGGTCTAATGTCCATTGCTCATGTTTCTTGGCCCAAGCAGGTCTCTTCTTCTTATTGGTGCCCTTTAGTAGTAGTTTCTTTGCAGCAATTTGGCCACAAAGGCCTGATTCACACACACAATGTAAATAGTCCGGGTGGCCATTTGATTAAATGTTCAGCAGTCTTATGGCTTAGGGGTAGAAGCTATTAAGGAACCATTTTGGACCTAGACTTGGTGTTCCGGTACCGCTTGCTTTGTGGTAGCAGAGAAAACTGTCTATGACTTGGCTGACTGGAGTCTTTGACAATTTTTAGGGCCTTCCTCAGTTGGTCTCGTGTGGTACCTAGTTGTGACAAAGTATTGAAGTACCTGCAGCACTCCAGGATCAGGGTTGCCTACCCCTGCAATAGGAGATGTATCATGGTTAATTTGCTCGTCTGCTAGAGGATGCCTGGCTTTGCTCTGAATAATAGCTCCTACTAACACGATTATGTATGCTTCCCAAAAGGCACACTATTACCTATATAGCGCACTACTTTTGACCAGGGCTCATAGGGCTCTGGTCAAAAGTAGTGCACTATGTAGGGAATAGGATGTCATTTTGGACGTGACCTAGATTTCACAGCATTAAACTGACACTAAATAAGACTAAATATGCTGTTTTCCGTTCCGCAACTGTTACGGTACCTCCCTAAAGACGATCTGCTGCAACAAAAACACAAACAACCACAACAACAACAAGCTGGGTTTGTTCATTATGGGGGTTTTCTACATATTATTATCAGTGCCAGTATTACCACTTCAGTTTGGTTTGAATCTCCTCATGAAAGAGCCACAGAATAATTATATCCTCTCTGATAATATAACCTAATTTCAGAACTGTCCTTTATATCTGTTCACATATTTTAGAGTTATTATGCTTTATTGTCTGCTGTTCAGACATACAAACAATTGAGCGCAATTTTGTTTCTGTGTTAGTAGCCTTTCCATTCATACTTCCTGTGCTTTGCGTGAGTGCCATCGGAACAGTGCCGATCCCCCAGCTCTCTGAAGGTTTATGGCTGAAGCAGAGGCACAGCACATGCTGCTTGCTGCACAGTTACATGCCAGGAGAGCTTTGAAGTCGTGCTAGCCAATCAGTGTAGACACACAACAACCCCAGTGCATGTTGGGAGAACGGCATGCTGAAATCCTGGGTATTAACACTGCAACAGCAGTCTGACTCTAATAAACGTAGCATTGTTTAACCAGCTGTTGGAAGATGACGCAGATAGGTATACGCTCGAGCGCACGCACACACAGGCACGCACCCACAAGTGCCATCATCTGTGAGAAAACAAGGTCACAATCACCACAGCGTCTTGTTGTTGTATTCTATTCTTTCCCCATCAGTGAACATGTTCATATTGGCCTCTCGACCTTCTCAGAACCCAGTGAAATTACATCAAGCGATTCTTCATAGGTCCTGAGCTCCTGTGAAAATAGGGATGCATGCCAAATGGCACCCTATTCCGTTTATAGTGTATTACTGCCCTATGGGCCCTGGTCAAAAGTAGGGCACTATATAGGAAATAGGGTGCCATTTGGGACGAAACAAACATCTGACGGCGTGAGGTCATTGGGCAGTGGGGTGCAGACTACTGGGGTTATGGGTAGAAAAGCAAGGAGCGTCATGTGATGGGGCTGCGGGGCGCTTCATGAGGTAGTGAACGCAAATAATTTTCTTCTTCTAAATAGTACCAGATTCTTTGACTTGTAACCATAGTGGATACCTTTTTGGTGCTGAAGTATATAGATTCCTTTTTTGATGGTTCTATAAAGAACCATGGATGATTGAGGGGCAGCTCTTGGGGAACTGTGTGGGGGGGATCTTGGAGGGCTGATGGCCGATCTTGGAGGGCTGGTGGCCTGGCGGTTGGGAGCTTGGGCCGGTGGCTGATGGATCTCTGGTTGGGCTCCCCGTTTTTGACCTTGTGGGGGATCTGTCAACGTGCTCTTGATACATCAAGATACATCAAGTAGAACCCTCATGAAGAACCCTTTGGTTTCAGGGTTTTGTAATCTGTCTCTATGGGGGGGAACCATTTTGAGGCCATTGAATTACAATTACAAAATACCCTAAAGAACAATGTGTCAAAATCAAATATAAGATACTTTTGCAAAGTATTGTATATCATTAAAATACATGTATTTTGTATTTTAAAATCTAAAACTACATTTGCAAGTAGCCCGCCGAACAGCAACAACATTCTCAGTAACTGTTACAGATACGTTTTACTTGCTATGACTGTGATATGTTGTTGTTTATCTACCTTAGTTGAATGCACTGTCACTCTGGATAATAGTGTCTGCTAAATAACCAAAATGTAAATGTGAAAATTAACAACTGCAAAGCACACTGAGTATTGTCATTTGCCTTGTTTCGGGGCTGAGCTCAGAGTAATACTCAGCATTCTTTGCAATTGTTCATTTTTACACATGTATATTTAGTTAATTTAGCAGACACTCTTATCACTCCGTAGTGCCATCAGACTTTTGATACCAATGTAGGGTGAAAAGATTAGGGCCACAAGATTGTGAACAGCTATATAGAAATGGTGTAGAAAAGTATTTTGTATTTTGAAAATACACATTTCAGCTTTCAAAAGTATATTGTTACAAATGTAATTGGAGTGTAGTTCAATCCAGTCTAATACAACATACAGAAGTAATTAAAATACTTTTTTTAAATACACGTAACATAAATTCTGCCTGTCATGAAGAACCCTCCGGTTCCAGGTAGAACAAATGACAGGTTCTACAGTTATACTTATAGGATACTTCAGATGCGCTTATGGCACACACTGTTAAGTATTCGCACAGCAGACATCCTAACCCATTTACTGAGGCAGAAACTCACTGAGGCAGCAGACAGCCCAGCCCACTCACTGAAGCAGCAGACAGCCCAGCCCACTCACTGAAGCAGCAGACAGCCCAGCCCACTCACTGAAGCAGCAGACAGCCCAGCCCACTCACTGAGGCAGCAGACAGCCCAGCCCACTCACTGAGGCAGCAGACAGCCCAGCCCACTCACTGAGGCAGCAGACAGCCCAGCCCACTCACTGAGGCAGCAGACAGTCCAGCCCACTCACTGAGGCAGCAGACAGCCCAGCCCACTCACTGAGGCAGCAGACAGTCCAGCCCACTCACTGAGGCAGAAACTCACTGAGGCAGCAGACAGCCCAGCCCACTCACACTGAGGCAGCAGACAGTCCAGCCCACTCACTGAGGCAGCATACAGCTCAGCCCACTCACTGAGTCAGAAACTCACTGAGGCAGCAGACAGCCCAGCCCACTCACTGAGACAGCAGACAGCCCAGCCCACTCACTAAGGCAGAAACTTACTGAGGCAGCAGACAGCCCAGCCCACTCACTGAGGCAGAAACTCACTGAGGCAACAGACAGCCCAGCCCACTCACTGAGGCAGAAACTCAGTGAGGCAGAAACTCAGTGAGTTGGCTGGGCTGCAGCAGCAGAGGTGCTCTTTGGCTGCTTGGCTACCATGGAGACACTCCTCACACATACACACGTTCTCCCAGAGACACACAAATAGACACAGGCGCACACAGAGAGAGACACGCACTCACACGCATGCACACAGCCTCCCAGGCCCGTGTTAGGCTCAGTGTTTGCATTACTCTCCTGTCTCCTGCTAACGTGTGTGTTGACGTATTGAAAGCAAAACAGGCTGATTTGGTATCGACCATGTATTGTTCTTCAGGGCTTGAGACCGGTGGAGCGTGATAGTACATTCAATACATTTGCTCTGAAGATCTTATACCCTGATTATTAATGCTGATTGTCTCTGTCTCTATTCCTTTCTCACCCCCGTCTCCATCTCTTTCTTTTAATACATCTTGCTCTCTCTCTCTTCTAGAATGCTCAGCGGGTCCACAACCCTACCTCCCATGGGGACGGGATCAAGCACACCAAGGAGACGGTGGCTGCACTCAGTGAGGTGGGCTGGATGACCTCCGTCAAAGACTGGGCTGGGGTCATGATATCAGCCCAGACACTGACGGGCAGAGTGCTGGTGAGTCCATGTTGCATAGTCATCTGTATGGTGTCCAAATTAGACCAGAGTCCTGGGGAGTCCATGTTGCGTAGTCATCTGTATGGTGTCCAAATTAGGACCGAGTCCTGGGGAGTCCATGTTGCATAGTCATCTCTATGGTGTCCCTATTAGGACCAAGTCCTGGTACTACAGTATCCATATAAGGGCAGAATCCTGGAGGGTTCATGTTTTATAGTTAGTTACCTGTATGGTGTCCATATTAGGACAGCGTCCGGGTGCGTTAGTGTCTCATATTGTTTTTCTGGGTTGCTTTATGTTTTCACAAGGCGTGGTACACATGAATGTCACCTGTCAGGAAAAGTTGATAAGGAATATAGAGGACTCAGAAAAAGTGGTATCCAGGAAGCGTTGAAAATCAGCATTCCATTTTTATGAATATTCTTATACAAATGGCTTGAATATGCCATTTGTTCTGTGGGCCTGTTCATTTCCTGCATTAGTCATTATGATAAGTTAATTATTGAATAAATTTGGCAAGCCACATAAGCTCACTCTCAGGGCTGCAAATTAAATACTTGCTGTATTTAAGTCGATACAAATGACAATGGAAGTTGCACATGCATGTCTGCTTGTTGTGATTTACTTGACCATAACCTAACATGGTCTCACACACAAAGAGCTACGCCGTCCATCAGTCACAACAAAGTCAGGGTGACGTCTGACAAAGTGGAGAAGTGGATCTGAGATAGGACAGTATTAAGGCCATACCCCCCCCATCCCATCCCGTAATACCCTTATCCTGAGAGGGAGAGCGAGAGCAAGAGAGCACAGTTGATCCGTTTACATTTTGGTGAGCCAGTGGACCTGGGTTCAAACAATATTTGAAATATTTCAAATACTTGGAGCGTTTGCTCTGGTCTGCCTCGAGTGCCAGGTAGGAGGGGGTTGCAGTTATGGATCTACTCTATTGGCCTGTTATACCAGACTAGCTTACTCAAGTACAGATAAAGTATTTTAAATTATTTTAAATAGTATTTGAAGAACCCAGATATCATCAGCCGAACCGGTGGAAGTGCTCACCAAAGTGTGTGTGTCACATGCCCCCCCCCTCCTCTCCGCTCCATCCTACGTTATCCTTATTATATTGTATAGTGAGATTAAGAGAAGAGACTTAACCAGCATCAGATTAGAGAGAGGCTCCTCAATTCACTTTAACCCCGTCCCATGCCCCGAATGGCACTCTATTCCCTTTATAGTGCCCTATGTTTGACCAGGGCCCATACGGAAACCCATAGTGCACTATATAGGGAATGGTGCCATTTGGGACCCATCCTGTGTATCCTGCCAGCCCAGGCGGCCTATAATTAAGGACAGTCTTCTGTCCTCAGTCATCCTCTGCAAGGTGCAAAATCAGCTTGGCATCAGAGCGGTCGCTGTTGGCAGTACATCTTCTCCTTAAAAGGGTTGATGCCATCGTTGATGATTTGGCTATCAGTGCTTAGCAAATCTAGTTTAGGGACGGGTGATGATGGGGGAGGACTGGGGAGGTAGGTCTAATGAAATGCGTGTGTACGTTGGAGTGGTGTGCCAAGGGCTGCTGTAGGCTGGATGCAGTGTATAAAGGGCATTATCTCCTCTGCCACCCCTCTTCATCCCCTCCATCCCCACCCTGCTCCCCAGTCCCAATTGTAGTCCAACCTCCAGCTGGCCTGGCCCACTGTACTGTCTACATTGATGGAGGGAGGCTGTCAATCATGATTTTAGCAGCATGGACCAGGAAGGAACTCTCATTTTATTCACTGTCAGAATGGTGCAGTTTCACCTAGGCTTAGTGAAGCAGAACAAAGTCACCAGCTACCCTTACTGTTGGAAACAGAGACAGAGCCTGGGGTCTATTTTCGGCTGGCGTTAAACTGGAGCTAGTGTCAAACGGCACACTCTTTGGCAATTTTGACTTGTAAAAGCCAGCGCTCTATTTTCAGAACCTGGCGCCAGGGTTGGTCATTTACCTGTCTTATATCAGCTCGCTTGCACTGAGGTCGGAGGGGTGGAAATGTTTGAGGTGTGTCCTTAAAAACTTGCGACAATGTGCCAATTTCAATCAGTGCTAATGGTGATATTTAAGACCCGCCAAAAGCTGTAACACAATTGGTTATGGAATCCATTTTGCCAGCAGAGGTGCACAGTAGCCTAGTCAGTAACCTTTAACCAATGTTTTATAAAAAAATATCACAAGCAGCAAAACCATGAACAGGCATTCTTGTTTTTTCTTTATATTGGACAAGATTTTTGTCCATGCAGCTTCTGTGAAAAGTTTGTGAAAAGGTGTCAGTGACTGTAGGAAGTCTGTTTACAATAGACAGCTTATTTTTCCTTGACCATTATGTAAAAAAAAATGCATCTGTCACTTAAATTTGTTGGACCTAACTGTCAAATTGGGGGAATTCCGATCACTGTCTTTGGTGCTAAATCCGCTTGTGACCTAGGCTATTTGCCTGTTTGTTTGTTTACCTTTTATGTGGCGAAGTCACTAACAGGCAATCCCACTGGACAAAGTCTAGTTTTGATTTACATCTGGTTTAGTGGTCAACTAACATGAATTCAACATGAAATCAATAACAAAAAATGACCATGTCATTGGATTTAGGTTAAAAGTTGGGTGGAAAAGACGAAATGTTGATTACTTTTTGCAAATCCAATTAGCTTTTAGATTTATTTGTTGTTGAATTGACATGAAACAACGTTGATTCAACCAGTTTCTGCCCAGTGAGATATCAACAGCGATGGTAGTCTAATCTTATTAGACTGTTTGAGCCATGTCCTCTTGTCCATGGCTCGAACATATAGTACATTTTCGAAATGCGAATCCAATGTGTGTAGACAAATATTTCCAAATGTGATTGGCTACATATTTGTTATAACTAGGCCTATTGTAGTGTTATTGTATACTATTTAATAAACTATATTCAATCGATAGGATTAACATCCATGTCTCCTGCCCAAGAGCCCTTAGGCCTACGTGTGCACACATTGCCTTACGCTCGTGGAACGAGATGTGATTTTATGATATCATGCTTCTGACCCGATCCTATTTAGAAATATTGTTGTTGGCGTAAAAAAACAGATTGATAGTTTTTCAAATCAAATTAAATGAAAAACAAACTTATTACCAAGATTTACTGTCCATGGGTTTATGGTGAGACCGTACATGGCTTGACTGCAATGCAATTTCACCTGCTATTTCTGGAGAAATGCAAATATGATGTGTAATATTGTTCCATGATGTTTGTAAAACATTTGCGAGCAGTATTACGGTGAATGGAAATCCCCCTTCTCTTTATATTGGATCTTTATCCAGCTCCTGTGAAAAGTGTGTGTGTGTGTAAAACCCTCCATAGCCCATTGCCTTGTCTGTATTATATGACCACGGGGAGCAATTATGGTGCCTGGAACTGTGTTTAGACACAGACACACGTTTTTATTTGGTTTGATCATAATTGTAGACCTTATCAATAGCCTAGTCAATGTAATCTTTTGACATGTTTGGCATGTCCATGTCCAGACTGCAGTTTACAGTAGGCCTAGCCCCTATATCCGTGTGAATAGTATAGCCTATGTTTAACAATGTATTTCCATATTGAAGCAATGCAATTAGAACAAGGTAAACAGCATACATATTGAAAACATTTAGCAAATATGTGGTAGGCTATTTAACGAACTAGGCCATAACGGACTAACATTCCAATTGGAGTTGATAACAACACAATAAATACACAACTTGAAGCAACCACATATTTAGCTATGAAGCATGTTCTGATTGGCCAGTGAGGTGTCTAGCCTCGACACACCCACAACTTGTTTATTCATCAAAACTTAGCCCCTTTGAGCCACCGGCAGCTTCTGCGCCTATAATTCCGGTTGTGAAAATTGCAAAAATATTTCTGACACCCCCCTGAACCTATAACGCTACCACCAGCGCTAAGAATTACCATTGCGTTAGGTTTGTTGAAATAGAGCCCCTATGTCTCAGGTCATGCTGGTACTGTTTGTCCTGTCTACTAATCTGTGTGGTGGCTGGAAATAAAAGAGGATAAAGGCTCCTAAATGAGGATTTAGCCAGATAGCTTCCTAGTTCTCTCCTCTATGATAAAAACTGATTCTGAAATGGCACCCTATTCCCTACAGAGCGCACGACTTTTGACCAGAGCCCTATAGATCCTGGTCAAAAGTAGTATAGGGAATAGGGTGCCAGTTGGGATGTAGCCAAAGACAGAGCAGGAAGAGAAGTCATCTGATCGACATATCACTATGTGAATAATGTCCCCCTCTGGTTGGTTTTGGCAGCTGTGATGATTTAGAGAAAATAAGTGTCATTGTGTGTGTGTCAATGCGTGTATGTCAATGTATGTTTGTGTGTGTGTGATCATATAAGGACTAGTTTGATCTCTACGAGGGTTCCAATGCAGCTTAATAATAATAGCACAGTGGAGCCAACCGCCACTGTTTAGTGACTAGACCCTGACTGTCACCATGGCAACAACAGCTTGCCTAAGCATGGCAGATGTGTGTATTCTGTGTCAGCCTGTTTAGGGGGCAAATTAAAGCCTATTTCTGGGCCATCTGAGGGTGTATTTCGGGTCTTGAGTGCATGAGAGAATAGAATCGGATATTAATGTAACATTTCTGTCCACGCCTCAGACAGAAACTAAAATGTCTGTTAATGTTTTGACAGCAGGAGCATGACTGACTGACTGACTGAAGAAATAGGTGTCCCCTCAGAATGCCAGTCTTATTATATCTGTTATTTTGCAGCAGGGAAGCCTGGGGCCCGTCTTTACAGATAGTAAAAGATCAAACAAGGTTTATTTGATTACTTAGCATGGAAACATATGTTTACATTGCCAAAGCAAGTGAAATAGATAATAAACAAAAGTGAAATAAATAATAACTATTGGAAGGTAAACATTTCTCTCTCTGAGAATTATTCTCTCTCAAATCACATTTATTTATATAGCCCTTCTTACATCAGCTGATATCTCAAAGTGCTATACAGAAACCCAGCCTAAAACCCCAAACAGCAAGCAATGCAGGTGTAGAAGCACGGTGGCTAGGAAAAACTCCCTAGAAAGGCCAAAACCTAGGAAGAAACCTAGAGAGGAACCAGGCTATGAGGGGTGGCCAGTCCTCTTCTGGCTGTGCCGGGTGGAGATTATAACAGAAAATAGCCAAGATGTTCAAATGTTCATAAATGACCAGCATGGTCAAATAATAATAATCACAGTAGTTGTCGAGGGTGCAGCAAGTCAGCACCTCAAGAGTAAATGTCAGTTGGCTTTTCATAGCCAATCATTAAGAGTATCTCTACCGTTCCTGCTGTCTCTAGAGAGTTGAAAACAGCAGGTCTGGGACAGGTAGCACGTCCGGTGAACAGGTCAGGGTTCCATAGCCGCAGGCAGAACAGTTGAAACTGGAGCAGCAGCACGGCCAGGTGCACTGGGGACAGCAAGGAGTCATCATGCCAGGTAGTCCTCAGGCATGGTCCTAGGGCTCAGGTCCTCCGAGAGAGAGAAAGAAAGAGCATACTTAAATTGACACATGACACCTGATAAGACAGGAGAAGTACCCCAGATATAACAAAATTGAAATTTGCTATCGTAAATGTTAGCAACACCCCCGCCTTTGCGGGATTCACGGGGGATATGGTCACTAGTGTAACCAGGAGGCGAGGCCTCATTTAACACAGTAAATTCATCAGCCTTAAGTCATGTTTCAGTCAGGCCAATCACATCAAGATTATGATCAGTGACTAGTTCATTTTTTTAAAATTAATATTTTTGTTTAACCTTTATTTAACTAGGCAAGTCAGTTAAGAACAAATTCTTATTTTCAATGACGGCCTAGGAACAGTGGTTTAACTGCCCGTTCAACGGCAGAACGACAGCTTGGGGGTTTGAACTTGCAACCTTCTGGTTACTAGCCCAACACTCTAACCACTAGGCTACCCTGCCGCCCTGTTATTGACTATAACTGCATTTGAAGTGAGGGATCTAACATTAAGTAGCCCTATTTTGAGATGTGAGGTATCACGATCTCTTTCAATAATGGCAGGAATGGAGGAGGTCTTTTTCCTAGTAGGTTGCTAAAGCGAACACCGCCATGCTTAGTTTTGCCCAACCTAGGTCGAGGCACAGACTCAGTCTCAATGGGGATAGCTGAGCTGACTACACTGACTGTGCTAGTGGCAGACTCCACTAATAGGCCTGCACCCTATTTCATTGTGGAGCTAGAGGAGTTAGAGCCTTGTCTATGTTGGTAGATAAGATGAGAGCACCCTTCCAGCTAGGATGGAGTCCGTCACTCCTCAGCAGGCCAGGCTTGTTCCTGTTTGTGGGTGAGTCCCAGAAAGAGGGACAAATGTCTACAAATTCTATCTTTTGGGAGGGGCAGAAAACAGTTTTCAACCAGCGATTGAGTTGTGAGACTCTGCTGTAGAGCTCATCACTCCCCCTAACTGGGAGGGGGCCAGAGACAATTACTCGATGCAGACACATCTTTCTAGCTGATTTACACCCTGAAGCTATGTTGCGCTTGGTGACCTCTGACTGTCTCATCCTAACGTTGTTGGTGCCAACGTGGATAACAATATCTCTATACTCTCTACACTCGCCAGTTTTAGCTTTAGCCAGCACCATCTTCAGATTAGCCTTAACGTCGGTAGCCCTGCCCCCTGGTAAACAGTGATCGCTGGATGATTCGTTTTAAGTCTAATACTGCGGGTAATGGAGTCGCCAATGACTAGGGTTTTCAATTTGTCAGTGCTAATGGTGGGAAGCTTCGGCGTCTCAGACCCCGTAACGGGAGGAGTAGAGACAGGAGAAGGCTCGGCCTCAGACTCCGACTAGCTGCTTAATGGGGAAAACCGATTGAAAGATTCTGTCGGCTGAATGAGCGACACCGCTTGAGCATTCCTACAGCATTTCCCTCCAGAAGCCATGAGAAAGTTGTCCTGCTGCGGGGACCGTGCGAGGGGATTTATACGTTACTATCTGTACTTACTGGAGGCACAGACAATGTTTCATCCTTTCCTACACTGAAATTACCCTTGCCTAACGATTGCGTCTGAAGCTGGGCTTGCTGCACAGCCATCCTCACCGTAAGGCGATCGTGCTTCTGTATATTATGAGTACAGCGACTGCAATTAGAAGGCATCATGTTAATGTTACCACTTAGCTTCGGCTGTTGGAGGTCATGATGAACCATGTCCAGATAAAGCGTCCGGAGTGAAAAGATTGAATGAGAAAAGTTGAGTGAGGCAAAAACTAAAAATATAAACAGTAATTAAAAAGTAAAAACCGTAAAGTTGTCAGGTAGCAAAGTAAGGTAAGGTTGGCAACAAAAACACACAGCAACACGTAAACAAGTCTGCAAGTTGTGACCGGAAATGACGAGCGACTTGTACTTGGCTTCTCCAGTACAATCTCTCTCATTCATTCTGAATGGAGGCTAATGACTGTTTCGACCAAAGTACACTATAGTGGACTGGAAATATGATGATATTGCTAAAATAGGCAAATAATTAGTAGGAAAAACTTTGCCCCTTATTATGTTGTCAAATTTACTTAAGAGAGATGTCAATATTGCCATTAGCTAGCAAAGTTCGTAAAAAATTGCAAGCAATGCTAATGTTAGCTAGCTACAATTCAGTGATGTCCGCTCAATCTTATCTAGCTAGCTAAAGTTGTCCTGCATCTAAAGTCAATCTGGCGACATAACAAAGATGACAAAAGGTTTTCATACTAATTATTTGCCTCCTTTTGAAATGTCATCGAGTTTCAAAGCCACAGTAATGCACTTCAGACTAAATCTTCATCAGAACGTTCAGTTGGGCATCAATCCTAAAACAAATGTTCAAAACAATATTGTAACGAAACGTGCAAACCCATGAAAACCTTCTCCTTTTCCGATTCTCTGTAATCAACCATACTGTTGTGTATGAGTCAAGACCATTCATTAGAGGTGTCATTAAGCTGCTGTTCTCTGGGCTGAACAGGTGGCTTGTGTTTCTGTCTGTTTTGCAGTCCTGCCAGAAAACTCTGCAGGCCACTTGTAGTAAGTGACATGTTTTTATTTCCAATTTAGTATTATTCACAATGTCGATGTCATTTATTAGGCGTAGTTGAAAGACAGTTGAAATGTGTTTGTCTTTGAGTGGAGGATTTTACATTTCTGGCCGATTTAGTTTCTCAGTAAAGCATGTTTTGTCTAATGTGACAGTCCCCTGCTGAGTGACATTTAGAGAGAGGAAGAAAGAGAGAAAGGAGGAGAGAGGGAAGGAGAGCGGGAGATTGGGAGGAGAGAGAGAAAAAAAAGGCAGAAATAGGAGAGAGAATGAGGCTTGGCTGGCCACTGGGAATAGTGTTCTATTATTGGAAGCGTAGAACTACCACTGGCACTATGACCTCGACCTTAAACCCAATCCCAGTCATGTCATGGATGTGAGAAACACATTTATACAGGCCATATGAGTGATGGTTAAGGTCATGGAAACCTACACTGTAAAAAAGCCAACTTAACCAATGGCTTAATCAACGTTTATTATGTGATTTGAGTGGACTTCAAAAGGACAAGAATTTGAGCTAATGTGTAAAAGTTTGTTTACTCAAACTCTGCTCAAAATGATCTGAATTTGAACCAACTTCCTGAGTAAAATTACAAACGTATGTTTGCTCTAAAGCACGCCCATCATTATTATATTTCCCAGCATGCTCTATTGCAGGTTATGCAAATATGGTAGAATAATTTCTCAAGTTGAAGTGAATGTTCACTTTCATTAAGTTGAGTGAACATACTATTCAACTTGAGAATGTATGTTGGTTCAGCTTTATGCCCAAATGTTGAGCAAACTCACAATCCTATTGCAGCTGGTTGCCTTACAATTGTAGTTGCATCAATATACAGTATATTTTTACAGTGTGTTGTATTGTTTAACCCTTTCTTTATTAACCTTTGAGCATTGTTTTTGTAAGCAATACTTATAAAGTATGTGGAATGTAGCTTATAGTTGAGGATGAGACAAATGAGGACGATGATCATATTCCTAGACCAGACTAAATGGGGGGTCAGTGAATTGAAGCTCTGTCGATGATATGAACAACAAAGGAGTTTCTTGTTGTTTGATGTTTTATTTAAAAAAAAAATATTTAACCTTTATTTAACTAGGCAAGTCAGTTAAGAACTAATTCTTATTTACAATGGTGGCCTACCCCGGCCAAACCCTGACAATGCTGGGTCAATTGTGCGCCACCCTATGGGACTCCCAATCACGGCCGGATTTGATTCAGCCTGGATTGAAACCAGTAGTGTCGCCTCTTGCACTGAGATACAGTGCCGTAGACCGCTGAGCAACTTGGGAGCCCACAGTGTAGCAGGCAGCTCCTCACACATACACACTGTCTCCCAGACACGCACACGCACACACTGGTCGACCAGAAGAGCGTTTTCATCAGAAGGACAAACGCTTCTCATCCTCAGAGAGCATGAATGACCTGCAGCTGAGAGAAAAGCACTACAAGGAGAATATTTCAGTCTGAGGAGTCTGAATTCGCTAGAGAGGGACAGAGCGAGCCATAGCAGAACAATCTACCCCTGACCATAGCGTCGAAATCACAGCGGGACAGACAAATGAAGAACCCCAAGCCCAGGGGATCTCACCCCCTCTGAGCCACCCTGATAGCACTTCTGACAACCCCCCCACACCCACTGAGGACATACACAAGACACAGATTGTACTCCTTATGGACTCAAATGGGAAATATATACAAGAAAAAAATACTTTTCCCCAAACACAGAGTGTCTAAACTCTGGTGTCCAAACACACAACGCGCCCTAGACCTTCTGTCTGAGGACCAACAAGGGTCACCCAGCCACATAATAATACACACAGGCACAAAAGACCTGAGAGCACAGCAGGAATGGGTGGCCACAGCACTCAAGGGAGTGATTGAAAAAGCTTTCTCCAACGCACCAGTGGTTATCTCCAGCCTGCTACCACGAAAAGACTTCCACCCTGCTACCATACAGCGGGTAAATGCAAGTATTTCCCGTGACTGTGCCTCAAAACCAAATGTTTACCTGGCCTACCACTCCACCGCCGAGAGGACCTACATCCAGACCATAACACCACCAGCCACATCCACCCCCCCAAGTCAACCATGCCCACACCCCATTTAGGGCCCCTCAGATCAGACCTATGCCCCTCCTGCCCACCCCACGTCCCCCACTCCCGCAAAGAGGGCCTCAACTTGGAAGTCACACATACACCCAGGCCGTGAGCGGGCAAACAGGCCCAACTCACACTCTTACACTAGCCCAAGCAATGGAATGTACCAGATGCTCAGCAGTCTCTGCTCACACTTACTGGCCTGAGGCTAAACCACACAGCCAACAACATTGGACACTTTATAGAACAATAAACCTTCACTATCTCATCCTGGAATACCCAAGGCCTGAGATCATCTTCCTTTGGCCTAAAGAGCAGGAACCTGTACTTCATCAAAGAAATCGGAAATACAGACATTGCCATCCAACAAGAAACATGGTATAGAGGAGACGGACCCACTGGTTACCCTCTAAGTTACAGGGAGCTGGTAGTTCCATCCACCAAACTACTAGATATGAAACAGGGAAGACTCAGGGGGTATGTTTATTTGCTATAGAGAAGACCTAACTCACTCTATTAAATTAATCAAAACAGGAACATTTTACATTTGGCTATAAATTTGAAAGAAATGATCTTAACAGAGAAAAATGTCCTCTTGTGTGCTACCTATATTCCCCCACTAGAATCCCCATACTTTACTGAAGACTGATTTCCCTCTCCAGGATGGAGAAGCTATCATTTCCAGGCCCAGGGACATGTACTAGTCTGTGGCGACCTAAATGCCAGAACCGGACAAGAACCTGACACACTCAGCACACAGGGGGACAAACACCTGCCTGGAGGTGACAGCATTCCCTCCCCCATATGCCCGCCTAGGCACAACTATGACAACATAACCAACAAAAAACGGATTGGAAGTCCAGCAGCTCTGTCGCACGCTGGGTATGTACATAGTCAATGTTAGGCTTCGAGGAGACTCCTATGGTAGGTACACCTATAGCTCATCTCTTGGCAGTAGTACTGTAGACTACTTTATCACTGACCTCAACCCAGAGTCTCTCAGAGCATTCACAGTCAGCCCACTGACACCCCTATCATATCACAGCAAAATCACAGTCTACTTGAACAGAGCAATACTCAATCATGAGGCATCAAAGCCAAAGGAACTGAGTAATATTAAGAAATGCTATAGATGGAAGAAATGTAGTATGGAAACCTACCAAAAAACAATTAGGCAACAACAAATTCAACCCTTTTTTGACAACTTCCTGGACAAAACGTTCCTCTGTAATAGTGAAGGTGTAGACTTGGCAGTAAAAAATCTTAACAGTATATTTGACCTCTCAGCTTCCCTATCAAATCAAAAAAATTAAAACAGAAAACCAAAGAAAACGAACAACAATGACAAATGGTTTGATGAAGAGTGCAAAAACCTAAGAAAGAAATTGAGAAACCTGTCCAACCAAAAACATAGAGACCTAGAACCTGAGTCTACGCTTTCACTATGGTTAATCACTAAAACAATACAGAAATACACTACGGAAAAAGAAGGAACAGCACGTCAGAAATCAGCTTAATGTAATTGAAGAATCCATAGAATCTAACCACTTCTGGGAAAATTGTAAAATACTTAACAAATAAAAACACAAATAATGATCTATCCAAAATGGAGATGTATGGGTGAACCACTTCTCCACTCTTTTTGGCTCTATAACAAAGAAGAAACAGCAAGAACCTATACATGATCAAATACAGATCTTAGAATCAACGATTAAAGACTACCAGAACCCACTGGATCCTCCAATTACCTTGAATGAACGACAGAACAAAATAAAAACCCTCCAACCCAAAAAGGCCTGTGGTGTTGATGGTATCCTCAATGAAATTATCAAATATACAGACAACAAATTCCAATTGGCTACACTAAAACTCTTTAACATCATCCTTAGCTCTGACATCTTCCCCAATATTTGGAACCAAGGACTGATCACAGAGACAAATTTGACCCCAATAACTATCGTGGGATATGCGTCAACAGCAACCTTGGGAAAATCCTCTGCATTATCATTAACAGCAGACTCGTACATTTCCTCAGGGAAAACAATGTACTGAGCGAATGTCAAATTGGCTTTTTACCAAATTATTGTACGACAGACCACGTATTCACCCTGCACACCCTAATTGACAAACAAACAAACCAAAACCAAAGCAAAGTCTTATCATGCTTTGTTGATTTCAAAAAAGCCTTCGACTCAATTTAGCATGAGGGTCTGCTATACAGATTGATGGAAAGTGGTGTTGGGGGAAAACATACAACATTATAAAATCCATGCATACCAACAACAAGTGTGTGGTTAAAATTGGCAAAACACACACATTTCTTCCCACAGGGCCGTGGGGTGAGACAGGGATGCAGCTACTGACCCACCCTATTCAATATAAATATCAATGAATTGGCGAGGGCACTAGAACAATCTGCAGCACCCGGCCTCACCCTACTAGAATCTGAAGTCAAATGTCTACTGTTTGCTGATGATCTGGTGTTTATGTCGCCAACCAAGGAGGGCCTACAGCAGCACCTAGATGTTCTGCACAGATTCTGCCAGACCTCAGCCCTGACAGTAAATCTCAGTAAGACCAAAATAATGGTGTTCCAAAAAAGGTCCAGTTGCCAGGACCACAAATACAAATTACATCTAGACACAGTTGCCCTAGAGCACACAAAAAACTATACATACCTTGGCCTAACATCAGCGCCACAGGTAACTTCCACAAAGCTGTGAACGATCTGAGAGACAAGGCAAGAAGCCTTCTATGCCATCAAAAGGAACATAAAATTTGACATACCAATTAGGATCTAGCTAAAAATACTTGAATCAGTTATAGAACCCATTTCCCTTTATGGTTGTGAGGTCTGGGGTCCGCTCACCAACCAATAATTCACAAAATGGGACAAACACCAAATTGACACTGAATTCTGCAAAAATATCATCTGTGTACAACGTTAAACACCTAATAATGCATGTAGAGCAGAATTAGGCCAATACCCATCTAATTATCAAAATCCAGAAAAGAGATGTTACATTTTACAACCACCTAAAAGGAAGTGATTCCCAAACCTTCCATAACAAAGCCATCACCTAGATGATCCTGGAGATGAGTCCCCTAAGCAAGCTGGTCCTTGGGCTCTGTTCACAAACAGACCTCAGGACAGCAACACAACCAAATCATGAGAAAACAAAAAGATAATTAATTGACACATTGGAAAGAATTAACCAAAAACTGAGCAGACTGGAATGCTATTTGGCCCTAAACAGAGAGTACACCGTGGCAGAATATCTGACCACTGTGACTGACCCAAACTTAAGGAAAGCCTTCACTATGTACAGACTCATTGAGCATAGCCTTGCTATTGAGAAAGGCCGCATTAGGCAGACCTGGCTCTCAAGAGAAGACAGGCTATGGGCACACTGCCCACAAAATGAGGGGGAAACTGAACTGCACTTCCTAACCTCCTGCCAAATGTATGACCATATTAGAGACACATATTTCCCTCAGATTACACAGATCCACAAATAATTCAAATCCCCTCCGATTTTGATAAATTCCCATATCTACTGGGTGAAATACCACAGTGTGCCATCCCACTAGCAAGATTTATGACCTGCTGCCACAAGAAAAGGGCAACCAGTGAAGAACAAACACCATTGTAAATACAACCAATATTTATGTTTATTTATTTTCCCTTTTGTACTTTAACCATTTGCACATCGTTACAACACTATATATTTACATAATATAACATTTGTAATGTCTTTATTATTTTGTAACTTCTGTGATTATAATGTTAACTGTTTATTTGTTATTGTTTATTTCACTTTGTATATTATCTTCTTAACTTGCTTTGGCAATGTTAACATATTCTTCCCATGCCAATAAAGCACCTTGAATTGAATTGACAGAGAGAGGGGGGGTGGGGGGGTTGGGGATTAAGAGAGCGTGACACTCTATAGCACTATTGCAAAGAGAAACATCCTTTGTGTCATTGGAAAGTAATGGGAGGGGAAACTCAGCGTTACCTGAAGAGAGATGGTAGATTATACAACTGAAATGGGTTGTTATCATCAAACCATCTATGTTCCATTCATCTCAGTACAAAGTCACCATAACAACACTCTCCTCTCCTTGATGAGTCAGGCAATGCTGAGTTTACCATCTTGCTCTTATCCTGCTCTCCCCTCCCCTCTTCTCTCCTCCCCTCCCCTCTTCTCTCCTGCCCTCCCCTCTTCTCTCCTGCCCTCCCCTCTTCTCTCCTGCCCTCCCCTCTCCTCTCCTGCCCTGCCCTCTCCTCTCCTGCCCTCCCCTCTCCTCTCCTGCCCTGCCCTCTCCTCTCCTGCCCTCCCCTCTCCTCTCCTGCCCTCCTCTCTCCTCTCCTGCCCTCCCCTCTCCTCTCCTGCCCTCCCCTCTCCTCTCCTGCCCTCCCCTCTCCTCTCCTCTCCTGCCCTCTCCTCTCCTGCCCTCCCCTCTCCTCTCCTGCCCTCCCCTCTCCTCTCCTGCCCCCCCCTCTCCTCTTCTGCCCTCCCCTCTCCTCTCCTGCCCTCCCCTCTCCTCTCCTGCCCTCCTCTCTTCTCTCCTCTCCTCCTCTCTTCTCTCCTGCCCTCCCCTCTCCTCTCCTGCCCTCTCCTCTTCTCTCCTGCCCTCTCCTCTTCTCTCCTGCCCTCTCCTCTTCTCTCCTGCCCTCCCCTCTCCTCTCCTGCCCTCCCCTCTCCTCTCCTGCCCTCCCCTCTCCTCTCCTGCCCTGCCCTCTCCTCTCCTCTCCTGCCCTCCCCTCTTCTCTCCTGCCCTCCCCTCTTCTCTCCTCTCCTCTTCTCTCCTCTCCTGCCCTCTCCTCTCCTGACTCTTGGCTCTACAGGGTAGTAGTGCTGCTGGCATATGTAGTGGAGAGTGGAGCCATCATTGGTGTCACACATAGTCACCAGCTTCAGTGCCCTTTGGCGTTGGAGATAAGGCGATGTGCCACCTGTGGCCTGTGATGCCAGTGGGATTGGAAAGTGTGTGTGTGTGTATATGTGCGTGCTTCTGTTTGCCCGTCCCTGCGTGCGTGTGTTTATGTGTGTACACATGCAGACGTGCATGTGACTTTCAGCTCTCTAACTGCTCCTGGCCTTCCTCCCACCACAGTGCAAATAAACCCCTAGTGCCCAGCTAGTACCACCACTGTGTGTCAACCCTCCCCAGTCTGCTATTTTAGGTTGGTGGCAGCTGCCTGGACTGGTCTGTTGTCTTAGGGAAAACAATTCCATATGGGGCACAATCCCTGGGTTGCCATCACTCTCTCCTCCTAGTCTTCAAACTGTATAAATTAACACATATAATTATCTCAATTCAAAGTTGTATCCTATAATACTGTATCTGTTTGTTTTTATGTAAAGAAAGCTCTTCTTCATAGTATATTTTTCCTACTGATGCGGTAGCTGTGGTTATTAGTATTTCTCACCTATATTTAATATGTTGGTTATTTCTTGATGTCAGTCCTATTTTGTGGCATAACTCTCAGATCGACCCTACAAAGACACAGTCGGGCAGTGACTTGTTTTTCTGACACATTTAGATTTATAAACGCTGCATTTATGGAAAAAAAACTGCACACACACAAAAATATTGAGATTGATCACTTGAGATTGATCACAGTATTATAATTTCGCCAGAAAAACACAGAAAAATTATTCACCTTTTATGGTGACAACAACGCTCTTATTTGCTGTATACCTAACAAAGTATTGTAATCAGGACAAGACAGTATCTAAAGGAAAAAGCAGTGTGTTGATTAAATGTCTTTGGAGGTCTTGACAGAATGTTTTCTTTTGCAGTGACATTTGCTGTGTGTCCATTTCTCTGAAAGACAAAAACCTTTCCAAATGGTTGTGGATTTGTAAACAGATCATTTGAATTCAATAATTTTTGCATTTACTTTTCCTCAAACCTAAATATGCTGCACTGCCCGCGAATTCCGAGACATTGCCTACACACTTCACCTATTAAATTCTACTGTATATTATAAACTGTGTTCCCTTTCGGATGCATAGAGCAACACTAGAAATTATAATAGCCTATTTAATAGGCCCAATTAAATGAGAGATGCGCTCGGTAATTTGTTTTATGGCTACTTTGGGAATATGAACTCATCATGGCCATAAAAGGTGAGGAATTTATTCTGTAATAGTTATTATTTTTATATTATGACATACAGGGCATTCGGAAAGTTTTCGGACCCTTTGACATTTTCCACATTTTGTTACGTCACAGCCTTACACACAATACCCCATTATGACAAAATAAAAATAGGATTTTAGACATTTTTGCAAATGTAAACAAAATAAAAAACGAAATGCCACATATACATAAGTATTCCGACCCTTTATGCAGTACTTTGTTGAAGCACCTTTGGCGGCGATTAGAGCCTCGAGAGTTATTGGTTAGGACACTGCAAGCTTGGCACACCTGTATTTGGGGAGTTTCTCCCATTCTTCTCTGCAGATCCTCTCAAGCCCTGTCACAATGCGATGATAAAACTTTGACCCCACTCTGACAGACTGACACATTCTAACAGCCAGCACCGCCAGCTAGCTTCTTCCCTCTTCAGTCTTCTATCTTGACAGCATCCCAAATGGCACCCTATTGCTTTACATTGCACTCCTTTTGACCAGGACCCATAGAGGTCTGGTCAAAAGTAGTACACCATATAGGCAATAGAATGCTAATAGGGTGCCATTTGGGACGCAGTCCAGTCATAGAGAACTCTCTTCTAAAGTAATACAATTTCAGTTTGGTGGCAAACCTTGTTCCAAGATACAACATGCCCATGTAAAGCACAAACATACTGTATACAACTGTATGTGCAAAGATGCAAAGATATACTGTACACTAAGCACAAAGATGCAGTGCATTCGGAAAGTATTCAGACCCCTTGACTTTTTCCACATTTTTGTTATGTTACAGCCTGTAAAAGCGATTAAATTGTTTTCCCCCATCATCAATCTACACACAATACCCCATAATGACAAAGCAAAAACAGGTTTTTAAGAATGTTTGCAATTGTATTAAAAATAAACTGAAATATCACATTTACATAGTATTCAGACTCTTTGCTCAATACTTTGTTGAAGCACCTTTGTCAGCGATTACAACCTTGAGTCTTCTTGGGTATGACGCTACAAGCTTGGCACACCTGTATTTGGAGAGTTTCTCCCATTCTTCTCTGCAGATCCTCTCAAGCTCTTTCAGGTTGGATGGGGAGCGTCGCTGCACAGCTATTTTCAGGTCTCTCCAGAGATGTTCAATCGGGTTGAAGTCCGGGCTCTGGCTGGGCCACTCAAGGACTTTCAGGGACTTGTCCCGTAGCCACTCCTGCGTTGTCTTGGCTGTGTGCTTAGGGTCGTTGTCCTGTTGGAAAGTGAACCTTCAACCCAATCTGAGGCCCTGAGCACTCTGGAGCAAGTTTTCATCAAGAATTTCTCTGTACTTTGCTCCGTTCATCTTTCTCTCGATGCGGACTAGTCTCCCAGTCCCTGCCGCTGAAAAACATCAACACAGCATGATGATGCTGCCACCACCATGCTTAACTGTAGGGATGGTGCCAGTCAAGGGCTCTGAATACTTTCCAAATGCACTGTACTGTACAGTGAGCTCCAAAAGTATTGGGAAAATGACACATTTTTTGTTGTTATGGCGCCATCACTTTGGATTTGAAACGAAATAATGACTATAAGGTTAAAGTGCAGACCGTCCACTTTTATTTGAGGGTATTTGCATCCGTATCTGGCGAATTGTTTAGAAATTTCTGCACTTTTTGTACATAGTCCCTCCATTTTAGTGGACCAAAGGTATTAGAAAATATTTACTTATACTGGATGTGTATTAAAGTAGTCAAAAGTTTAGTATTTGGTCCTATTTTCCTAGCATGCAATGATTAAATCAAACATGTGACTACAAACTTTTTGGATGCAATTTGCTGTTGGTTTATGTTGTGCCCAATAGAAATTAATGTTAAATAATGTACTGTGATATTTTGGAGTAACTTTTATTGTAAAAAGGAACATGTTTCTAAACACTTCTACACTAATGTGGATGCTACCATGATTACTAAAAATCGTGTATAATGATGAGTGAGAAAGTTACAGACGCACAAATATAATCTCCCTTGTTATTGTAATGGTGAGAAGTTAGTGTGTCTTGCAGGTCTGATTATTTGTGCATTTGTAACTTTTCTAACTCATTATTATTCACAATTCATTCAGGACTATCCGTAATGGTAGCATCCACATGAATGTAGAAGTGTTTAGAAACATATTCTACTCTCATCTCAGTGTGCGCTAACCAAGGTGGCCACGTGGTGTTTCCTCCGGCGCATTGGTGCGGCTGGCTTCCGGGTTGGATGCGTGCTGTGTTAAGAAGCAGTGCGGCTTGGTTGGGTTGTGTATCGGAGGACGCACACAACCTTCGTCTCTCCCGAGCCCGTACGGGAGTTGTAGCGATGAGACAAGATAGTAGCTACTACAACAATTGGATACCACGAAATTGGGGAGAAAAAGGGGTAAAAAAAAAAATAAATAAATAAATGAAATGTTCTCTACTCGAGAAATTTGACAGTACAGTATTCAGACGTGGCCTACGGACGTCAATGTACCAACCGTCTGTTGTACCAATAAAATTTGGATCCCATGGATCAGCTTATGTATTTACTACTGTGAAGTGGGTCCAGTTAAATGACTGATACGATTAATGGTAGCCAATCCAAACTTGTTGTAGGCCTATAGGCTATTTTACCAGAAAATGAATGTATTCTTCAATGATCATGAAAATTAAAAAAATAATAGGAAATATATGCCTATTTCTAATCATTTTTGAATGCTAAAATAAAATGTAACGATTTAATGCTGTTCTCACTAATGGTCAATTATTGTTATTATATTTAAATAAATGTTTCTTTGTTACAAATAAGAGTGTCATCATATATTCCTGCACAAGGCTACTAGGCCACTTTAACCTTCTTGCAATGCAATGATTACACACGGGCTAAAGTTTGTGGGAGGATAAGAACAAACTCACTTCAACTTCCGTTTTTATAAATGCTATTTTTTGGGGGTCATATTTTGTGTGTACGCATCAAAACACACACACATACGTGTAATAGTAGCTGTTAACAAGCAAGGTGGCTTCCTGATTCAGCAGCTGTCATCCTCCTTCTAACGCATCGCCACTTTACACCAAACTGATGAGCTTTTCCCAAAGCAAGTCTGAATTGAATTAACACTGCGATCACTTTAAGATTATAAATAACTTTAGAGTCTGTGTGTGTTTGTACCAGTGTTAATATACATTTTGTTGTGTCATTATTCCATTTAGGGTACATAACTGTCTTAGCTCTGTCAAGGTTCTATCATAACTGTCTTAGCTCTGTCAAGGTTCTGTCAGCCTATTTGGTTAATTGCAATCAAGCTAAAAACTTAACTATAAAGTTCCTTTAGAATAAGTACTTCTATTGAGTATGATATATGAACTGATATATTCTATTTAAGTTAAAGCTGTTTTATATCTTGAAGTCTTTAATTCTGAGATGCTTAATCTCTCGGACTGATAGTAGTGTGATGTATTAGAACATTATACATTCTCAACAGAATAGGGTGCCATTTGGGACACAGTCCTAGTCAGCTCCCTCACTGTACACTGTGTGACACTGCGTGACCTTAGCCAAACAAAGTGTATTGTGTTTCAGGCTCTGAGTAGTTACAGTGTTACACCACCACATGAAATACAACCTGAACCGTTCAAGATATCAGCCAAAGCTTTGATTGAGCGTCCAATTTCTAAGTGCTTCAAGATTTCTGCATCACTTACTGTAAGTTAAGGGCAATCTGTCAAAATGACACACAAAATGTATTCAATGCCAAAGAATGAATAGGTTGGTTTTGTTGAATACATTTGGACAGAGTCCAGTCAAGTAATGCTTTAAGGTTCTGGTTGAGGTGTTCCATTCAGGCTGCATTTACCTGAAAAAGCATAAAATGTTAATCTTTTTGTTGGAAATGTATGTTAACCTTTTACTGTAGTGGGCTAAATCAGGGTCACACAGAGTGTTTCTTGGTAGTCTTAAACAAATCTAAATTGAAACAAAAGTATACACCACACACATGGTTATGGGCTTAAAAAGAAGTCACCTGTATGTACCATGTCAGATATAGAGTTGAAATGTATAACATTTTGAGTTTGCTTCCCAATATTACACTTTATATACATCACAGAAGATTGAAATATAACAACACTGTTTGACATAGAAACACCAGATTGTCTTTTATTTTTTGATATTTTTTATAATGTTTAATAAAAATATCTAACATTCCACACTAAAGGGTAATTTTATCTTTTGACTGCAGCAAAGCATTGATGCTATGGTAACATCGCAAAACCTTTAGAAAACATTAAACCAGTCATTGCCTTTGGCCATCAAGGCCCTCTGAGATAGCTAGTTACCCTTAGGCTAGCAGATAGCTTTATACACCAAAGCACAGCAGAGATGCTGGTAACCGTTTCCCCTGTTGCGTTGAATGCCTGGCACTCTAATGGAAAAATAGGCCGAAGGGTCAGTCTCATATGGCCTACTTGTCATTTTGACATCCTGTTGAATTTGGCACATTGTAGGTCAAGTCAAATGCTAAATATATTTGATGTGTTGTGTTTATACCACAGGAGGTTGGTGGCACCTTAATTGGGGAGAGCGGGCATTGGTTTCCATGTGTTTGATGCCATTCCATTCGCTCCGTTCCATTATTATGAGTTGTTCTCTCCTCAGCAGCCTCCACTGGTTTATACATGTTCTCTCTGTGTCTATAGCAGAATAGTATATGTAGCAGAGTGCCATTCATGGTGGTTTTCAGTGTTTTGATCAGAGGCTGTTAGCTCCATATGCTGTATAGAGCTAAAGTTGTGCTTCATTCTATAGCTAGAGGATTCGTGATATCTCCAGGAGTGATACGTATCATTTTTGCCTTTATCTGTTGTCTAGTACTGTCTTTTTGCTAGCTAGGGCCATCTACTTTAAGTGCTGGCTGTCTTCCCAGTAGCCTACTTGGTGTGTGAACTGCTGACTGCTCATAACATGCAGATGATTGTTGACACCTCAACCAGGATTAACTGGCCGGGCAATTTGGGACTGTTGTTGTTTTCGTAATCAGTGGCTGTATTGGAGGGTTGTGGCTTCTCCTCTCCTAGGCAATCAGCAATTAGTATAGGACGGCATGCTCTCCACCTCTGCTAGGCAATTATCAATTAGTGTTAGTACTTCAGTCTCCCCTGGTTTCTCAGTAGCAGCTGTAAGCAGTGGTGGTGTCAGACTTGTCAGCACAACTAAGCCCGTTGCCGAAACAAAGCCAGTTCGGCAGAGTTCTTTTGAGAAAGGCTCTACACCACTCTCTCACCTAGTTATTTTCTCATCTTATTTGCTCTTTTGTAGCTTTGACAACTGTGTGTGTGAATTCTTTTCTCTCTTGATATTTTTGGTGGTTCATTGCGTCGGTTTTAGTTGGGTTGGAAGTAGAGGTTGACCGATTATGATTTTTCAACGCCAATACCGGTTATTGGAGGACCAAAAACTGCAGATGCCGATTTAATATATGTATATATATTAAAATCGGCATAATAATGACAGTTACAACAATACTGAATGAACACTTATTTTAACTTAATATAATACATCAATAAAATCAATTTAGTTTGTTTAAATAATGCAAAAACAAAGTGTTGGAGAAGAAAGTAAAAGTGCAATATGTGCCATGTAAAAAAGCTAACGTTTAAGTTCCTTGCTCAGAAGATGAGAACATATGAAAGCTGGTGGTTCCTTTTAACATGAGTCTTCCTTTTTTTAACATGAGTCTTCCCTTTTCGGGGGACGGGGGGGTCTTAGATGGTTGAGAGGTAGCTCTCAAGGGGAACTGTGGTGGGATCTTGGATGGTTGAGAGATTGGGCCGGTGGACTAGAGGTCGCTGTTTCGGGTCCTTGATTCGACTGGGTGAAGAATCTGTTCTTGTACCCTTGGGTGTGGCGCTTGACCTTGGTTGCTCTGGATGGGAGTGCCTGCTAGATGACTGCATGTAATCTAAATGTTGAGCGGCTTCACTGCAGGTAGATTGTATCTTTTAAAATTCAATAATAAAAAAATGTAACGTTTTTTTTATTTTTATACCTGTTCGCTCCTCTCCCTGTAGGCTTTACAGACCCCCCACCCACCTCTTGGGTGCTACTCTTATAATTTACTGTAGCCTGCGTGCACAAGCCATGTTGAATTCCGGGTCTCTGACAGCATTTGGAACTGCTGATCTGCAGTCAAGAACGCAGAGTTCATCTCAGCCTATGCTGCCCTTCAGTCCCTTGACTTTTTGGCTCTGACGGAGACATGGATCACCCCAGAGAACACTTAATCCATCTGCTCTCTCTTCATCTGACTACTTCTCTCATAGTCCAAGAGCATCTGGTCTGTGGCACGGTGGTGGCACAGGATATTTTCTCTCACCTGTCGTCTCTTCATTTGAATTCCATACTGTCACTTGTCCACTCAAGCTTAACATTGTCATCTATTGCCCACCAGGTGCCCTTGGAGAGTTCCTCAGTGAGCTTGACACTTTAAGCTAATTTCCTAACAATGTCTCAACACTCTTCAACACTCTTCGCAAAAGCCACTTTCTAAGGCTCTAAATTTCAAGCTTCTGCCTCTAACCCTAGGAAACTCTTTTCCTTCTCCTCCCTATACGGGTGACTTTGTCAACCAGAAGGTTGACGACATCCGCTCCAAATCATTCACTTAGCCTATTGAGTCCACTGGTCCCAGTCACACATAACTACCCTACGCTTTGACCTCTTTCTCCCTTCTCTCCATATGAAAACCTGTGACTAGTGAGGTCTGGCCGCTTTCAACCTGCCCGCTCAACCCCATCCCGCCTTCCCTTCTCCAGACCATCTCCCTAGACTTTCTCCCATTCCTCACTTCCATCAACTGACCACTGGCTGCATCCCCTCTGACTTCAAAATGGCTTGAGTCGCTCCCATCCTCAAGAAACCAACACTAGACTCATTTGACGTCAAACTATAAACCTGTGTCCCCTTTCTTTCCAAAACAATTGAGCATGCTGTCTCTGATCAACTCTCTTGTTATCTCTCTCAGAATGACCCTAAACAAGACGGGTCACTCAACCGAGACTGCTCTTCTGTGTCACGGACGCTCTCTACACTGCCAAAGCTGCCTCTCTCTCATCTGTTCTCATCCTCTTAGATCTATCCGCTACCTTCGACACCGTGAACCATCATATCCTCCTTTCCACCATCTCCTCCTTTCCACCTTCTCAAGGCTTGGGCGTCTTATGCTCTGTACACTCTTGGATTGCATCCTACCTGGCAGGCCGCTCCTACCATCTGTGTCTGCACCACCTACTCTCACTACTGGTGTCCCCCAGGGCTCAGTTTTAGGCCCTCTCCACTTCGCTATACACCAAGTCACTCGGCTCTGTCATATCTTCACATGGTCTCTCCTATCATTGCTATGCGGATGACACAACTACCCCCCCTTCTGACACCCAGATGGGGACACACATTTCTGCATGCCTGGCAGATATCTCCACTTGGATGGTGGACCATCACCTCAATCTGGACAAGACGGCGCTGCTCTTCCATTCGGGGGAAGGCCTGCCCGCTCAAACAACTCCATAACGGTTGACAGCTCCACAGTGTCACCATCCCAGAGTGACCTTGGTGAAGAACAAAGAACCTTGGTGTGACCCTTTACAACACCCTGTCGTTCTCTGCAATCAAAGCAGTGACTCACTCCTGCAGGTTCACGCTCTGCAACATCCGTAGTGTACGACCCTACCTCTCACAGCAAGCGGCACAGGTCCTAATCATGTCACTTGTCATCTCCTGTCTGAACAGCTGCAAATCGCTGTTGGCTGGGCTCTCTGCTTGTGCCATCAAACGTCTGCAACTTATCCAGAATGCTGCATCCCGCTTGGTTTTCAACCTTCCCATTTCACCCTGCCCCTCCGCACACTCCACTGGTTTCCAGTCGAGGCTCTCATCCACTACAAGACCATGGTGCTTATCTACAGAGCAGCAAGAGGAACTGCTCCTCCCTATCTTCAGGATGAGCTCAAACCCTACACCCCAACCCGAACACTCCGTTCTGCCACCTCTGGTCTCCTGGCCCTCCGAACCCTACATGAGGGCAGCTCCCGCTCAGCCCAGTCCAAGCTCTACTTTCTCCTGGCACCCCAATGGTGGAACCAGGTTCCCCCTGATGGTAGGTCAGCAGAGCTGGGCAGGGCAGGGACTGGGCAGGGACTCTATCTGACACAGTACAGATGTCTTTTTATTTAATTTTTTTAAAGCCCATAACCATGTGTGTGTGCTTTTGTTTCAAAGTAGAATTGTTTAAAGACTACCAAGATCACAGTCTACTGCAGTAAAATGTTTTAAGATGAATGTACTAACTGTAAGTGGCTCTGGAAAAGTGTGCTAAAAGTACATACAAATAGTATTATATACCTCTTTGTGGGTCTTACGTGTGTGTGTTTGTCTCTCAGGCCAAACTGCTTTCCTCTGGAGTGTTCGATTTCGTTGTTCCCTTTAATCAGTGGCTCATGTAGCCAGGACATAAGAGCTGTTCCTGTTTGCCTGGTCAACTCTGTCTGGGTCCCAAATGGCACCCTATTCCCTACAGAGTGCACTACTTCTGATCAGAGCCCTATGGTCCCTGGTCACCAGTAGTGCACTGTATGGGGAATAGGGTGCCTTTTTGGATGCATCAGGGTTTAATAGCTGTTCCATAGTCTCTATGGACTATGCACCTGCCACACAAACCCACATCAGGGCTCTACAGAACAGGAAAGCCAGCAGGATGTTGGAGTCACATGAATAACTATTTAGACATTTCCTTGTGTTTGGTTAGCACTTTACCCACCAAGATGGACTGTAATTTGGGAACCAGCTGTCGGGAAGTGTAGATTCTACTTTGTCTCTAAAAAATAAAAAAAGCTTTCAGTTTGTGCTGAATTTCAAGATGTTGTAAATGTGTTAGGGCTATTCAGTCTTGGTTATGGACTATCAAAAAAGGTGTGAATATGACTCTTAACTGGATGTGTTCAAGTTTTGGGATTTACAGTACAGCAACTTTGTCTTGTATTTTAGAGCTTGCATTATAAAGCTTCTGACATAACAGAATAGCTTGACACGAACTGGTCGAACTTATCTGTTTTTTCATTCCTACTTCTCTGTATTGCGTTGCTGCTGTAGCCGTGACAGTCATCATAGAGGTATTCAAATATTTGAAAGGTAGTTGTGTTTGTATAATCTCATAAAGGAAATGCTGTACATTAATTCATATTATATACTTACCAATATCTCCTGTAACTCCTGACTATTTTATTTGAGAGACTTTGTTCTGTGGAATGGCTTTAAATAAATATTAGAGTTTCCAAATTTTGGTTCAGAAGTTGTGCCAACTTGTCCCTACTGTCAATCTGTGAGATTACGATAACATTTTGGGTTTATATTCCTAAAGGCAACAACCAAAAACACAGATATTGTGCTTGTTAAAGCTGATCAGACAAAATGTTTGACCATGGAGGGGCTGGGTCATAAACACCACACAGAAGAAAAATGAGCAAATCAGCTGCGTCTCCTTTTTCCACCCTGGTTTCATGCAGCGCCTTCTGTTGACTGAGTAACTCCCAATGACGTCACTGAGGGAGCCTGTTCTCTGCGTGTGTGCGCATGCATCCTCCTTAGTTTAGCATCCTTTCTGTAAACAGCAGCTCAAGGTATGGATGATTAGCAATTAGCCATGTATCTACAGCCAGGCATCATGTCTCCTATAGCAGATAAATGCATTAACACGCTTTTAATCAAATGTATTTATCAAGCTTTTTATTTTTTTCAATGTTTATCAGCCCATAAAGCCTTTTTTTAATGCATGCTTTTGTCTTTGGGATGTCCCAAATAGCACCCATAAGGCTCTGGTCAAATGTAGTGTACTCCATATGGGATGCTGTTTTGGTATGTAGTTATTGACTCCCATAATTACCACATTTATGACCCTCACATGTTGCTGCTGGGTGTATTATACCATTAAGTTGACTATCAAAAGTTAGAAAAACATATTTGGAATCATAAATAGGAAACGCATCAAATATTTCAATGTGGACATTTGTCTGGTGTTATTTCCTTATGTAAAATAATAGGTTATTCTCTGTAGAATTAATTAAAGGCCAACATTTATTTTAAAGGCATTGAATATTGAAGCTATGATTCTGTAAACATTAAAATACAGTACGAAGAGGCTGAGGCAACAGCGCCATGGAATAAAAACACAGACAGATAGAATAATGAATTGACAGCATAAGAGAGAAATCCTCTTTCCTCAGCGAGAGAGAGATTTTACCCCCATGTGTCCAGCACATCACGTCATAGACGATGTTTAGGATATTCTTTTTCTGTCTGTCTGTCTTGTCTGTCTGCCTGTATTATTACGCTGTCATCCTGTAATACAGGGGGTCGACATTGAAGTATATGCATTACTGTGACAACATCCTATTGTCTCATATTGTGATTCATCCTAAATGATTACGTAACATGCCCCACCGAGGAATCAACAAATATCAAGCTGATAGATGGCATTATATTATAACTTCAAGTATTTGAGTCAGTAAATGGTAAAGTGCTAAGGGAAGATTTGTCTTATTTAGCTTCTGTATTTATTTGCAGTCTATGGTTGTAATTGAACCTGCTTAGAGTATGTTAAGGAGCACTTCATTATAATCTGTTGTGAGAAGCTACAGGTGTAGAATCTTAATTTGATCACCCTGTTGCAGGAAATGTCCTGCATAGCATGCAAACGTGTATGGCATTCAAGGTTTAAAAATGCTTCGTAAGTTTTTGATTTCACTTAAATGTCAGACTTGATTTTCCCTAACTATAAATGTATCAACCCTTACGAAAATGTCCATTAATTATAATCCGCACAATAATATCCTGTTACTGAAGGATTATTTTCCTGCTGTGAAAAATGGGTCAAATTAACATCCTGTTGTATATGGACAAGAACAAAGAACAGCCATGCCTAAGGAAGGGGAAACTAGTTGGTATCTGGTTTTGCTTAGTATCGTTTTGTTCATACAGTGCCTTCGGAAAGTATTCCTACCCCTTTTCCACATTTTGTTAGGTTACAGCTGTATTCTAAAAGTGATTAAATACATGTTTTCCCTCGTCACACAATACCCCATAATGACAAAGATAAAATCGTTTTTTTATTTTTTGATTTCCACATGTATTAAATATCCAAAGAGAAATGTCTTATTTACATAAGACTCTTTGCTATGAAACTCGAAATTGAGCTCAGTTGCATCCTGTTTCCATTTATCATCCTTGAGCTGTTTCTACAACTTGATTGGTGTCCACCTGTGGTAAATTCAATTGATTGGACATGATTTGGAAAGGTTGGGAAAGGATACCAAAACATTTCTGTAGCATTAAAGGCCCCCAAGAACACAGTGACCTCCATCATAATTAAACGGAAGAAGTTTGGAACCACAGAGACTCTTCCTAGAGCTGGCCGCCCACCCAAACTGAGCAATCGAGGGAGAAGGGCCTTGGTCAGGGAGGTGACCAAGAACCCGATGGTCACTCTGACAGAGCTCTAGAGTTCCTCTTTGGAGATGGGAGAACCTTCCAGAAAGACGACAATCCCTACAGAACTCCCCCAATCAGACGGAAGCCACTCCTCAGTAAAAGGCACATGACAGCCCGCTTTGAGTTTGCCAAAAGGCACCTAAAGACTCTCAGACTAGGGCTGGGCGGTATACCGTATTTCATGATATACCGGTATTGATGCAGGGACCGGTTTGGGTTTTTACTTTACCTTCTATATCGGTATTTGAGTGTTTGGTTTGTTAAATGTGATACGCTATGTGTAATGTCACTTTTTATAGTTTACTTCGTTACTTCAGTCATCTCTCTCTGCTCTTTATCTCCGTGCCACTTTCCACACAGACCTAGCCACGCCCCCTCTCACTCAAGGAGCACGTTTGATGTTCCTCAACCACGAGACACTTGCGTTCAGTCTGCATGGTCAATGCAGCACATGCAAGAATGTTGATGACAACAATGCTGTTTTCACTTTGCTTCTTAATATAAATCCACTAGCGTTCTATAATGGCACTATTAGTTTGTTTCTTACATCAGCTAGTCTGTCTTTTCTTAGCAAGTTGCCCTAAATCTTGTGAGACGCTAGTTGATAGCCACTAATGCTAATAGCTAGCTAGCTAATAAATGTACTGAGTAAGAGCAAACGTAGTTAGCTAATACGGCCTGATAATACCAGTGATAGTGTAGACCTAAATCAGCATATTGTTTGTGCAACAGTATCTTCTAAATCAGAGAGGAATATGCAAAGCAAGAATATGTTAGCTACATTAAGTAGCTAAGAGAACATGCAATGTAGCCAAAGCTAGGATCCCCTAGGAAACACTTATCAACACTTTAGTTCCTACCCTGTCACAATAACTCCTCCCTGGAATTTTAATTCGTTGTCATCTCAAACAACACTGTATTCAAAGTACCCACTATTATATTCTAACTATATAATTAGAATAGTCATTCTATTTCCATGATTCCAATAGTTTTGCTCTAATTCGCAAGTCAAATCGCAATTGCAACATTTGGTTAAAAATAAGTCCTTGATTATTTGCCCAAATTATCTCAATTGAGCAGTGGTGTAAAGTACTTAGGTAAAAATACTTTCAAGTACTACTTAAGTAATTTTTTTTGGTGTCTGTACTTGACTATTTTCATTTTTTGACAACTTTTACTTTTACTTCACTACATTCCGAAAGAAAATACTGCACTTTTTACTCCATACATTTGCCAATGACACCTAAAAGTACTTGTTACATTTTGAATGCTTAGCAGGACAGGAAATTGGTCCAATTCACACACTTGTCAAGAGCACATCCCATGTCATCTACTGCATCTACTGAGTGATGGAGTGTGCCCCTGGCTATCTGGAAATAAAAAAAACAACAAAAGGGTGCCATCTGGTTTGCTTAATATAAGGAATTTGAAATTATTTATACTTTTGCTTTTGATACTTCAGAACATTTCAGCATTTCCATTTACTTTTGATACTTAAGAATATTTAAAAACAAATAATTTTACTCAAGTAGTATTTTACTGGGTGACTTTCACATTTACTTGAGTAATTTTCTATTTATGTATATTTACATTATGACAACTGGGTACTTTTTCCACCACTGCAATTGAGTGCAGGAAATGCAGAAATATATAGATGTGCTGAATGTTTTTTGGTTGAAGTTGAATTGAACAGTATAAAACAATCCGAATGGAGAAAGACTCATTGAAATCACTTAGAGTGTATGTGTTGCCACCCTAGGATCACTCACTACTCATTAAGCAAATGTGGAACTTTTATTAATCAAAAACTAAAAATACTGTCAAATACCTTCATACCGTCCAATTTTTAAAAAATACAGTGATAGAATATTTTGGCCATATCGCCAAGCCCTATCTCAAACCATGAGAAACAAGATTCTCTGGTCTGATGAAACCAAGATTAAACTCTTTGGCCTGAATGCCAAGCGTCACGTCTGGAGGAAACCTGGCACCATCCCTTCGATGACGCATGGTGGTGGCAGCATCATGCTGTAGGGATTTATTTTTTACAGTGGCAGGGACTGGGAGACTAGACAGGATTGAGGCAAAGATGAACGGAGAAAAGTACAGAGAGATCCTTGATGAAAACCTGCTCCAGAGCGTTCAGGACCTCAGAGTGGGGTGAAATTTCACCTTCCAACAGGACAACGACCCTAAGCACACAGCCAAGACAACACAGGAGTGGCTTCGGGACAAGTCTCTGAATGTCCTTGAGTGGCCCAGCCAAAGCCCGGACTTGAACCAGATCAAACATCTCTGGAGAGACCTGAAAATAGCTGTGCAGCAACGCTCCCCATCCAACCTGAAAGAGCTTGAGAGGATCTGCAGAGAAGAATGGGAGAAACTCCCCAAATACAGGTGTGCCAAGCTTGTAGCGTCATACCTAAGAAGACTCAAGGCTGTAATCGCTCCCAAAGGTGCTTCAACAAAGTACTGAGTAAAGGGTCTGAATACTTATGTAAATGTTATATTTCAGTATTATTTTTTATTAGCAAAAAATTCTAAAAACCTTTTTTTGCTTTGTCATTATGGGGTATTGTTTGTAGATTGATGAGGAAAAATGTATGAATATATTTTAGAATAAGGCTGTAATGTAACAAAATGTGGAAGAGTCACGGGGTCTGAATACTTTCCAAAGGCACTGTATGTAACATTCAAAACACAGAAATCATCCCAGAATGATGCATTTTGCATCATACGGGGATGACAAGCAAAACAATTTTGGGACTATGTCAACAATGGACAAATGAAACAAATAAAAATAGTAGTTTTTGGGCGCAGTTTTCTTAAAGGCTTCTAGAATAGTGATAGAGAAACTTGAAGTTTTTGAAAATGGGTTCATTACTCGAGGCACCTGCTGGTCAAAATAACCTAAAACAGCCAAATGATTATATGATGTCCCACACGCCGTAGCGGGTGCTCAGCGTGGCCCTTTTTGTCTTCTACCAAAACAATCAAGTGGTTGACGTCCAACGCTTTGTTTCGTCAAACCTTATAAAGTGATATAGGCATCGTCACACCGCTTTGAAGTACACTGCATAGCGATTTCTACGTATTCCCCTGAGCTCCGGTGTCAAACATTACATCCCTAATCTAGAAGTGCAAGTGATATAAAATACCAAAACCGTTTGCAATTTTAGCAATACTTTTTTCAAGATACAGGACTTTCAAATAGAAAATTGTAACTCGTGAACACATTCCTTCACTCTGCGGTCCAACTCATCACAAACCATCTCAATTGGGTTGAGGTCGGGTTATTATGGAGGCCAGGTCATCTGCAGCACTTCATCACTCTCCTTCTTGGTAAAATAGCCCTTACACTGCCTGGAGGTGTGTTGGGTCACTGTCCTGTTGAAAAACAAATGATAGTCCCACTAAGAGCAAACCAGATAGGATGGCGTATTGCTGCAGAATGCTGTGGTAGCCATGCTGGTTGTGTGCCTTGAATTCTAAATAAATCACAGACAGTGTTACCAGCAAAGCACCATCACACCTCCTCCTCCATGCTTCACGGATGGAACTACACATGTGGAGATCATCCGTTCACCTACTCTGCGTCTCACAAAGACACGGCGATTTGAACCAAAAATCTCAAATTTGGACTCATCAGACCAAAGGACAGATTTCCAACGGTCTAATGTCCATTGCTCTTGGTTCTTGGCCCAAGCAAGTCTCTTGTTATTGTTTGTGTCCTTTGTTAGTGGTTTCTTTGCAGCAATTCGACCACGAAGGCCTGATTCACGCAGTCTCCTTTGAACAGTTGATGTTGAGATGTGTCTGTTACTTGAACTCTGAAGCACTTATTTGGGCTGCAATTCCTGAGGATGATAGCTCGAAACAACTTTGGGGCTTCCTTTCCTGTGGCGGTCTTCATGTCAGCCAGTTTCATCATAGTGCTTGATGGTTTTTGCGACTGCACTAGAAGAAACTTTCACAGTTCTTGGAATGTTCCGCATTGACTGACCTTCATGTCTTAAAGTAATGATGGACTATCATTTCTCTTTGCTTTTTTGCGCTGTTCTTGCCATAATATGGACTTAGCCCTATTTGGTAATCTTCTGTATACCACCCCCCTAACTTGTCACAACACAACCGATTGGGTCAAACACATTAAGAAGGAAAGAAATTCCACAAATTAACTTTAACAAGGCACACCTGTTTATTGAAATGCATTACAGGTGACTCCCTCATGAAGCTGGTTGAGAGAATGCCAAGAGTGTACAAATAGGCAAAGGGTAGCTACTTTGAAGACTCTCAAATATATTTTGATTTGTTTAACACAACCTCATGAAGACTACCTTTGGACTCCCGAGTGGCGCAAGACACTGCATCTCAGTGCAAGAGGCGTCACTGCAGTACCTGGTTCAACACAGGCTGCATCACACCTGGCCGTGATTGGGAGTCCTTTAGGGCAGCGTGCTATTGGCCCAGCGTTGTCTGGGTTTGGCTGGAGTAGGCCATCATTGTAAATAAGAATTTGTTCTTAACTAACTTGCCTAGTTAAACAAATGATAAATAAATAAAAAGCTGGTTAAGAGTGAGTGTGCAAAGTTTTGTGTGCAAAGAGTGTGCAAAGTTGTCAAGGAAAAGGTGGCTACTTTGAAGAATCTCAAATATAAAAAATATTTTGATTTGTTTAATCCTTTTGGTGTTATTTTGTAGTTTTGATGTCTTCACTATTATTCTACAATGTAGAACATAGTACAAATAAAGAAATCCCTGGAATGAGTCGGTGTGTCCAAACCTTCGACTGATACTGTATGTAATGCACTGTACTGTTGGCTGTAGGTTACTGTAAAAACAACAGGAAATGTTTTACAGTGTACTTACCCAGAATCAGATGAACTCATGGATACCATTCTATGTATCTGCGTGCAGTATGAAGGAAGTTAGAGCTAGTTTCGCGAGCCAATGCTAACTACTGTTAGCGCAATGATTTAAAGTATACAGGTACAGTAGCGTCTTTGACTGAAGCAACATTTTATAATATTTTTTTGCCATTGTTTATTTTAAGTTTATTCTAAGAACATTAACATTTTATAGAACTTTCTTTAAGGATTAATTTATGCAGTGTTACTTTCTTTCAGAATTACTTTAGTATTGGCATGGTTGTTAAATACTATTAAGCATCTAATTTACTGAATGGTTTGTGCTTGCCAAGTTACTGCCCTCCGTTTTATTTATGTGATTATGAAGATTCTAGAATCTAGATGAAGATTCCAGAGTGACTTGAATATCAGTGAACCTGTTCTCTCCTATTTTCCTTTTGTTATGTTATTACTGGGTCTGGGTGAAATAAGTTGTTTATGAAACACATGCTATGTAGATTATATTAAGAGCATGTTTGAGGAAGCCAGGCTATGCGTCCCAAATGGTGCCTTATTTCTTTTATAGGGCTACGGGCCCAGCTCAAAAGTAGTGCACTACATAGGGTGTCATTTAGGATGCACTACAGGCCTGTGGAGCGGAGTGTTGTTGTGTTGTTCCACAGGCCCTATTAGTATGCAGGTTGTGTGTACTGCTGTCACTACCGGCACACAGGGCCTAGGCAGATAGTAATACCATGCAGTCTGGGGGTTATTTCTCAGTCTGTGTCGGCATGCCACATACAGTAGCTGTTCCTCTCTGTAGATGTTATCCTCAATAATCTCTTTCGTCTGTGCATAAAAAAAGAGTTTATTTCCAGAGAGAGGTAAAAGGAATGAAAGCAGGTGTTAAATGAAAGAAAAGAGAGGTGGAGGAAAGAGCAAGTTTTATGTTAATGTACATTGTCGTCTATTCCAAAAGTCCATGGACTGTAAGTTTAGACTGTATAGTAATGTAAATACAAATATGTAATGTGTATAATAAATGCCGTGTACAAACTTATCATGATGAACAGGAATTACTATTGGGGGCTTGCCTATTGGGGGCGTGCCTATTGGGAATAACATGTACTCATGGCCTCCCATGAGTACGTCATTCCTCTTTATCATGTTAAGTCTGTATACTGAATATTTCACCTTTTCTTCAATATTTTTGCACATTACATTTTTTAATATAAAACATTATTTCAATATGGTAACTCTCCCAACTCTGGGATATACATAGGCAGTTGAGGAACTCATACTCTTGTGTAGGCCTCATACATTCTATGAAAGTGTCAGCTCTTAACATACAGTTACAAATACAACAGAACAGATTCACTGAAATTACATTTACTCTCACAGATGGCCTGAACTAGCTGAAAGACACGGCCCTACTAAGTCACACTTCCAGTCTTCTGATCTGACCCGGTAGGTCAAAGAGCAGTAACCCAGCATCATTAACCCAACAACCCAACTAAGTGACCCAACTGGCTGGGTCAAAATAACTCAAAGTGCGTTCTGTCCAATATTTACCCCAATATTATCTATATTTTTAACCTAGCATTTCCTTTTGTGTACCATTGTCATTTTCAAACAACAACAACAGAAACAACAGCAGCAGCAGCAGTGTTGCTTGGTGACATGGTGTTACTGTTGTAAACCTGAAGAATGATGCCTGTCATTTCTGCAATACCCAATAACATTTCTTGTGTCAGGTTGGAGAGGGATCTTTGAGCCTCACAGTAATGGTTTTGTAAATGTCTCAGATGCTCGTCGGATGTCTGCCAGAGTCTCCCTTGTGACACTACATCATGTTAATCACTACATCATGTTTATGGTTGTTGTCATACAGATGCTAAGGGCTCTATTCAATCTGTATCGCTGAAGTTCAGTGTTACAGCGTGATTGAAATTTAAAGGTAATATTGCCACACTAGCAGAGATTGCATTTACGGTAAACGCTGCGTACATTGTATGTCGTATCAATCGGAAATGACCGTAAAATGTTTATTGCGCAATATGTAACGCTTCAGTTGTACAGATTGAATAGAACCCTAACTTGCTGTTATCACTTGGTGGTTGGAAACTGTGGGCGTAGTAGTGTAGCTGCTGTCACGTCTCAAATGGCACCCTATTCCCTACTCAGTGCACTACTTTTGACCCGGGCCCATAGGGCTATAGTCAAAAGTTGTGCACTATAAAGGGAATATGGTACCATTTGGGACTTAGTCAAAGTTCCCCTGATGGATACAATGGAACAGCTGCCTACTGCTGTAAAAGGAAGGCTTTGTGTCAACAGGCTAGTTAGGAAGGACCTTTCATATGCTCCATTTTTCTTGAACAATAAAAAACTTTCCAAATTACTGTTCCACTAGCTTTTGCACTATTGGTTAGAGCCTGTAAGTAAGCATTTCACTCTACACCTATTGTATTCAGCGCACGTGACAAATAAACTTTGATTTGATTTGGTTCTGCCATTGGACTGTGCTACTGTGTGATACCCACAACAAATGATTTGAAATGATCACTTATTCATTTTTTTTAAATATGTATTTTATTTAACTAGGCAAGTCAGTTAAGAACAAATTCTTATTTACAATGACGACCTACCCCGGCCAAACCCACTGGGCCAATTGTGCACCGCACAATGGGACTCCCAATCACGGCCGGATGTGATGCAGTCTGGATTCAAACCAGGGATTGTAGTGACACCTCTTGCACTGAGATGCAGTGCCTTAGACTGCTGAGCCACTCAGAAGCCCAAGTGTAATTTGTTTATTTTAGTGTCAGTGACATTGACTCACAATAACATTGTCCTGTTATTGTCCTGGTATGGACTGTGATTTCATCACAAAGGGAGTCATTTGAATAGGTACTGTGTTACTGTCTTAAAGGACAAGGGGATCTCTCCAAACTAGATGAAGCAACATTCAACAGGCAGAGGTCAGTGCTCAGTTATTTTCCATATTTTTTGTATTTGTTTGTATTTATTATGGATCCCGGTGACAGCAGCTACTCTTCCTGGGGTCCAGCAAAATTAAGACTCCTACTCCACCACTACCACATATCTACAGTACTAAATCCATGTGTATGTATAGTGTGTGTGTGTGTGTCTGTGTGTGTGTGTGTCTGTGTCTGTGCCAATGTTTGTGTTGCTTCACAGTCCCCGCTGTTCCATAGGGTGTTTTTTTAATCTGGTTTTTAAATCAAATTTTACTGCTTGCATCAGTTACTTGATGTGGAATAGTCATGGCTCTATTTAGTACTGTGTGCCTCCCATAGTCTGTTCTGGGCTTGGGGACTGTGAAGAGACCTCTTGTGGCATTTCTTGTGGGGTATGCATGGGTGTCGGAGCTGTGTCTACCAGCAGTTTAGACAGACAGCTCGGTGCGTTCAACATAACATAACACCTCTCATAAATAAAAGTAGTGATGAAGTCAATCTCTCCTCCACTTTCAGCCAGGAGAGATTGACATGTATATTATTAATATTAGCTCTCTATGTACATCCAAGAGCCAGCCGTGCTGCACTGTTCTGAGCCAATTGAAATTTTCCTAAGTCCTTTTTTGTGGCACCTGACCACACGACTGAACAGTAGTCAAGGTGTGACAAAACTAGGGCCTGTAGGACCTGTCTTGTTGATAGTGTTAAGAAGGTAGAGCATTGCTTTATTATAGACAGACTTCTCCCCATCTTAGCTACTGATGTATCAATATGTTTTGAACATGACAAGTTTAGAATCTAGTCTTACTCCAAGTAGTTTACTCATCTCAACTTGCTCAATTTCCACATTATTTATTACAAGATTTAGTTGAGGTTTGGGGTTTAGTGAGTGTTTTGTTCCAAATACAATGCTTTAAGTTTTAGAAATATTTAGAGCTAACTTATTCCTTTCCACCCACTCTGAAACTAACTGCAGCTCTTTGTTGAGTGTTGCAGTCATTTCAGTCACTGTAGTAGCTGACGTGTATTGTGTTGAGTCGTCCGCATACATAGAAACTCTGGCTTTTGTGGTGGTTAATTTCTTTACAATCAAATGAGGAGAGACAAACTTTTCACACCAGTCAGAGTTATACTTAAACTACATCTTTAATAATAAGAGCTTTGCAATAGCAATGACTTTCAACGATTCACCATTTCTAATGAACCGTTGTGAGTGACAACACAATGGCTACTGAGATCTTTTATAGCAAAGGTCCACCCCCTAGTTGACATGACAAACCACAGATATTAGGAACAGTTCACAAAGTGAGACTTTATAAATGAGAAAGGAGTATCCCATAGCCAGATAGCATTCGCTACAAATTATCGTTCAGCTTGGCCCATAAGACGAGGTTCTAATCTCGTTCCTGGTACTTCATAGTACAAAAACACCAAGTCATCCAATGGCATAACTCAATTGTCAACTCTAGATACACCCTTCTCAAGTAAACCCCTTCTTGACCCCACTCCTGGACAATCTCACTGAAGGGAGTGAGCCTCTAGGTCATACACTCTCCCAGGATACGTGCAACATCAGAGAGGACATACAATGGTTCCAGACACTGCCATACACCTCCCCCCAATGCCAAAGGAGGGAGTGACTTGCACACAGACATTGTGGAGACAAGTAATTGGTTCCCCATTAATCATGCCATCCCTTCACATGGTTTAAGAATAGGTAAAGCCACATTCACATATGAAGACAATGTTCCATCCTGTCCTCTTCCCTTTCTGATATTCTTGCATAGCACCAGGGATATGTGAAAGACAAGCCTGGGCCCCAAGTGACTGAGCCCCAGCTGAGGGAAGAAGTGCAACTGCCAACACCAGAGTCCAAAGGGATACATTCTAATAACAAGTATATAAATAAGCATATAATGCAGATAAGACATCTTAATTATCTATGTTGCCCAACTAATTCTGATTCATCTGCCACATTTTACTCAAAGTTAGTGGCATGTTGTTAGTAAAAATTGAAAAAAGCAAGGGGCCTGAACAGCTACCCTGGGGGAATTCCTGATTCTAACTGGATTATATTTTATAGGCTTCCATTAAAGAACACCCTCTGTGTTCTGTTAGACAAGTAACTCTTTATCCACATTATAGCAGGGGGTGTGAAGCCATAACACATACATGTTTCCAGCAGCAGACTATGATCAATAATGTCAAAAGCTGCGTTGACGTCTAACAAGACAGCCCACACAATCATTTTATCATCAATTTCTCTCAGCCAATCATCAGTCATTTGTGTAAGTGCTCTGCTTGTTGAGTGTCCTTCCTCATTAGCATGCTGAAATTCTGTTGTCAATTTGTTTACTGTGAAATAGCATTGTATCTGGTCAAAATACATTTTTCCAGAAGTTTACTAAGGGTCTGTAACAGTCTGATTGGTTGGCTATTTGAGCCAGTAAAGGGGGCTTTACTATTCTTGGGTAGCGGAATGACTTTAGCTTCCCTCCAGGCCTGAGGCCCGGGCACACACTTTCTTGTAGGCTTAAATTGAAGATGTGGCAAATAGGAGTGCCAATATTGTCTGCTATTATCCTCAGTAATTTTCCATCTAGATTGTCAGACCCCGGTGGCTTGTCATTATTGATAGACAACAATAATTTATTCACCTCTCCCACACTGACTTTACGGAATTCAAAAGTACAAGTCTTGTCTTTCATAATTTGGTCTGATATACTTGGATGTGTAGTGTCAGCGTTTGTTGCTGGCATGTCATCCCTAAGTTTGCTTATCTTGCCAATGAAAAAGTAATTGAAGTAGTTTGCAATATCTGTGGGCTTTGTGATGATTCAATGAATGAAGGAGCCGAGTTGGCTTTTTTTCCCAAAATGTCATTTAAGCTGCCCCAAAAAGCTTTTTATTATAATTCTTTATATAATTTATCTTTGTTTCATTTTGTAGTTTATTTTTCATTTTATTTAGTTTAGTCACATGATTTCTTAATTTGCAGTATGTTTGCCAATCAGTTGAGCTGCCAGACTTAATTGCCATACCTTTTGCCTCATCCCTCTCAACCATACAATTTTTCAGTTCCTCATCATTCCAAGGGGATTTTACAGTTTTTACAGTCATTTTCTTAGTGGGTGTGTGCTTATTAGTAACTGGAATAGGTAGTTTCATAAATCCGTCAAGTGCAGCGTCTGGTTGCTCCTCATTACACACCAGCAAATATTATTTAAATCATCAACATATGAATCACTACAAAACTTCTTGTATGACCTTTTACACACTATATTAGGCCCAGCCTTTGGAACTTTGGTTTTCCTAGATGTGTCTATTATATTGTGATCACTACATCCTATGGATTTGGATACTGCTTTAAAGCAAATATCTGCAGCGTTAGTAAAGGTGTGATCAATACATGTTGATGATTTAATTCCTATGCATTTTGTAAATACCCTGGTATGTTGATTGACAACCTGATCTAGGTTGCAGGCGCTGGTTACAGTTTTCATTTTTTTCTGAGTCGGCAGCTTGATGATAGCCAGTCAATATTTAAATCACCCAGAAAATATGCTTCTCTGTTGATATCACATACATTATCAAGCATTTCACACATATTATCCAGATACTGACTGTTAGCACTTGGTGGTCTATAGAAGCTTCCCCCAAGAATGGGCTTTAGGTGAGGCAGATGAACCTGTAGCCATATTACTTCAACAGTATTTAACATTAGATTGTCTCAAAGCTTTACAGGAATGCGGTCCTTCATATAGACTGCAACACCGCCCCCGTTGGCATTTCTGTCTTTTCGTTAGATGTTATAACCATGTATTGCTACCACTGTATCATCAAAGATATTATCAAAGTGAGTTTCAGAGATAGTCAGAATATGAAGTTCATCTGTTAAAAGCAAGTTATTGACTTCATGGACCTTGTTTCTTAGGCTACATATGTTAATATGGGCTATTTTAGCACTTTTCTGGGTTGCTTGATTGTTTTAATTGCTTTACTGGGAAGCTTATCAGAGGTAGACTTACTCATGATATTTACATTGGAGCTGATAGTGCAGGGTGAGCTGCATAAAGTGGTCTTCATGCTATTGCACACCACCTCAGCGATAACAGTGTAACTCTGGTTTATAGGCTCATGATTACTGCTTACAATAGCTGCAGGATAAACAGATGCAATTAGGGGTACATAAGTAGATTACTTACATTGTCTTTGCCAATGCCCCTAAGATCATGTACATTTGATGCAGCATTATGACGACTCATTGTCACAGTTAACTGAGCCGGTCTTGGATCATTGACCAGTCATTGTTTCAATGCAGCGTTGAAATGCGTGGAAAGAGTCCAGGAGCCAAGATGATTTGGATGGACTCCGTCATTCCTGTAGAGTATCTTCTGTTTCCAGACGGTGTCATAGTTATCACACGGTGCTAGATGAGTCCAGTGGTCAAACTGGAATGTAAACCTCCCAATCTGGAGGATGCCAGACATTCTCTGTCCTAGAATTCTGTCCGACGCAGTCAACTCTCTGTTCAGTTTCCATTCCTGTGCTCTGATGGATCTCTGTAGGGTCACATCCTCTGTGAATCTCTCAAGCTATACGGTGTACTATGTGGTTAACACTGTTTACTATGTGGCTCTGCATTCATCAAACTAATATATCACTGACCTGTTGTTGGCTCTGAGGTGAACTGCTGACCTGGGTTCCCTCTATTTTCTTGTCCAAATATAAAACACAAAGATACTTTAGGGGGGACCTGAATAACACACAAGGGATGAGTCCCAAATGGCACCCTATTCCCTTCATAGTCTACTACCCCTATAGGCCATTGTCAAAAGTAGTGTTCTAAACAGGGAATAAGCTTCCATTTGGGACTCACGGATAGAGCTCAGGGATGTCCTGGCTGAGTTATACTCAGTTAGTATTACACTACCTACTCATATACAGTACACCTCCCTTTGTGATGAAACCAGTGTCACTAACTAATGGACCGAAGAATTGGATTTAGTGTGTGTTCTTGTTCCTTTTTAATAACACAGTTTATATTGTTAATTGTGTTCATGTTCATAGTTGTAGTTATTACATTTCCCATAAAATTATGTAATTTCCTTGGTATGGTAACCCCATTTGGTGTTGTGGTTGAAGATCCTGCTAGTGTTGTGGTAAAAGTTTGTCAATCACCTCTCCTGGCATAAAGTGCCCAAGGAGAGATGCCGTTCTCATATTAGCTAAATTAACTTGGAGATTTGAAAACCCATTGTTGCCATGTCAGTATACTACAAGGGAACAGGTGTTCCCTGAGATTAATTTTGAGACTCCCAATCCTCCTCTAAAAGATAATGTGGTTTATTTTGTATGGTTTATCTGTGGACAATGTTTTGAACATACTGAGTGCAAACATAATGTGGTGGCTCTACACTCTTGAACCTTTTGGGGTTTTACAAATTGCCACACGGGGAACCTTTCCAGTTCAAAAATGTTCTTTGAGGAACCTCTGTGTAAAGGTTCCAAAAAGTACAAGGCAACAGTAAACATGTTGTCCCCCTTGAATGACGAAGTGCCCCCTCGGGCAAATCAGTGTAATTTGGAAAATGACGGATGTCTATGGAAAGACACATCATTCACCCAAGCGTCATCACAATCGTGCCAGTTGTATCTAAGATATTGTGTGTGATCAATGTACGTACAGTTGATTACTGACGCGCCCCCCTCAGGCCAATCAGTGTCATTTTGTAAATGTTGGATCTCTATGGCAAGACACATCATTCACCCAAGTTTCGTCAAAATCGTGCCAGTGGTGTCTGAGATATCGCATGGGTTAGGTAGACTCATATCGCTGAGCATGTGTACCAAATTTCGTCACTCTGAGTCAAACAGATCAAGAAATATAAACGTGCCTCTTATAGGGCCACCGTGTGGTCGATATGAAGGATCTTGCATATGTTGAGGGTTGACAGTGTTGTTGTTACGATACGAATATCTTTGACTGATCTATATACATTGATGTGCTAGATCATACCCACATTATCTACCCACCTATCATACCCACCTATCTAAAGCAAAGTTAATAAACAGATCAGACCATTTCGAATCCTACCGTACCTTCTCCGCTGTGCAATCCTGCTTCCGAGCCGGTCACGGGTGCACCTCAGCCACGCTCAAGGTACTAAACAATATCATAACCACCACCGATAAAAGACAGTACTGTGCAGCCGTCTTCATCGACCTGGCCAATTCTTTCGACTTTGTCAATCACCATATTCTTATCAGCAGACTCAATATCCTTGGTTTTTCTAATGACTGCCTCTCCTGGTTCACCAACTACTTTGCAGACAGAGTTCAGTGTGTCAAATCGGAGGGCATGTTGTCCGGACCTCTAGCAGTCTCTATGGGGGTACCACAGGGTTCAATTCTCGGGCCGACTCTGTAAATATCAATGATGTCGCTCTTGCTGCGTGCGATTCCCTGATCCACCTCTACGCAGACGACACCATTATGTATACGTCTGGCCCTTCCTTGGACACTGTGCTAACTAACCTCCAAATGAGCTTCAATGCCGTACAACACTCTTACCGTGGCCTCCAACTGCTCTTAAACGCTAGTAAAACCAAATGCATGCTTTTCAACCTTTCGCTGCCCGCACCCGCCCGCCCGACTAGCGTCACCATCCTGGACGTTTCCGACCTAGAATATGTGGACAACTATAAATACCTAGGGGTCTGGCTAGACTGTAAACTCTCCTTCCAGACTCATGTTACATCACACATCTCCAATCCAAAATCAAATCTAGAATCGGCTTCCTATTTCGCAACAAAGCCTCATTCACTCACGCCGCCAAACTTACCCTTGTAAAACTGACTGTCCTACCGATCCTTGACTTTGGCGATGTCATCTACAAAATAGCTTCCAACACTCTACTTAGCAAACTGGATGCAGTCTATCACAATGCCATCCGTTTTGTTACCAAATCACCTTATACCACCCACCACTGCGACCTGTATGCTCTAGTCGGCTGGCCCTCGCTACACATTCATCGCCAGACCCACTGGCTCCAGGTCATCTATAAGTCTATGCTAGGTAAAGCTCCGCCTTATCTCAGTTCACTGGTCACGATAACAACACCCACCCGTAGCACACGTTCCAGCAGGTATATCTCACTGATCATCCCCAAAGCCAACACCTAATTTGGCCGCTTTTCCTTCCAGTTCTCTGCTGCCAGTGACTGGAACAAATTGCAAAAATCGCTGAAGCTGGAGACTTTTATTTCCCTCACCAACTTTAAACATCAACTATTTGAGCAGCTAACCGATCGCTGCAGCTGTACATAGTCCATCTGTAAATAGCCCACCCAATCTACCTACCTCATCCCCATACTGTTTTTATTTGATTTACTTTGCTGCTCTTTTGCACACTAGTATCTCTACTTGCTCATTTTTCACTCACTGTTGATCTGCTAAATTGTAATTTATTCGCTCCTATGGCCTATTTATTGCCTACCTCATGCCCTTTGCACACACTGTATATATACTTTCTTTTTTCTACTGTGTCATTGACTTGTTTATTGTGTTATTGGATTGTTTTTTGTTTACTCCATGTGTAACTCTGTGTTGTTGTCTGTGTCACACTGCTTTGCTTTATCTTGGCCAGGTCGCAGTTGCAAATGAGAACTTGTTCTCAACTAGCCTACCTGGTTAAATAAAGGTGAAATAAATACAAATAAAAATCCTTTGTCCATAGACGACACATCAGGTTTTGTGCAGATCGGTCATTTGGTGGCAGAAAAGTAGTGTTTTAAGTGTTTTTCACAAAATTTGAAATGGTGGAAATCCATCATGGCGGGCCCCTGAGACAAATGTGTTCCTTGTGAAGAGAGGGACCCATGTACTGAATATCATGGGGTGAGGGGTCAAAAATGGTGACAGGTGTGACCTTTCAAAGTTTGCATTTTCAATCAATTGTTATAGCACCACCATCTGGCCAATCAATGACATTTTCTGTCTTTCTGTCTTTCCCTGTTTCCTGCCATTCCCCTGTTTCCTGTCTCCACCTGTTTCCTGTCTCTTCCTGTTTCCTGTCTTTTCCCTGTTTCCTATCTTTTCCCTGTTTCCTGTCTTTTCCATGTTTCCTGTCTTTTCCCTGCTCTCTGTCTTTTCCCTGTTTCCTATCTTTTCCCTGTTTCCTGTCTTTGCCATGTTTCCTGTCTTTTCCCTGTTCCCTGTCTTTTTCCTGTTTCCTGTCTTTTCCTTGTCTTTTTCCGTGTTCCATTTATTTTCCCTGTTCCCTGTCTTTTTCTCTGTTTCCTGTCTTTTCTCTGTTTCCTGTTTTTTCCCTGTTTCCTGTTTTTTTCCCTGTTTCCTGTCTTTTTCCTGTTTCCTGTAATTTTCCCTGTTCCCTGTATTTTCCCTGTTTCTTGTATTTTCCCTGTTCCTTGTCTTTACCCTGTTTCCTGTCTTTACCCTGTTTCCTGTCTTTACCCTGTTTCCTGTCTTACCCTGTGTCTGTCTTTCCCCGTTTCCTGTCTTTTCCCTGTTCCTTGTCTTTTCCCTGTTTCCTGTCTTTTCCCTGTTCCCTGTCTTTTCCCTGTTCCCTGTCTTTTCCCTGTTCCCTGTCTTTTCCCTGTTCCTTGTCTTTTCCCTGTTCCTTGTCTTTTTCCCTGTTCCCTGTATTTTCCCCGATTCCTGTCTTTTTCCTGTCCTTTCCCTGTTTCCTGTCTTTACCCTGTTTCCTATCTTTACCCTGTTTCCTGTCTTTACCCTGTTTCATGTATTTACCCTGTTTCATGTCTTCACCCTGTTTCCTGTCTTTTTCCTGTTTCCTGTCTTTTTCCTGTTTCCTGTCTTTTCCCTGTTTCCTGTCTTTTCCCCGATTCCTGTCTTTTTCCCCGATTCCTGTCTTTTCCCTGTTTCCTGTCTTTTTCCTGTTTCCTGTCTTTGCCCTGTTTCCTGTCTTTTTCCCTGTCCCCTGTATTTTCCCCGATTCCTGTATTTTCCCTGATAGCTGTCTTTTCCCGGTTCTTTCCCTGTTCTCTGTTCTTTCCATGTTCACTGTCTTTCCCTGTTCTTTCCCTGTTCTCTGTTCTTTCCATGTTCACTGTCTTTCCCTGTTCTTTCCCTGTTCTCTGTTTTTCCCTGTCCCATGTCTTTTCTCTGTTCCCTGTCTTTTCCCTGTTTCCTGTCTTTTACCCTGTTTCCTGTTTTTTCCCTGTTCCGTCATTTTCCTGTTTCCTGTCATTCCCCTGTTTCCTGTCTCTTCCTGTTTCCTGTCTTTTACCTGTTCCCTGTCTTTTCCCTGTTTCCTGTCTTTTCCCTGTTTCCTGTCTTTACCCTGTTTCCTGTCTTTACCCTGTTTCCTGTCTTTACCCTGTTTCCTGTCTTTTCCCTGTTCCCTGTCTTTTACCTGTTCCCTGTCTTTACCCTGTTTCCTGTCTTTTCCATGTTCCCTGTCTTTTCCCTGTTCCCTGTCTTTTTCCCTGTTTCCTGTCTTTTCCCTGTTTCCTGTCTTTTTCCTGTTTCCTGTCTTTTTCCGTGTTCCATTTATTTGTGCCCTGTTTCCTGTCTTTGCTCTTTTTCCTGTCTTTTCCCTGTTTCCTGTCTTTTCCCTGTGTCCTGTCTTTCCCTGTTTCCTGTCTTTACCCTGTTTCCTGTCTTTACCCTGTTTCCTGTCTTTACCCTGTTTCCTGTCTTCAGCCTGTTTCCTGTCTTTCCCTGTTTCCTGTCTTTTCCTGTTTCCTGTCTTTTTCACTGTTTCCTGTATTTTTCCCTGTCCCCTATATTTTCCCTGTTTCTTGTCTTTTCCCTGTTTCCTGTCTTTTACCCTGTTTCCTGTTTTTTCCCTGTTCCGTCATTTTCCTGTTTCCTGTCACCCCCCTGTTTCCTGTCTCTTCCTGTTTCCTGTCTTTTCCCTGTTTCCTGTCTTTCCCTGTTTCCTGTCTTTCCCCTGTTTCCTGTCCTTTCCCTGTTTCCTGTCCTTTTCCTGTTCCCTGTCTTTTACCTGTTCCCTGTCTTTTACCTGTTCCCTGTCTTTTCCCTGTTTCCTGTCTTTCCCTGTTTCCTGTCTTTACCCTGTTTCCTGTCTTTACCCTGTTTCCTGTCTTTATCCTGTTTCCTGTCTTTTCCCTGTTCCTTGTCTTTTCCCTGTTTCCTGTCTTTTCCCTGTTCCCTGTCTTTTCCCTGTTCCCTGTCTTTTCCCTGTTCCCTGTCTTTTCCCTGTTCCTTGTCTTTTCCCTGTTCCTTGTCTTTTTCCCTGTTCCCTGTATTTTCCCCGATTCCTGTCTTTTTCCTGTCTTTTCCCTGTTTCCTGTCTTTACCCTGTTTCCTATCTTTACCCTGTTTCCTGTCTTTACCCTGTTTCATGTATTTACCCTGTTTCATGTCTTCACCCTGTTTCCTGTCTTTTTCCTGTTTCCTGTCTTTTTCCCGATTCCTGTCTTTTTCCCCGATTCCTGTCTTTTCCCTGTTTCCTGTCTTTTTCCTGTTTCCTGTCTTTGCCCTGTTTCCTGTCTTTTTCCCTGTCCCCTGTATTTTCCCCGATTCCTGTATTTTCCCTGATAGCTGTCTTTTCCCGGTTCTTTCCCTGTTCTCTGTTCTTTCCATGTTCACTGTCTTTCCCTGTTCTTTCCCTGTTCTCTGTTCTTTCCATGTTCACTGTCTTTCCCTGTTCTTTCCCTGTTCTCTGTTTTTCCCTGTCCCATGTCTTTTCTCTGTTCCCTGTCTTTTCCCTGTTTCCTGTCTTTTACCCTGTTTCCTGTTTTTTCCCTGTTCCGTCATTTTCCTGTTTCCTGTCATTCCCCTGTTTCCTGTCTCTTCCTGTTTCCTGTCTTTTACCTGTTCCCTGTCTTTCCCTGTTTCCTGTCTTTTCCCTGTTTCCTGTCTTTACCCTGTTTCCTGTCTTTACCCTGTTTCCTGTCTTTACCCTGTTTCCTGTCTTTTCCCTGTTCCCTGTCTTTTACCTGTTCCCTGTCTTTACCCTGTTTCCTGTCTTTTCCATGTTCCCTGTCTTTTCCCTGTTCCCTGTCTTTTTCCCTGTTTCCTGTCTTTACCCTGTTTCCTGTCTTTTTCCTGTTTCCTGTCTTTTTCCGTGTTCCATTTATTTGTGCCCTGTTTCCTGTCTTTGCTCTTTTTCCTGTCTTTTCCCTGTTTCCTGTCTTTACCCTGTTTCCTGTCTTTCCCTGTTTCCTGTCTTTACCCTGTTTCCTGTCTTAACCCTGTTTCCTGTCTTCACCCTGTTTCCTGTCTTTCCCTGTTTCCTGTCTTTTCCTGTTTCCTGTCTTTTTCACTGTTTCCTGTATTTTTCCCTGTCCCCTATATTTTCCCTGTTTCTTGTCTTTTCCCTGTTTCCTGTCTTTTACCCTGTTTCCTGTTTTTTCCCTGTTCCGTCATTTTCCTGTTTCCTGTCACCCCCCTGTTTCCTGTCTCTTCCTGTTTCCTGTCTTTTCCCTGTTTCCTGTCTTTCCCCTGTTTCCTGTCTTTCCCCTGTTTCCTGTCTTTGCCCTGTTTCCTGTCTTTTTCCCTGTCCCCTGTATTTTCCCCGATTCCTGTATTTTCCCTGATAGCTGTCTTTTCCCGGTTCTTTCCCTGTTCTCTGTTCTTTCCATGTTCACTGTCTTTCCCTGTTCTTTCCCTGTTCTCTGTTCTTTCCATGTTCACTGTCTTTCCCTGTTCTTTCCCTGTTCTCTGTTTTTCCCTGTCCCATGTCTTTTCTCTGTTCCCTGTCTTTTCCCTGTTTCCTGTCTTTTACCCTGTTTCCTGTTTTTTCCCTGTTCCGTCATTTTCCTGTTTCCTGTCATTCCCCTGTTTCCTGTCTCTTCCTGTTTCCTGTCTTTTACCTGTTCCCTGTCTTTTCCCTGTTTCCTGTCTTTTCCCTGTTTCCTGTCTTTACCCTGTTTCCTGTCTTTACCCTGTTTCCTGTCTTTACCCTGTTTCCTGTCTTTTCCCTGTTCCCTGTCTTTTACCTGTTCCCTGTCTTTACCCTGTTTCCTGTCTTTTCCATGTTCCCTGTCTTTTCCCTGTTCCCTGTCTTTTTCCCTGTTTCCTGTCTTTACCCTGTTTCCTGTCTTTTTCCTGTTTCCTGTCTTTTTCCGTGTTCCATTTATTTGTTCCCTGTTTCCTGTCTTTGCTCTTTTTCCTGTCTTTTCCCTGTTTCCTGTCTTTTCCCTGTTTCCTGTCTTTCCCTGTTTCCTGTCTTTACCCTGTTTCCTGTCTTTATCCTGTTTCCTGTCTTTTCCCTGTTCCCTGTCTTTTCCCTGTTTCCTGTCTTTTCCCTGTTTCCTGTCTTTTCCCTGTTTCCTGTCCTTTCCCTGTTTCCTGTCTTTTACCTGTTCCCTGTCTTTGCTCTGTTTCCTGTCTTCTCTCTTTTTCCTGTCTTTTCCCTGTTTCCTGTCTTTCCCTGTTTCCTGTCTTTTCCCTGTTTCCTGTCTTTACCCTGTTTCCTGTCTTTACCCTGTTTCCTGTCTTCACCCTGTTTCCTGTCTTACCCTGTTTCCTGTCTTTTCCTGTTTCCTGTCTTTTTCACTGTTTCCTGTCTTTTTCCCTGTTCCCTGTATTTTCCCTGTTTCTTGTCTTTTCCCTGTTCCTTGTCTTTCCCTGTTCCTTGTCTTTCCCTGTTTCCTGTCTTTCCCTGTTTCCTGTCTTTCCCTGTTTCCGGTCTTTCCCTGTTTCCTGTCTTTCCCTGTTTCCTGTCTTTCCCTGTTTCCTGTCTTTACCCTGTTTCCTGTCTTTCCCTGTTTCCTGTAATTTTCCCTGTTCCCTGTCTTATCCCTGTTTCCTGTCTTTTACCCTGTTTCCTGTCTTTCCCTGTTCCGTCATTTTACTGTTTCCTGTCATTCCCCTGTTTCCTGTCTCTTCCTGTTTCCTGTCTCTTCCTGTTTCCTGTCTTTTTCCCTGTCCCCTGTATTTTCCCTGTTTCTTGTCTTTTCCCTGTTCCTTGTCTTTTCCCTGTTTCCTGTCTTTCCCTGTTTCCTGTCTATCCCTGTTTCCTGTCTTACCCTGTTTCCTGTCTTACCCTGTTTCCTGTCTTTCCCCGTTTCCTGTCTTTTTCCCTGTCCCCTGTCTTTTCCCTGTTCCCTGTCTTTTCCCTGTTCCTTGTCTTTTCTCTGTTCCTTGTCTTTTTCCCTGTTCCCTGTATTTTCCCCGATTCCTGTCTTTTTCCTGTCCTTTCCCTGTTTCCTGTCTTTACCCTGTTTCCTGTCTTTATCCTGTTTCCTGTCTTTACCCTGTTTCATGTCTTTACCCTGTTTCATGTCTTCACCCTGTTTCCTGTCTTTTTCCTGTTTCCTGTTTTTACCTGTTTCCTGTCTTTTCCCTGTTTCCTGTCTTTTCCCCGATTCCTGTCTTTTTCCCCGATTCCTGTTTTTTCCCTGTTTCCTGTCTTTTTCCTGTTTCCTGTCTTTTCCCTGTTTCCTGTCCTTTTCCCTGTCCCCTGTATTTTCCCCGATTCCTGTATTTTCCCTGATAGCTGTCTTTTCCCGGTTCTTTCCCTGTTCACTGTCTTTCCCTGTTCTTTCCCTGTTCTATGTTCTTTCCATGTTCACTGTCTTTTCTCTGTTCCCTGTCTTTACCCTGTTTCCTGTCTTTTACCCTGTTTCCTGTTTTTTCCCTGTTCCGTCATTTTCCTGTTTCCTGTCATTCCCCTGTTTCCTGTCTCTTCCTGTTTCCTGTATTTTCCCTGTTTCCTGTCTTTACCCTGTTTCCTGTCCTTTCCCTGTTTCCTGTCCTTTCCCTGTTCCCTGTCTTTTACCTGTTCCCTGTCTTTTACCTGTTCCCTGTCTTTTCCCTGTTTCCTGTCTTTTCCCTGTTTCCTGTCTTTACCCTGTTTCCTGTCTTTACCCTGTTTCCTGTCTTTACCCTGTTTCCTGTCTTTTCCCTGTTTCCTGTCTTTTCCCTGTTCCCTGTCTTTTACCTGTTCCCTGTCTTTGCTCTGTTTCCTGTCTTTGCTCTGTTTCCTGTATTTTCTCTTTTTCCTGTCTTTACCCTGTTTCCTGTCTTTTCCCTGTTTCCTGTCTTTTCCCTGTTTCCTGTATTTACCCTGTTTCCTGTCTTTACCCTGTTTCCTGTCTTTACCCTGTTTCCTGTCTTTACCCTGTTTCCTGTCTTTACCCTGTTTCCTGTCTTTACCCTGTTTCCTGTCTTCACCCTGTTTCCTGTCTTTTCCTGTTTCCTGTCTTTTTCACTGTTTCCTGTATTTTTCCCTGTCCCCTGTATTTTCCCTGTTTCTTGTCTTTTCCCTGTTTCCTGTCTTTTACCCTGTTTCCTGTTTTTTCCCTGTTCCGTCATTTTCCTGTTTCCTGTCATTCCCCTGTTTCCTGTCTCTTCCTGTTTCCTGTCTTTGCTCTTTTTCCTGTCTTTTCCCTGTTTCCTGTCTTTTCCCTGTTTCCTGTCCTTTCCCTGTTCCCTGTCTTTTACCTGTTCCCTGTCTTTTACCTGTTTCCTGTCTTTCCCTGTTTCCTGTCTTTTCCCTGTTTCATGTCTTTACCCTGTTTCCTGTCTTTACCCTGTTTCCTGTCTTTACCCTGTTTCCTGTCTTTACCCTGTCTCCTGTCTTTTCCCTGTTTCCTGTCTCTTCCCTGTTTCCTGTCTTTATCCTGTTTCCTGTCTTTCCCTGTTTCCTGTCCTTTCCCTGTTTCCTGTCCTTTCCCTGTTTCCTGTCTTTACCCTGTTTCCTGTCTTTCCCTGTTTCCTGTCTTTTTCCTGTTTCCTGTCTTTTCCCTGTTTCCTGTCTTTTTCCCTGTCCCCTGTCTTTTCCCTGTTAGCTGTCTTTTCCCGGTTCTTTCCCTGTTCTCTGTTCTTTCCATGTTCACTGTCTTTCCCTGTTCTTTCCCTGTTCCCTGTCTTTTTCCTTGTTCCCTTTCTTTTCCCTGTTCATTGTCTTTTTCCTGCTTGTTATTACTACAGAGTGGGCCTAGAGTCATATCCCACACAGACCCAGAGGCTAATGAGTGTGTTGTTTGTGTATGCATGTGGGTGTGTTCACTAATTTCTGACTGGAGGAGTTATCAATGCTCTATAGAGGAAAGCATTATCGTAGGGAAAGGATCATTTCAAAATGGGCAAGTCAAACCTACCGAGGGGTTTAGTTCAGGATAATAGTGTTTTGGTGTTTATTTATGAACATGAGTGTGTCTCAATGCTCTGCATGTGTTTTGAATCATGGTGTAGGGATACAGTACAACTTGGCTCTGTCCCAAATGTGCACCAGAGTAGTAGAGTGCACCAGAGCTAGTAGAAAGCATTGTAGCCTATACAAATGTATACAAATGTTTCCTCATTCAGATTTTGTTGTGGAAATCGGTCTGATTTGTAGTAGAAAATGCCAGCATGTGTAGCAGAGTTGTTGACTTGAGACTTGACAGAAAATTAAATGATTTGACTTGGAGCCTCAATTCGAGACTCAACTTTGACTTGAGACTGATGACTTGAAATGATCTGTCCAGGTTTTGTAATGTTTTGTCACTCATTTTGTGGCACAGAGTCTCTGTGGATTACTCTCCACGCAGCCAGAGACAGTAGCCGCAACATAGCCCTTGTAAAAAAAACAGCAAACTGTCAATCAACACAGGTCGGGTGAGCTGGCGAACAGCTTGCTGATTTGCTTTACAGCTATAGGATTGGGTGCAGCGCAAATGTCAAATTGTAGGGAGAGAGAGTTGCCATAATTAAATATGCAGCTCCAAAAATAGTTTGATCAATAATATTAACTGTTTACTTTGCACATTGACCAGCAATGGGGCAACTAGCATAGGCCTGCTGGTCTTTTGGTATGTACGCCTAACAATTGCTTGAAACTGATAATTTATTTATGAAGCTTGCATTTGCAATTTGTTGTTAAAGTTAATTATTACTGTGGTGAAGACTCTCTTCGCTCTCTGAACTCCCGCCAGTGAAGAGAGCTTTTTTCTCTTGTTGAAATGTTTGCTGTTTTGTTCACTCCTTTAAAAGCATAGGCCCTGTGTGGTAAATGTAAATCTATCACTCCGTCCGCGTACCGTTTATTGCAGCACGTTGACATTTCTGTTTCTGGTTTGATAGGCCTACGACACATTTAGCCAATCATTTCTTAGCCTGCTCTGAGTGGGCGTGATATTTATAGTGCACATAAACGTTCGCAAAACCAATGAGGTAGAAGTTCTGTTTATTTCATTCAGTTTGTGGTTCCCTTTGTTCATATTTTCCAGGTTAGGTCGTGGTTCCGTGTGTCTGTGTCTTTGTCTCTGTCATTTTTGTTGTGCGTAATAGGAGTGCGCCCTCGTCTCAGTGCCCATAGAATGCTTTGGAGTCATAACATTGAGAAAGAGAAAATGATTGTTTCATCATGTATGCGTGGTGTTGAAATATCATAAAAAAGAATTGTCTGATTAAGATGAATGTAACAATGGATGTGGAAATTGCCTTTTACATTGAAGAACCAGTTTATTGGTTGTAGTTGCTAATTGGGTAATTGTATGGTCCTGGGGGCCAAGTGCTTATATTATGTAGGCTACCTGTTTGAGCAGATTGACAGATTCCATTTGGTTTCTCAGAGTGAGGCTGTACAGTCTTGCCCTTTATCTGTGTCTGTTCAGATAGGACAAGTTAAGTCTGATACAGAGGCTATTTCTTTTGGGCTATTGCCAGTGTATATTTGGTAAATCTACTTGTATATTTTGTATGATTTGGCTCTTTAACCATTGGCTCACTAAGACCTGTAAATAGGTTCTTATTTTACAGTTACATAGTTTAATCAAAATGTGTTGTAGACAAAATAATGAAAAGGGCTGTCTGGTACCCTTTTTTTTACTTGACTTGAGACTTGAAATCTTGTGACTCGACTTGACTTGCTCTTAGAATGCACAACTTGGACTTGACTCGAGTCTTGACCCGATCTACTTGGGACTCAACTTGAGACTCTGACCTTGTGGCTTGATACTTACTTGTGCCTCGAATAATAGTGACTTGGAGTATACTGTAGTCTTATACTGTAGCTGTACAAAACATGTTCCTGTTATCTATCTGGGTTTCCTCATTTACATACACAAGACAGTTGTATATCAAGAATCAGGTGCATAAAGTTTATGTTTCTGAAAGCCCATTGTATCCTCATACATGTCTAGCCGGGTCCCCCATCAGTTTTCTGCTAGTTTGACAATGACCATAAGAGCACAGATGTGAAACCAGGATAATGAGTGTAAATCTGTTACAGTATATTACTTTTCTAGGCAGGTTTCTTCGTATGTAAAGGCATGCTAAGCTGTATCCCAAATGGCAACTATGTAGTGCACTTTATTTGACCAGGGCCCATAGGATTAAGGATGAGCTAGCCAACTGGGCCCTCTTGTGGAAACACCCATCTATCAACTACTGGTGGCCCATCCACCACTATAGAGAGGGAGAAAGAGAGAGAGAGAGAGAGAGAGAGACCCAGCTCTGCTTTTAAAAAGGAAGGACAGGAAATAAAAAATTCATGAAGGTGTTTTCTCATCATGGGAGACGTCAATGGACACACTGACAATACAATGTCACATCATCATGGAAATTAATGAGTTCTGAGCTACTAATCTATTATGGATGGCTAGGGCTGCTGCTGGTTCAGGCTGTCATTTACTAAATAGACAAAGGCAGGCAGGGTCACTGCTACTTCGTACAACATTATGTAAAACGTGGCATGTCAGAGGTGTGTTCAAATACTGAAGTGGTACTTGATAGAGCTTGTATGTTGGAATGGAACCAATAGAAAAGCATTCAAAAGTGCAGACCTCGCCCACCTGGCAGTCTAAAATAAATGCTATAACATTTTTGAAGATTTGAACCCGGGTCTGGATGCTGAGAGGAGTTAACTTCTGATGCTTTTATCTCATCTGTGCTTCTCAGGATTACAATACTGTAGTGTACTGGCCCTGACCACATTAAATGCACTGTGCTTTTAATTTAATAAGGAATGTGGGTTGTTCATTTTGTAGCAATGACAATATGCTTGATAGTGGCCTGGTGGTCTAAGCCGCTGCCTTCAGAATACATGTACCTGCGCGGCGTGGGTTTGAATCCGATCCACTGCTATTTACCACTCTCCTCTTACCTTACTTGTCTTATCTAATACACTGTGGGACTGCCCCACTCTTTTAAGAAAAAATAAGATTATTATTGTCCCTAATGGCCTTTTTAATAACGTTTAATGTTGTGTGGTGCATTTCATACTTTAGGGAAAATAGTTATATAAAAAAAGTATTTATTTATAAACCTAGAGCTTCAGATAGAAGCTATATTATCAGTCTCATCAAGTTGATTTCCTTCTTCCCTGTTTTCCTGCCAATGGACTACGCAATTAATAGGAGAGTTTGCCCTCAAATGTTGTCCAATTCTTGGCCTTATTTGACTGGTGTAAATATGCTAAGTGGTGGGTATCACCGTTTCTTCTTCAATTGACTGCTTGCTCTCTCAGTTTACCCCAAGCCACTCTCCGGCTCTGTCCCAAAGGCACTCTATATAGGGCACTGGTAGGGCATGGTCCGTGCTGGTCGGATGCTGGTCAGACCAGCATGGTCAAGCTTCACTGGACTTCATGTAAACTGGAAACCATATATCCTGAGGGTGCATTTATTGTAGTTCGGGATTTTAACAAAACAAATTTGAGGAAAAGGCTACCTAAATTCTATCAGCATATCGACCGTTGCTACTCCAACTTCGGGGATGCATACAAGGCCCTCCTCCGCCCTCCTTCCGGAAAATCTGACCACGACTCCCTTCCTATAGGCAGAAACTCAAACAGGAAGTACCCATGCTAAGGACTATTCAACGCTGATCTGACCAATCGGAATCCACGCTTAAAGATTGTTTTGATCACGCGGACTGGGATATGTTCCAGGTAGTGAAAATAATATTGACGTGTACACTGAGAAGGTTACTGATTTCATCAGTAGTGTATATGAGATGTTGTACCCACTTTGACTATTAAAACCTACCCTACCCAGAAACCATGGATAGATGGTAGAATTCGTGCAAAACTGAAAGCGCGAACCACCGCATTTAACCATGGCAAGGGGACTGGGAATGTGGCAGAATACAAACAGAGTAGTCATTACAATGATTCTGTACACTACAGTATACTTGCTTGTTTTGTCACATGAACTGAAATTAGGCGAACTATGGTGGAGCGATTTCTGCATAGTGCATCTTTAATCTGTAGTCTCTCCCAATGTGAGCCTAGATCTGTTTGTTTTGTTTCGTCAACTCCCATGATCCTTGTAATGCTGAACACCAGGCATAACATCAACCATAAACGATGCTTAACAGTAATAACATATCTGGGAGCAGGCTTTAGATAGACTACATGTTCAATTGCATTCAAAAGGCCCTCCCCTATTAGACAGACAGAGAGAGAGAGAGGGTGTCACTCAATGCCCTTGTTTTGTTATTGTGTTAGCTATATGACTAGGCTCAAGGCTTCGCTGTATCTCTGTTTATCCCCTGCTGTACTGTCGCCTCATCTCACTGTATTGACATGATGAGCCAAGTTCTTGTTTACAGTTTTGTGTGCTGTATTCCCTTTCAGCTAGTGTGTAGCATACTGCACAGTTCTCTCTGTGTTTGTGTGTATTCCCTTTCAGCTAGGCTAGTGTTTGTGTGTGTTCATGGGTGTAGTTGTAGCCTCGCTCTCTCTTTTATAACCCTGTCAGAATGAGATGATGTGATGTGTAGCTGCTCACTATGTGTATATTCTAACAGTGCCAGTTAAGAATGATTTATCCTTGGCCTTAAAGTTGAGATCTGCGATTGGCAAAACAGCGCCACTGTCCACCAGAGGCACATTTGTTATTACTTTGAGGAAATGAGCATCCAGCATTGTGGTAAAAAAAATGGCAGTACATACTCTACTGTTCTATTGCGTGTTCAATGGTGTGCAATGATGTCAGAGGGATAAAACAGTATTTGGTGAAACAGATGTGGCAGTTTCACCGCTCTGGATTCCAGCTTTAATTAATGAACATATTATATACCTCAGTACATGTGATATCCCCAGAGTAGGCTAATTACTGGGACCTTTATGTTACCTCTCAGTGTGTTACTTAATAACATTGAATGCATTAGATGGTCTCTAAGCTTTGACCTATTAATAAAGACTAACTTTTCCTCTCTCTCCTCCTCAGGTGGTGCTTGTCTTTGCCCTCAGCATCGGAGCCCTTGTAATATATTTCATAGATTCCTCTGAGTAAGTATTATTTTTTTGCAACACGTTACAGCTGTAACCTACAGTGTATCGTGCTTTTTGTTATGTTAATATACTGGAAACTATTGCACTGTGACAACAGAGCTCTACTAAACAATGAGATGGTCTTTTTGTCAATGGGATCCAAATCTAATCTGGCAAATGATGTGGTACAGGTGGACTAACGTGGTTATAACCTGATTTATAGAGAAGCTGTAATAATATGTATTTTACCAGGTAAGTTGACTGAGAACACATTCTCATTTACAGCAACAACCTGGGGAATAGTTACAGGGGGATGATTAGGTGACCGTGATGGTATGAGGGCCAGATTGGGAATTTAGCCAGGACACCAGGGTTAACACCCCTACTCTAAGTGCCATGGGATCTTTAGTGACCACAGAGAGTCAGGACACCCGTTTAACATCCCATCCAAAAGACGGCACCCTACACAGGACAATGTCCCCAATCACAGCCCTGGAACAATGGGGTATTTTTTTAGTGCCTCCTACTGGCCCTCCAACACCACTTCCAGCAGCATCTGGTCTCCCATCCAGGGACTGACCAGGACCAACCCTGCTTAGCTTCAGACCAAGCCAGCAGTGGGATGCAGTGTGGCATGCTGCTGGCACTGAAATATGATATCTGAAACAAAATATATGCTCCTTACACATATTCCACACATTTTTTGATGGTCTGCAAAGTGGATAATACAACTGCAACTGTAGATGTGGCAGATTATGGTAGTTATGGTTGGTTTCCTGTACATTCAAAATCACGTATACACAAAAAAATGAGGGTACTTCAAGATTCTTTGGGAAGGGTGATGTTTCTATGTGGAACCAAACTGACTAAAATAACCCTTTGAGCTCTTCAATGGTTACAGTTCACAAAAGGGTTATTTGCTCTTTTAGCGATAATAATGTAGAGGAGGTGGCTCATTAGAATATTTTAAGACGGGGTTTGCGCACAACTCGATTTGTGCAACCATGAATGAGTGCCATTCCAGTTTATCTAATTTGTTGTGCTATTCCCTTACATATTATAAATGACTATGGCCAATGATGGTGTTGTGTCAATTGAGAGCAATTGCTAAATCAGTCAATGGTTATTAATTTACCTGTTCCAGCGGTAGCTCACTTGATTCAACTTCTCAATTCAAATCACATGAAATGTTATGTCACATACTTCGTAAACAACAGGTGTACACTAACAGTTAAATTCTTACTTACAGGCCCAACAATGCAGAGGGTAAAGAGAAATAATTGAAAAATAACAACACAATGAGTAACAATAACTTGGCGATATACATGGGGTTACCAGTACCGAGTCCATGTGCAGGGGTACAAGGTAATTGAGATAGATGTGTACTGTACATACAGTGGGGAGAACAAGTATTTGATAACCTGCAAAATCGGCAGTGTTTCCTACTTACAAAGCATGTAGAGGTCTGTAATTTTTTGTCATAGGTACACTTCAACTGTGAAAGATGGAATCTAAAACAAAAATCCTGAAAATCACATTGTATGATTTTTAAGTAATTAATTTGCATTTTATTGCATGACATAAGTATTTGATCACCTAACAACCAGTAAGAATTCCGGCTCTCACAGACCTGTTCGTTTTTCTTTAAGAAGCCCTCCTGTTCTCCTCTCATTACCTGTATTAACTGCACCTGTTTGAACTTGTTACCTGTATAAAAGACACCTGTCCACACACTCAATTAAACAGACTCCAACCTCTCCACAATGGCCAAGACCAGAGAGGCAATTATTAGAAAATTGAAGAAGTTCAAGATGACGGTCAATCACCCTCGGTCTGGGGCTCCATGCAAGATCTCACCTCGTGGGGCATCAATGATCCTGAGGAAGGTGAGGGATCAGCCCAGAACTACACGGCAGGACCTGGTCAATGACCTGAAGAGAGCTGGGACCACAGTCTCAAAGAAAACCATTAGTAACACACTACGCCGCCATGGATTAAAATCCTGCAGCGCACGCAAGGTCCCCCTGCTCAAGCCAGCTCATATCCAGGCCTGTCTGAAGTTTGCCAATGAACATCTGGATGATCCAGAGGAGGAATGGGAGAAGGTCATGTGGTCTGATGAGACAAAAATATAGGTTTTTGGTCTAAACTCCGCTCGCCGTGTTTGGAGGAAGAAAAAGGATGAGTACAACCCCAAGAACACCATCCCAACCGTGAAGCACGCCTCAATGTTTCTGTCCTTTGCCTCCTGTCTGTCCTGTCCCTGTCATGTCCGTTCTGTACTTTACCTCCTGTCATGTCCGTTCTGTCCTTTACCTCCTGTCCTGTCATGTTATTTCTGTCCTTTACATCGTGTCCTGTCTGTCCTATCCTTTCTGTACTTTACCGTCTGACCTGTCCTGCCATGTCCTTTCTGTTCTTTACCTTCTGTCCTTTATCTCCTGTCCTGTCTGTCCTATCCCTGTCATGTCCGTTCTGTCCTTTACCTCCTGTCCTGTTCTTTCTGTCCTTTACCTCCTGTCCTGTTCTTTCTGTCCTTTACCTCCTGTCCTGTCCTTTCTGTCCTTTACTTCCTGTCCTTTACCTCCTGTCATGTCTGTTCTGTCCTTTACCTTCTGTCCTGTCCCTGTCCTATCCCTGTCATGTTCTTTCTGTCCTTTACCTCCTGTCCTGTTCTTTCTGTCCTTTACCTCTTATCCTGTCTGTCCTATCCCTGTCATGTTCTTTCTGTCCTTTACCTCCTGTCCTGTTCATTCTGTCCTTTACCTCTTATCCTGTCTGTCCTATCCCTGTCATGTTCTTTCTGTCCTTTACCTCCTGTCATGTCCGTTCTGTCCTTTACCTCCTGTCCTTTCTGTCCTTTACCTCCTGTCCTTTCTGTCCTTTACCTCCTGTCCTGTCCTTTCTGTCCTTTACCTCCTGTCCTTTACCTCCTGTCATGTCCTTTCTGTCCTTTACCTCCTGTCCTTTACCTCCTGTCATGTCATTTCTGTCCTTTACCTCCTGTCCTTTACCTCCTGTCCTGTCTGTCCTATCCCTGTCATGTTCTTTCTGTCCTTTACCTCCTGTCCTGTTCTTTCTGTCCTTTACCTCCTGTCCTGTTCTTTCTGTCCTTTACCTCCAGTCCTGTTCTTTCTGTCCTTTACCTCTTGTCCTGTCTCTGTCATGTTCTTTCTGTCCTTTACCTCCTGTCCTGTTCTTTTTGTCCTTTACCTCCTGTCCTGTCCTTTCTGTCCTTTACCTCCTGTCCTTTCTGTCCTTTACCTCCTGTCCTGTTCTTTCTGTCCTTTACCTCCTGTCCTGTTCTTTCTGTCCTTTACCTCTTGTCCTGTCTGTCCTATCCCTGTCATGTTCTTTCTGTCCTTTACCTCCTGTCCTGTTCTTTCTGTCCTTTACCTCCTGTCCTGTTCTTTCTGTCCTTTACCTCCTGTCCTGTGCTTTCTGTCCTTTACCTCCTGTCCCTATCTGTCCTGTCCTGTCTGTCCTTTCCTGTCTTTTCCTGTCCTTTCTTTCCTGGCTTGTCTTTCTGTCCTGTCCTTTCATCTCTTCATTTGAGAGATAAATCCTTTCCAGGTAACTGCCGTTGCCCGCCCGGGCTTACAGTAGATTTCAACGACCACACGACGCCAACAATCCTTTACTCACAGATGAAATTGCTTAATAATCTCTATAAGACAAGGATCGGAGCCTCTCTCAGACGGAACAGAACAGAACAGACAGGAAATATCACATTTCCTGTTCTAGAACAATCAACATCACTCATTAAGCACTAGGAAACACCAACGGAACGCCCTTTCAGATTTTTGACGTGTTTTGCATGAAAAGGGCTATATTGTTATTATTTAGCCTACTGATGTGCCATTAGGAAGTAAAGGAAGGAGGCCTAAAAGCTTGTTTTTATTGCCCAGAGAACAAGGGGGAGGTGTGGCCAAACTTACGTTTACATTGTTTTGTCAAATAGTAGACACACTTATCCAGTACGAATTACAGTAGTGAGTGCATACATTTTTCGTACTGGTCCACTATCGGAATTGAACCCACAACCCTGGTGTTGCAAGCATCATGACCTACGGACTTTATAGAGAGAAGTCATTAGCCTTCTGGTCTCAAGAGATTGTGCCCAGCTAGGCTCATTCAGGCATTGGAATATTGTTTCATTACACAAAATATAACTTTTTACAACGCATTTATACTTTCCAATCCCTTTGTGCATTCAGTCTGAGAGAGTTATTCTGAGAGCAGTGAACGTGTGGCTGTCATCACTGTTTGATATATTTGACTAAACATTAAAAAAACTGAAGTGTGGGTGTCTGTGGGCCTTTCTTCTGGCTGGCTATATGAAGTTGGATACAAAATAGCACAATCTGCCCGAAGTACCCCTTCACAATGCACCCCCTCATGTGCAAGTGATCATTAAGCCTACTGTATGTTCTTATGAGTTTTTCCAAGTAGCCCATGTGGATAAGCCAGTACAGAGGTACTAGTACCCCAGGTTGAGAACCACTACACTAGAGTACTATGGTTAGCGCTGTCTGTTGTTTTTTGTGAGTGATTGTCCGATTTCATGATCTAAACGAACGCAGGTAGAGTTATGTCCTATGCAATACCATGTGTACTCCCACCCTGTCATCCAGGTTACGACCTGAAATACCTTTTCACCTGATGAAGAACATATGACCTTTGACCTGACCTTTAATCTTTTGACTTGCAAAATGAACCGTGTTGTGGTACTTCCCTTGTCAGTTTTTCTAAAGGTTATGATAATTATATTTCAATAAAATGTTGTATATACATTACTTTAAGAAGTTTGTATACTGTATTATCCCTCTGTCCATCACCTGAAGCATTAGCTGAACCAATGTCATTAGCTGACCCAATGTCATTAGCTGACCCAATATCATTAGCTTACCCAATGTCAACAACAAGGCTCTCAGCTTTCCTTAAGTCACACTTTGACTCACAGCGGCGTGTTGTCTGTTAAGTGACAGCTGGTTGTAACAGATATGGGCCCTTCCTGTAATTAGCCTTGTAGGCCTACTGAAGCATTATTTTTACACAATGTACATTGTACATTTTAGGACATCCTCAGCCTCAATCATCCTTGAGTGAGTTGTCAATCTCTAAAGGCTTAGGGTGTGTAAATGTACACCCTAGTCTTGCAGGCAGAGATGGGCAAAATATACATTTCTATGTACCTTATTACAAATACAAGATACTTGTCGTGGAAAATTACATAATTCATCTGGTCTTTGTGGGACTTAGTCATAAGCATAAAACTTGTCTTTGTGGGACTTATAGCTAATATAGCTACGGTCCGTTTGGGTGCGACTGCAGCATGTGACATCCCGTGGGTTTACTATCTACAAAAAGTCACATATGGAAACTTGCAGAAATGAGCACATTATAGTATTTGCTGTTGTGAATGCAGTTAGACGGTTGAGCCCTCAGGTTGTCAACCTTGTGCTATCTTAAATCTGCACAGACAACTAATTGCCTTTAACACACTATCTGCTGACTGCCACATATACAGAAATGATGTATTTTTCTATAAAAGCAGAGACCCGACTATGTTTGTTAAGCCTTAATTAAACTCTGAACTATTGTTGGTGAATGGTTCAGACTTGAAAGCATAACAAACATAGTTGGGTCTCTGCTTTTATAGAAAAATTGTCGTTTGAAAGAATCTGCAGACTCTCTCTTCCTATAGATTTGCTATCACATACTCTAGAGACCATTGTATCATACTAAAATACAAAATACTTTTGGAAAGTATTGTATTTACATAAGAGACAGGTATATTGAGGTATTTTGTCATTTCAAAATACAAATACATTTGCAAGTACACGCCTTCACTAGAAAAACATTCTCAGTAATGGTAACAAAAAACATGTCACAGTCCTATGACTGTGATATATGCTTGTTTTCCTACCTCGATTGCACTAAGTCACTCTGGATGAGTGTCTGCTAAATGACCAAAATGTAAATATACAAATGAACACTTGCAAACCAGGCTGGGTATTATTCCAATGACATCCACCCCCTAAATAAGGACAATAATTTCAGGGGCAAACTTATTAGAATAATACCCAGCATGCTTTGAAGTGTTAATTTGTACGTTTACTTTTACATTATGGTAATTTAGAAGACACTCTTATGCAGTGGCAGTCAGAGGACAATTATTTTTTCATGAGCATTGCCCTATTTTGATTACAGCATGTTGGATGACTGTCATTCATATTCCATTCAACTAGTTCAATGTAACAGCAATAAGTTTAGGCTACAACATGATACTTAAAATTTCCCTCTGCTAGGTTGCTACAACCTAGCCTATGAATTAAAGTTTACAACGTAGGTGCACACAGGTCGATCATTAGTCCAACAGTTGCAAACAAGAGTTTCTATTTTGCAAATTCAGGTATGTTCATCCCCGTTTTGTTGCGTTTAAGGAACTTTTTCAACAGAATCAGCGGAATGAATACACCCCTGATCACGCGTAAACAGAGTTCACTTTCATGACAGCCACCTTGTATTCTTTCTCGCATCTATGCGCTCTCCTCCCATCTTTTCCCTTCGTCCCTTGTGGACATCAATGCACAAAACATCAGCTGTATGTGACCAGGTGAAAAAAACTTTCCAAGCCAAACTATATCATAACTGCTACACACAGCCTACAGCATTGTCACCATATTAGCTAAAGTAACATTATAGCCAACATAGCTAATAGAACTAATGCGTTAGTAAACCTGCTACAATCATGCTGTAACGTTACAGTGTACACTCAGTAAGCAGTTTAGCACTTACACTGGCAGGCCCCGATGGCAATAGATTTGTAAAACCAAAAGCTTATCTTGAGTTCTAGTGTTGTGTTGGATAGTCATAGCCAGCTAACTAACATAGCATCCCTCTGTTTGAGCAGGGTGTTTGAGTAGGCTAAACTGGCTAGCTAAGTAAATTAAACTGAAAAAAAATGTCTCTCTCTTGCTCAAAAACGGTTCAACTATTGTCTTTCTCTGTCTTTGAGTCAACTACTCACCACATTTTATGCACTGCAGTGCTAGCTAGCTGTATCTTTTGCTTTCAGTACTAGATTCATTATCTGATCCTTTGACTGGGTGGACAACATGTCAGTTCATGCTGCAAGAGCTCTGAGAGCTTGAACGACGTCATAATTACTGTGTAAGTCTATGGAAGGGGGTGAGAACCATGAGCCTCCGCGGTTTTGTATTGAAGTCAATGTACCCAGAAGAGGACGGAAGCTAGCTGTCCTCCGGCTACACCATGATGCACCCTACAGAGTGCTGTTGAGGGTACTGTAAACCTTCATACAAAATAATCTGTTTTAATCAATTATTTGGAGACGTGATTATATTTACTATTGTTTTATCTGAAAAGGATAACTTTTTAAATGTAAAACATGTACAGTAAATCACTGCGGAGGATGGTCCTCCTCTGAAGAGCCTTCATTGCTCTTATCACTCCAGAGTAGTATAGTACGATGTGATATAGAGGAATTCAACTCTGAATAACCGGTGACATGAAAGTGGCTCACCTTTTAGACACGTACATTTCTATGTCAATGAATCCTTAAGGGATAGACATCCCGCTAGCGGGACACCAGCTAACAACGTCTGGTGAAATTGGAGGGCGCGCAATTCAAATAAATTATCGTAATATTAAACATTCATGAACATATACGTGTCATATCATTTAAAAGCTTAAATTCTTGTTAATCTAACTGCGTTGTCCAATATCAAAAAGGCTTTACAGCGAAAGCATACCATGCGACTGTCTGATGACGGCGCACCACAACATATTTTTCAACCAGCAAATGCTTCATAAAAATCACAAATAGCGATGAAATAAATCACTTACTTTTGAAGATCTTCCTCTGTTTGCAATCCCAAGGGTCCCAGCTACAACATGAATGGTTGTTTTGTTATATAAAATCCTTCTTTATATCCCAGAAAGTCTGTTTAGTTGGCGCCATCAATTTGAGTAATCCACTCGTTCAACATGCTGACAAAGGAGTCCAAAAAGCTACCGCTAAACTTCGTCCAAACATTTCTGTTTAATCGGCAGGTACTCTAAAATGTAAATAAACTCTAATATTTCATACGGAAAGTAGTATGTTCAATAGGAAAGGAAAATTTGTAAGCGTGCGCCCTCTCCCTCGCGCGCCGAATGACTGATATTGTTCAGGTGGTCTCCTAACCAAAACGCCAAATACTTGTTCGTTTTTCAAAAAAGAAGCCTGGAACCTTGAATAAAGACTGTTGACATCTAGTGGAAGCCATAGGAATTGTAATCTGGGAGATGGATTTACATAGAAACAATAGGTTTCCATAATAAGGGCCTGGGACCACAATTTATTTTTATTTCCGGTTGGATTTTCACCGGATTTCTTTCAATTCTGTTATAGTCTCAGACATTATGTTAACAGTTTTAGAAACTTCAAAGTGTTTTCTATCCAATGCTACTAATTCCATGCATATCCTGGCTTCTGGGCCTGGTAACAGGCAGTTTACTTTGGGCACATCAGTCAATCCGTTAACGGCATTGATTTGACAGCACCCAGTGAAATAGCAGTGCGCCAAATTCAAAAATAGAGATACTCATAATATGAATTAATGAATCATACCAGTGTTATACATCGGTTTAAAGATGAACTGCTTGTTAATCCAGCCTCTGTGTCAGATTTCAAAAAGGCTTTACGGCGAAAGCAAACCATGCTATTATCTGAGGACAGCACCCCATCAAACAAACACATGAAAATCACATTTCAACCCACCAGGCACGACACAAAAGTCAGAATTAACGATATAATTCATGCCTTACTTTTGAAGATTTTCTTCTGTTGGCACTCCAATATGTCCATTAAACATCACAAATTGTCCTTTTGTTCGATACATTCTGTCGTTATATCTCTAAAATGTGGCGTTTGATCCAGAAAAACACAGGTTCCCACTCATGACTACGCAACATGACACGCAACATGACTACAAAGTATTACCTGTAAACTTGATCCAAACATTTCAAACAACTTTCCTAATCCAACTTTAGGTATTTTTAAACCTAAATAATCTATCAAATTTAAGACGGGATAAACTGTGTTCAATACCGGGCGACAACAAAGTGGAGCGAGCTTTCAGGTCGCGCGCCCCAACCACAACAGTACACTAGACTCGACCCTCGTTCTGAACAGCCCTACTTCTTCATTACTCAAAGGAAAAACATCAACCAATTTCTAAAGACTGTTGACATCTAGTGGAAGCGATAGGAACTGCAAGCAAGTGGCTTAGAAATCTAGATCCACATAGAAAAACCATTGAAAAAAGTGACCTCAATTTTTTTTTTCTGGATGTTTGGTCCTCGGGGTTTCACCTGCCAAATAAGTTCTGTTATACTCACAGACAATTTTAACCGTTTTAGAAACCACTCTAAGTTTTCTATCCAAATCTTCCAATTAAATGCATATTCTAGCTTCTGGGCCTGAGTAGCAGGCAGTGTACTTTGGGCACACTTTTCATCCAGATGTGAAAATAGTGCCCCCCAGCCTTAAGAAGTTTTAAACTAGACCCTATCCCTAATTAAGATCTAACCTGCTCCAGGGCAGGCTAACTCAGGGCTAACTCCACTTATCCTGAATTACATGTCTGAGCTGTGAGTTGAGGACCAGTGAAATCCGATTCCTTCCCTGTCACAAAGATAAACCAGTCATTCATTTAATTCACAGCAAATAGGAAGAGAATCGATGAAAGTGGTTTATGGTAATTCACGCACTAACACACAGTTAGGAATTCCAAGATGGAAGCTTGTCCATGTTGGAAGGGTCCAGTGGTGCCTTGTGTTGAGGTCGTGCAGAGTTCTTCTGACCTGTCGTCTTTCTACGCCCGTGTCCAACTAAGGAGTCTGTTAACCCACCTGATAGGGCCTGTGATTGGCTGACTAGGTCAGCAACCTTGTCCCTAACACTGGACAATGAGGTCAGGCTCAGGCGGGGGATGGTAGCCGACCTCAGCAGTAAAAGTCACACAGAGTTTGTCTATATGTCCTAGCCAGAGAGAGGGTTCAATGATAAAAACAATATTTGTACATCTGCTGCAACCAAGAGGTGATGAAATTACACTTGAAATTCTGGGCTATATTACAAGAAGCTTGAGCTTGCAAGTTAGCAAACCAAATGCATAGCTGTAGGCCTGAGCTAGAGGGAATTTATAGAGGGAATTTATAGGGCACACAGATAGTTAACCTTATAGTTAAGATGTTTAGCTGGAAAACAGTAGTGAATTTCAAGTGTAACTTAATCACCTCTCTTGAGCTGCACAACAGTGGATCGTCAACTCAGGACAGGTTCCATTTGCTCCTTGTCCGTGCGCTCTTTGTAAACAACCCTACCATAATGAAAAGATTATGCAACAGGCAAAATTAAAAACGTAACTTGCTTTATCTATTAACCTTAAAAAGTACATACCAGGGATGGGCAACTCCAGTCCTCGAGGGCCAGAGTGGTGTCACACTTTTCCCCATCCCTAGCAAACCCAGCTGATTAAACTAATTCCATTCTAAACTGAAGATCATGATTAGTTGATTATTGGGGTCAGGTGTGTTAGCTGGGCTGTGACACTAATCAGGTCCTGAGTACTTTAGTTGCTCATCCCTGGTACTGTATACAGTGGGGAGAACAAGTATTTGATACACTGCCAATTTTGCAGGTTTTCCTACTTACAAAGCATGTAGAGGTCTGTAATTTTTATCATATGTACACTTCAACTGTGAGAGACGGAATCTAAAACAAAAATCCAGAAAATCACATTGTATGATTTTTAAGTAATTAGTTTGCATCACCGGGGAGGGAAAATGGCTTATTGGGCCCAATTTGGACATTTTCACTAAGCCATTTTCCCTCCCCGGTGTCATGTGACTCGTTAGTGTTACAAGGTCTCAGGTGTGAATGGGGAGCAGGTGTGTTAAATTTGGTGTCATCGCTCTCACACTCCCTCATACTGACTGGTCACTGGAAGTTCAACATGGCACCTCATGGCAAAGAACTCTCTGAGGATCTGAAAAAATGAATGGTTGCTCTACATAAAGATGGCCTGGGCTATAAGAAGATTGCCAAGACCCTGAAACTGAGCTGCAGCACGGTGGCCAAGACCATACAGCGGTTTAACTGGACAGGTTCAACTCAGAACAGGCCTCGCCATGGTCGACCAAAGAAGTTGAGTGCACGTGTTCAGCGTCATATCCAGAGGTTGTCTTTGGGAAATAGACGTATGAGTGCTGCCAGCATTAGTGCAGAAGTTGAAGGGATGGGGGGTCAGCCTGTCAGTGCTCAGACCATACCGTGCACTGCATCAAATTGGTCTCATAGCTGTTGTCCCAGAAGGAAGCCTCTTCTAAAGATGATGCACAAGAAAGCCCGCAAACAGTTTGCTGAAGACAAGCAGACTAAGGACATGGATTACTGGAACCATGTCCCGTGGTCTGATCAGACCAAGATAAACGTATTTGGTTCAGATGGTGTCAAGCGTGTGTGGCGGCAACCAGGTGAGGAGTACAAAGACAAGTGTGTCTTGCCTACAGTCAAGCATGGTGGTGGGAGTGTCATGGTCTGGGGCTGCATGAGTGCTGCCGGCACTGGGGAGCTACAGTTCATTGAGGGAACAATGAATGCCAAAATGTACTGTGACATACTGAAGCAGAGCATGATCCCCTCCCTTCGGAGACTGGGCCGCAGGGCAGTATTCCAACATGATAACGACCCCAAACAGACCTCCAAGACGACCACTGCCTTGCGAAAGAAGCTGAGGGTAAAGGTGATGGACTGGCCAAGCATGTCTCCAGACCTAAACCCTATTGAGCATCTGTGGGGCATCCTCAAACGGAAGGTGGAGGAGTGCAAGGTCTCTAACATCCACCAGCTCCGTGATGTCATCATGGAGGAGTGGAAGAGGACTCCAGTGGCAACCTGTGAAGCTCTGGTGAACTCCATGCCCAAGAGGGTTAAACCTGTTATGGCTGCGATCCCTGTACAGGGATCAACATCAGGGGAAAGTTCTAAAACTAAAAATACAACGTCGTAACATTAAACATTCTTGAAAATGCAAGTGTCTTACACCCTTCAAAAGATTAGAATTTTGGTAATCAAACTACGTTTTCCAATTTAAAATAGCTATTACAGAGAACAAATACCATGCTTTTGTTTGAGAAGAGCAATCAACAACAGAAACATTTTCCGCCATGAGTTTTTACACATTCACATCTGAAGGTACAATTATGACTTACATTCTACTATCTTGCTCTTATTTCTCTTCCTGAGGGTCCCAGTGCCGTTTTCTTTGATAAAATCCATTTTTATAGCTTAAATCGAAACATTTTGTAACCTGTTTGTGCCGTGAATTCCATCTCTATCAATTTTTTTACGGAGCATTCAACGTAAATTACACACGGTAAAACATTGTTTATCTAGTCATGGTTGGTTTCAGTGCATTCCTCTGGATGTTTGCAACACAGCAAAACATCATTGTTTTTTTTGCGGGGAGTATTGACCGAAGTGAACTGATTTGAAGACAACGAGCAATGACTACCTGGCGCACCAATCATTTTAGCGAAGCTTCGTTTATGGACTGTATTTCTGCCCAATGACCACTGATCTTCTTGAAATCTAGCTAGGTAGATAGCCAATGAGCTGAGGTAAACGCCAGTATGTAATGGTTTTGGGATGGAGCACCATTCCTTGTTTGATATCGCATGCGTAACGAACTCCATTCTCACCTTGACGATCAGAGGAGTTGCTGTGAGGCTTGTTACGCGCAGCTGTATTTCGGAAAGTTGTATTTTCAATGATTTCATTGAAGATATCATGGCAAATAAATCAGGTAAAGCGAAGTCAAAGTCTAAAGTGAAAGTGAAAAAGTGAAAGTGAGACAGATTTTTTGTTTGAGGAATCTTTGAGTGTTATGATTCAAACAGGAACTGAGTTTCTGCAAGGACAGGATGTACTTCTGGACGGGTAAGTGCTAATGCTGTTTTATGAAATATAAATATATATATTTTTGCAAAAAAAAATATTATTATTATTTTTTGCAATGAAATGTGTGTTTTGTGTGTGGTGTGTGTGTGTGTGTGTCTGTATATATATATTTTCCATGTCAGATTATATTTTCCATGTCAGATTATATTTTCCATGTCAGATTATATTTTCAATTTTTTTATTCAAATGGATTGGAGTAGAACAGCAAACACACACATGGCCACTGCGCCTGCTACTCCTCTTCATTTCCATATGAAATAGCCATTGGGTGCTGGGGGCGAGTGCAGGCCCACAACAATGGCCGCATCACTTCACTTTAGTGACTGTTCCCTCTGCTCTATACAATACATATCTGTTTATTTTATGTGATGATAAAAGGCTCATACAATACATATTTTTTAAATGTTTTCTTTCACAGTGATAGCGACTCCGACTGGGAGCCCCCGATGCCAAGCTGCCCGCTCTACCTCTGCCCCCAGTGGTGTTCATATGCAACAGTTCATTACTGCAGGCATGACTGTGCCTCAGGGCCAAAAGGGCACAGCATGGAGGCGTCGTTGTGTTCTGTGTCGCATGAAATTCACCACTTGTTCAGTTTGCCTCTGCTTTACATCAGAAAGAGACTGCTATGGGACATGGCACAGGCAGCAAAATATTGTGACGAGGACTTCCAAAGGGTGTACTGTTTTTTTAAATTAAATATTTATTTTCAAAAAAAAAAAAAATGTGTGTGTTAGAATTGCTTTTTGATATGTTGTATATAGTTATTTGCACTACGGTATATAGTTATAGGTCATTTCACCAATTCGGCCACTTGGGTACATTTGGGCAACTTGTGTGGGACACCTGGGTGAGTTCATGCTAAATGTCATGTAGCTCACCCATTCCTGAAGTTATCATTCTGAAACTTTGCACACCTACAGTTGCCCTCTTGTGTTATCCATCAAAATTATCTCCAGCATCCTATCTGACTGTGTGTCTATTCCAGTACATGTGAAAGATGATACTACAACAATAAAAAACAGAAAACCTATGCTCTTTCTTTCTCTTTTCTTCCACCAGATCTACTGTGTTATATTCTCCTACATTCAATTAACATTTCCACAAACTTCAGAATGTTTCCATTCAAATGATACCAAGAATATGCATATCCTTGCCTCTGGGGCTGAGCTACAGGCAGTTATATTTGGGTATGTCTTCAGGCAGAAATTGAGAACAAAGGGATGCAGCCATAACAGGTTTTAAGGCAGTGCTGGAAAATGATGGTGGCCACACAGAATATTGACACTTTGGGCCCAATTTTGACATTTTCACTTAGGGGTGTACTCACTTTTGTTGCCAGCGGTTTAGACATTAATGGCTGTGTGAGTTATTTTGAGGGGACGGCAAATGTACACTGTTAAACAAGCTGTACTTTACATTGTAGCAAAGTGTCATTTCTTCAGTGTTGTCACATGAAAATATATACTCAAATATTTACAAAAATGTGAGGGGTGTACTCTTGTGATATACTGTATGTTATGTACCCAGACCTCACCCAGACCTCACCCTGTGAAGTTTCAACTGCATCCAAGATTAGCTAGCTAGCTAGCTTAGTAAACAGTGTTGACAATTCCATTTGGGCTAGCCAACTAAAATATATAGCCAACATGTTCGCTATATTGATGTTGTCAGACAATGGATGTTGCATTCAATTTCAATGTTTGAGTTGCTTTGCGTATCAGCAAATTTGCTTGCAATAATCTCGCTGCAACACTGCTCACTGCGTCCATGTTGCTTTACATAGGCGTTGATAAAGTCCAGAAAAGGCTCATTGTGAAGAAGCTCATGCCAGTTGCTCTTGAGGAATGAAAAAAACAGTATGCATACTTGCCGAAACACAGCACAACAAATTAGAGGTCGACCGGTAATGATTTTTCAACCCCGATACCGATTATTGGAGGACCAAAAAAGCCAATATTGACCAAATACTTATTTTCCACCATAATTTGCAAATAAATTCATTAAAAATCCTACAATGTGATTTTCTGGAATTTACTATATATGCATGTTATCATCCATTGGAAAATACAAACTTTTGCACCTTCAAGTTCTTTCATTCCTCTTCATTTTTTTGCCTTTTTTTTAAATCAGGGAAGAAGAATACATCTTCAATAAGTGAGACATTTCTAACATTTTAGTTTTCTGTGTGTTTTTGACAGCCCCATCGAGTCCTGTCAGAACTTCTACAAAGACTTCACGCTACAGATTGACATGGCTTTCAACGTCTTCTTCCTCTTGTACTTTGGTCTACGGGTAAGTAAAGAAAGTACAAGGCTACATAAGACTTGTACACAACAAGTTGTTACTCTAGTGAAGTTTCAATCATGTCATGGAACAAAGACCGATAACAAAGTCATTCAAGTTGAAACATCGCACTCATTAAAACTGTGGAAGCATTCATCTGTCGTTCTTTCATAACTTTTATGCCTTTTTGTACCCTGAACAAACAACAGTCATATATCAACATTAAAAGGGGGATGGTTGGCAGAGTTGAATCAATTCACGCAGGAAGTGGAATATTTACGGTGAATTCGACTTGAGTTTCAATTATCTCCAAGTTATGGAATTGGAATTAAACTGTTTGGATTGGGATTCAATTGGAATTGAATTGGAATTCAATATTTGTACATTTCCCAGTTAATGGAATTAATGCACTTAGTATAAAACATTTACTCCAGGATTAGTTTTAAATAACTTAAAACGTATATGTATTTCTGTATTTCTAGTATAGCTAGGCTGTCTGAGCATTGACCGGACTAGCCTAAAAGCCTGAGGGAATTGAATTTGAGTAATTGTTGGGGATAATATTGGATTGGGGATGGAATTCTTATAATGTACCTAACATTGGAAATAAGATTAATTTAATTATATCTGAATTCAAATTTACAGGGAGAGGGAATTTAGTTAGAATTGAATTTGTGGAATTAACCCCAATTCTGCTGGTGGGTTATTGAAGGAGTTCCCACATATGCTGAGCACTTGTTGTCCATTGCTCGTGTTTCTTGGACCAAGCACATCTCTTCCTCTTATTGGTGTCCTTTAGTAGTGGTTTCTTTGCAGCAATTCAACCATGAAGGCCTGATTCACGCAAGTCTTCTCTGAACAGTTGATGTTGAGATGTGTCTGTTACTTGAAATCTGTGAAGCATTTATTTGGGCTGCATCTTCTGAGGCTGGTAACTCTAATGAACCCATCCTCTGCAGCAGAGGAAACTTTGGGTCTTCCTTTCCTGTGGCGGTCCTCATGAAAGACAGTTTCATCATAGCACTCGACGGTTCTTGACATTTTCCGGATTGACTGGCCTTCATGTCTTAAAGTAATGATGGACTGTCATTTCTCTTTGCTTGTTTGAGCTCTTCTTGCCATAATATGGACTTGGTCTTTTACCAAATAGGGCTTTCTTCTGTTTACCACCCCTATCTTGTCACAACACAACTGATTATGTCAAACACATTAAGAAGAAAATACATTCCACAAATTAACTTTTAACAAGGCACACCTGTTAATTGAAATTCATTCCAGGTGACTACCTCATGAAGCTGGTTGAGAGAATGCCTAGAGTGTGCAAATAGACAAAAGTGGCTACTTTGAAGAATCCCAAATATATTTTGATTTATTTAACACTTTTGGTTACTACATGATTCCATCAGTGTTACTTCAGAATGTTGATGTCTTCACTATTATTCCACAATACAGTAAAAATAAAGAAAAACCCTGGAATGACTGGTACTGTAGTTAATTTGTTTATTTTCCCTTTCAGTTTATTGCAGCTAATGACAAGCTGTGGTTCTGGCTGGAGGTGAACTCAGTGGTGGACTTCTTCACTGTTCCCCCAGTGTTCGTGTCTGTTTATCTCAACAGGAGCTGGCTTGGTAAGTACAGAATACCTGTTTACATTTACACCTCTAAAGGTCTATTATATGGGCCAGTACTAATGTAGTAGTCTCGGTCCTGGTTGGATTGCTCAGACCTCCAAAACAGCCTACAGGTTGGCCAAATGTGGGAGTGGTGTTTTCTATTTCAACCTCAATGGTGATCAGCAACGCCCCCCAGTGGATTATAGTTGTATTACAGTGGTTTAAGATGGATTGTTGATTTAAATCATTGTTTTCTAGTTGATCCTGATGGATTCCTTTTTGGTCTGGTTTTACTTTGGTTAGCTTATGTTGGACCCTACCCTCTTTTCAACATCCGCAGATGCTGGGAGTAGTTGCTGGGGCTGACTGTAATAGTGGTATTGGTTGTTCATTGACATCAATCATTTGTTTTACTTACCAGTGATGGTTTCTGGTTCCTGTCAATGTACATTTCACAGTGTTGTGATATTGCACTGCTGTCAGTCTTGTATTAAGTTGCCATGATGGAATACAACAAGTAATTTCAATACCTTTCATGTCATTGAACAATCTTTTTTGTTTTTCTTGCCACAGTACCTGGAATGATGATTGAAGTGATTGAAATTGGTCTATGATTGAAAGTACATGATGAGTGGGATATTAAAGTTAATAGGCTTTTGTTGAGTGGCGCCTGCCTGATTCACTGCTTTAAAATAGAAATCAATCTACTAAATGAATGAGTGCCTGAGTCCGCGTCCCAAATGACAACCTATTCCCCATGGGCCGTGGTCAAAAGTAGTGCACTATATAGGGAATAGGGTTCCATGTGGGATTCAGAAAACTGTGGCTAATCTCCAGGAGAGAGCGAGAGGTCTATAGGAGATTACAGATAAAGCTGATTTTCTGCTTCATCACATGCAGGTGTTGGTTAGGGATTTATCTTTATCAGCTGTCAATCAGTTGTCAATTAGCTGTCAATAAGAGCTCAGGAAAACACCCCCCTCCTTTCAGTCCTGATCAGCATCTGACTGTAGCTTTAGCTCTGTCTGTGTCCCAAATGGCAGCCTATTGACTATATAGTGCTCTACTTTTGACCAGAGGGGTATCCTATGAAGCAAGATACAATATATCTACTTAGGGTTTTCTAAAGCTAACCAGCTTCAGGTAAGTTCATCTTCCAGCTCAGGCTTAAAGGTCCCGAACCGTCAAAATCATGTTTGTTGGCCGTCATTGTAAATAACAATTTGTTCTTAACTGACTTTCCTAGGTAAATAAAGGTTAAATAAAATAAAAAATTCTCATGAAATGTGATGATATTTGGGTGGAAATAGATCAAAGTAGGACTACCAAAGTATGAAAAATGACTGTTGCTTCTAAATTGATACATTTTAATCCTAAATTTACTGGTCCCCTCCCCCATGTCAAACACTTGGATTCAGGAGGCGGGATCGAGGTTGGATTATTAAGAGATGTTTGTGTTATCACAAAAAGCCACATTTTAATACAACAATGGTAACGCCATCTGTGTCTGGTGTTAGCTAGTTACTGACTAGCTAGGTCTTCAGCCAGCATGGAACAAAAGCGGGGAAGGGTTACTCAACTCAGACTCTGTCTTCATGTCATTACATCAAGAGACATACCAAATGGAAAATGTATGTATTAGCTCACCGCCCACTCAGCCTACTAGCTCACCGCCCACTCAGCCTACTAGCTCCCCGCCCACTCAGTCTGTCTTTACAGACTTCCTGGTAGTTTGACATTAGAGAAAAAGTACTTTTTCAAAAAAATAATCCCTATTTTTTTTATGGGTGATGTTTTAGTCACTCAAAAGTCACTTTTACATGGGAATCAGAATCGGGACCTTTAATCAGTACTATTATGGTGGATATTGTTCCTCTGCCTGATGCTAACTCTAGCAGGCTTGTAACAGCGTGTGCAAGTCGCACGAGGCTAGTCAAACGCTGAACTCTTCATTGAAACAATGCTGAAACATCAATACATGGCAAGTCAGTGCCACATTGTCATGAAATGAAAGAAAAGTTATCTTGCAAATTCAGCAGGATATGGTGTGAAATAGACTTTTAGAAGTGCCATCCTTATTTGATTACTTATCATTAATGTCGTCTTTGGTGTGCTTATCAATGCATCAGCACCTTTTTTCCCCAAAAGTCAGTGGCAGACCTCATGTAACAACACCTGCACAGGATCGGTACATCCGACATCACACCTGCAGGACAGGTACAGGATGGCAACAACTGCCCAAGTTACACCAGGAACGCACAAAATCCCTCCATCAGTGCTCAGACTGTCCACACTGGCCTGTTGTAAGGCAGGTCCTCACCAGACATCACTGGCAACAACGTCGCCTATGGGCACAAACCCACAGTCACTGAACCAGACAGGACTAGCAAAAAGTGCTCTTCACTGACGAGTCTCGGTTTTGTCTCACCAGGGGTGATTGTCAGATTCACGTTTATCGTCGAAGGAATGCGCGTTACACCGAGGGCTGTACTCTGGAGCGGGATCGATTTGGAGGTGGAGGGTCCGTCATAGTCTGGGGAGGTGTGTCACAGCATCATCGGACTGAGCTTGTTGTCATTGCAGGCAATCTCAACACCGTGCGTTACAGGGAATACATCCTCCTCCCTCGTGTGGTACCCTTCCTGCAGACTCATCCTGACATGACCCTCCAGCATGACAATGCCACCAGCCGTACTGCTCGTTCTGTGTGTGATTTCCTGCAAGACAGGAATGTCAGTGTTCTGCCATGGCCAGTGAAGAGCCCGGATCTCAATCCCATTGATCACGTCTGGGACCTGTTGGATCGGAGCGTGAGGGCTAGGGCCATTCCCCCCAGAAATGTCCTGGAAATGTCAGGTGCCTTGGTGGAGAGTCTCACAGCAAGAACTGGCAAATCTGGTGCAGTCCATGAGGAGGAGAAGCACTGCAGTACTTAATGCAGCTGGTGGCCACACCAGATACTGATTGTTACTTTAGATTTTTACCCCCCATTTGTTCAGGGACACATTATTCAATTTCTGTAAGTCACATGTCTGTGGAACTTGTTCAGTTTATGTCTCAGTTGTTGAATCTTGTTAAGTTCATACAAATATTTATTTACATTTACATGTTAAGTTTACTGAAAATAAACACAGTTGACAGTGAGAGGACATTTCCTTTTTTGCAGAGTTTATATTCTTGATTAATGGAGTTAGCCCTGACTTTGCCTACCCCAGAGCAAGTTAGTTCTTAATGATTCGTTGCCATAGAAATGTACCTGACTAAAAGGTAAGCCACATTCGTATGACTCGTTATCCCAAGTTGATCTCAGAGTTTCACAAAGTTACCTCGCTAAGTCCTCAAACCTAATTCGTAGGATACTCCTCAGGGGCCATAGGCAGATAAAGCTCTGTATCCAAAATGATACCATATTCCAGTTAGCGCACCTCCTTTGACCAGGCCCATAGGGTAAGATAACCCTACAGGCTGTCCATTATCCAAAGAAAAGACTGCCATCTGCTGGGCCTTAATATGCATCCAACTAAGACATGCTTTAGCACTCAGTTGCTTTTAAAAATAGATGGAGATTGATGGTGATGACCTGGCAATGCTATGACACTGCTATATCTGAATTAAGAGCGGGGTTTGCAGTTTTGGGACTATTCTATTGGTTCATTAAGCCAGGCAAACTCAATCAAGCCCAAGTAAAGTATTAGATATTATTTTGAATAGTATTTGAACCCAGGTCACGCTGTAACTTCTGTGGATAGAGCTTAGCACTACTGCCCTCACTGAATGAATACGCTCTCATATCCCTAGTCAGGCTCAATCTCTCATTGACTAAAGAGCCTTTTCCCAAATCTTCTGTCTGAACATTCTGACATAGATACAAACAGACACACACATCCACAAATACGCACTCAAACACTAAAGATCAAGAAAGCACTCAGGACTGTTATGTTAGTTGGAAGTAAACATGCACAGATGCCAAGTTACTACTGTAGCTAACTGCTTATAAGCTACCCTAAGTGTTACTACTGTAGCCAACTGCTTATAGGCTACCCTCCAAGTTACTACTGTAGTTAACTGCTTATAGGCTACCCTCCAAGTTACTACTGTAGCCAACTGCTTATAGGCTACCCTCCAAGTTACTACTGTAGTTAACTGCTTATAGGCTACCCTCCAAGTTACTAATGTAGCTAACTCTGGCAACGTACCAAGTAATTCTGTTGAGTGATGTTGCCTAGCTACCATGCAAGTGGAGTTTCCATGTTGACTAAGTCTTAGTTGGAAGTTCAACTGTTTTGGTTTTTGATACCTTTGGATGGAAAATAAAACCAGTTTGTCATTCAAATTCAAACCTCCATTGCTGCTTTAGTAAGTCATTTGTGAGAGCTTTTCGGGGACGAGTGCCAGGGAGCAGCAGAACATTGCCCAAAAAGATAAGATAGCAGCTAATTCCCGCTCCAAATGCTCCAGCTTTTTACTCACGAGCTGTACAAATAAACACAGAAAGAGGCTTTTAGTGTTAAGCTGTCCACTGATACTAGCCTTAAATGATCGCACTTATGGATATTGAAAGAAAATAAGAGATGTTTTTTGAAAATGTTATTCTGTAATCTCGCTGGAAAGGTTTTATCTTTTGTGTTGATTTTGGACATTGGGATTTCACTGAACATCTGAATGTTTTGAAATGACTTTCATTGCACACATTTTCAATAGCAAGTGTACCTCAATTGATATACTGAATGAATAGATAAACTATTATGTAAGCTTTCCATCAATAGAATGTAATGCTTTTCCGTCTGTTGTACAGTAGCATTGCTGCCCTTTCCTGCTTTGAGGTGCTATGTGGAATGTAAAAAATGCAGCTTGAATGTACAGTAGGTAGCAGTCAGTTTTTGTACAGCAGTTGTGATTAATTCAGGATCATTGTTCTTTTTAATTCAGGATCATTGTTCTTTCACTAAATCCAGAGAAAAATGTATTAATGATTCCTAAAGCTTCTCAGATACTGTGCCTTTTAAAAGTATTCATCCCCCTTGGTGTTTTTCCTATTTTATTGCATTATAACCTGTAATTTATATGGATTTTTATTTGTATTTCATGTAATGGACATACAAAATAGTCCAAATTGGTGAAGTGAAATGAAAAAAATAACTTGTTTCAAAAATAAATAAATGGAAAAGTGGTGCGTGCATATGTATTCACCCCCTTTGCTATGAAACCCCTAAATAAGATCTGGTGCAACCAATTACCTTCAGAAGTCACATAATTAGTTAAATATAGTCCACCTGTGTGCAATCTAAGTGTCAGATGATCTCAGTATATATACACCTGTTCTGAAAAACCCCAAAGTCTGCAACACCACTAAGCAAGCGGCACCATGAAGACCAAGGAGCTCTCCAAACAGGTCCGGGATAAAGTTGTGGAGAAGTACAGATCAGGGTTGGGTTCTAAAAAATATTTCTGAAACTTTGAACATCCCATGGAGCACCATTTAAATCCGTTATTAAAGAATTAAAAAAATATGACACCACCACAACCTGCCAAGAGAGGACCGCCCACCAGAACTCATGGACCAGGAAAGGAGTGCATTAATCAGAGACAACAAAGAGACCAAAGATAACCCTGAAGGAGCTGCAAAGCTCCACAGAGGAGATTGGAGTATTTGTCCATAGGACCACAATAAGCCACACACTCCACAGAGCTGGGCTTTACAGAAGAGTGCCCAGAAAAAAAGACCTTGCTTAAAGAAAAAAATAGGCAAACACGTTTGGTGTTCGCCAAATGGCATGTGGGAGTCTCCCCAAACATATGGAAGAAGGTACTCTGGTCAGATGAGACTAAAATGTAGCTTTTTGGCCATCAAGGAAAACGCTATGTCTGGCGCAAACCCAACACCTCTCATCACCATACCCACAGTGAAGCGTGGTGGTGGCAGCATCATGCTGTTGGTAGTTTTTCATCGGCAGGGCCTGGGAAACTGGTCAGAATTGAAGGAATGATGGGTGGTGATAAATACAGGGAACTTCTTGAGGGAAACCTGTTTGTCTTCCAGAGATTTGAGACTGGGACGGAGGTTCACCTTCCAGCAGGACAATGACCCTAAGCATACTGCTAAAGCAACACTCGGGTGGTTTAAGGGGAAACATTTAAATGTCTTGGAATGGCCTAGTCAAAGCCCAGACCTCAATCCAATTGAGAATCTGTGGTATGACTTAAATATTGCTGTGCACCAGTGGAACCCATCCAACTTGAAGGAGCTGGAACAGTTTTGCCTTGAAGAATGGGCAGAAATCCCAGTGGCTAGATGTGGCAAGCTTATAGAGACATACCCCAAGAGAGTTGCAGTTGTAATTTCTGCAGACGGTGGCTCTACAAAGTATTGACTTTGGGGTGGGGGGTGAATAATTTTGCCCGCTCAAGTTTTCTGTTTTTTTGTCTTGTTTCTTGTTTGTTTCACAACAAAAATATTTTGCATCTTCAAAGTGGTAGGCATGTTGTGTAAATGAAATGATACAACCTCCCCCCAAAATCCATTTTAATTCCAGGTTGTAAGGCAACAAAATAGGAAAAATGCCACTGTATGCCCAGAGCTTGACTCGGCACTCCACATCACGTGGTGATACACTTTCTTTCTGGTGACAGTTTTGAGGAGTTAAAATACATTCTACCCTAAAATGACTGTCTATGACAGAATGTGGCCATCCTATAGACTATCTGCAGTCTGATGAGATGTACTGTACATCGTCTGGTAGTAATAGGACATACTTGCCTCACCGTCTGTCTGCCCTCTGTCTTTCTCTGGGTTGGCCGAATCCTAAAGGAGCTTATAGTGTAATATTCTGATGGATCAGAAGAGGGGCTTGCTTTAAGCTTGCCGTACACCAATGATGATCACAACGAGGATGCTACAGTATGAGTGTCTGTGGTAAATCTGATCCCAACACACCTAAATCTCTTCCTGCTGGACACAGACATGTTGAGCCCACTTGCTCGTCTTTTCTCTGCTGTCCAATATGGACACTGAGAGCCTTTGATTTGCTGTGTGATAAAGGAAGGGGAAAGAAGCAGTGGTTAGATAGGGTAAGCTGTTGTAAGGAATTGGAAAACGTGGTTCCAGAGGATGTTGTGAAGCCTTGAACTGAGCTGTTTGGACACCGACTGATAAAAAGCAACAGCTGGGCATCTTACTTTTTCGATTTCGAGAAGCTTTTGCCGACTTGCCCGTCATTTAGCCAAAGGTATTTGTCAGTCTTGGAAGACAGACATCATGATTCCGACTAAGATGTTAGTGTACAGAGGGCCCGAAGGGGGCACGCGCTCTGAGACGTTTCAGAACACGTGGAGACGTAAGAAGTCTTGCGGGGAGCTCTTTCAGAATGGCTACAGGGTCAAGATGGGCCAGCGACGGCAGGCCGTGGAAAAAAAGGACCGGGACAACCTGTGTCACACCTTGACTTCCTGTTTTCATTTAATCTCTTACTGGGGTAAGAACTTAAGACGTTGCTAGCCGATGTAGGAAATAATAGATAGGATCTAATATAAACCCTGGTCCAAATTCCACTGGCGGCTATCGTGTCAGCTGGAGAGAGAGAGCTCAGGTCCAGGGTTTGTGTTGTGCGTTGTGTTGCCATCTGGACGAAGCTTCTGTAACATCAATATAAAAATTTGTGTGGAGGAAGTGAGACTCTGAATGATTTATATATTGTATTTATAGATTATAGATATTTGATTTACAATAACATTTTTGTTACCAACGTCATGTTTTACTGCACGTCTATGGAGATTAATTTCACTTTATTGTTGACTCTTGGAGCTGCAGTTTAGCTAAAGATTATTTAGGATTATTTACTAATTTCAAGAGAAGATATGCTTTAGAGTCTACAAGTACTTTAGAGTAGAAATTGCTGTAAGAAATGGTTTTAGTGGCCTTGAATCATGCATTACGGTAATGTTTTTTAGTTACTTTCTAGGATTGACACAGTCAATCTTTTGAGGGCATTTGTTTCTACATAGCTTTGGTGCTATTCTCACAAGCATGTGGTGAATTTTAAAAACTCTTAGTACAAAACTCCAAACTGGTAACACTTGTAGCACAGCAAGTATTATATTCAAAACCTTTTATTGTGCATTAATCTTTCACCATACAACCATTGATCCAAAATATATGTTTACTGTAAAATACCATGAGAACATTGATTTAATCATCAAAAGAAAACATGATATCTTCTCAATTTAGTTGTTTTTAACAACCAGTTAATCTAATAGCAAAACATTTCAAAATGTCCCTTTAAATGTAGTATTCTACAGTTCTGTAAATTACAAGACATTACACTGTTTTCACATTAGGCTATACACGTGTTCAATATGGAATTGGTGGATGCTAAGCTACAGGACTGTTTCGCTAGCACAGACTGGAATATGTTCTGGGATTCATCCGATGATTCATCCATTAATAAGTGCATCGATGAAGTATTCCCCACAGTGAACATGTACATATCCCAAACAGAAACAATGGATTACAGGCAACATCCTCAGTGAGCTAAAGGCTAGAGCTTCTGCTTTTAAGGAGGACACTAATCCGGACGCTTATAAGAAATCCCGCTATGCCCTCCAATGAACCATCAAACAGGCAAAGCGTCAGGACCAAGATCGAATCCTAATACACCGGGCTTGCAAACTATCACGGATAACACAGGAAAACTCAGCCGCGGGTCCTGAGCCTACCAAACAAGCTAAATACCTTCTATGCTCCCTTGGAGGTTAGCAACACTGAACCATGCATGAGAGCGCCTGCTGTTCCGGACAACTGTGTGATCACGCTCTCCGTAGCCGATGTGAGTAAGACCTTTAAACAGGTTAAAGGTCATGAACAGTCAATCATGTTTTTCATAACGTGATTATTTGAAGGGAACCAGATCAAAGTATGATGACCCAAGTACGAATAATGACTGTTGCTTCTACATTGATAAAGTTTGATGATAAAGTTACTGGTCCCCTCCCTCATGTCAAACACTTGGATTCATTATTAAGGGGACAAGGCGACGTCACCTTAACTCTCATTTTAATACACCAATGATAACCTAATATTCTGATCTGCTTCTGTTCTGTGGGTGGCATTGTGTGCTCTTTTCGAAGGATGGATCCCGGTCTCTCCGGGGCTATGGGATCTGGGTGGTCGGGGGTGGTCTGCAGGGCATTGGGATGACAACCAAACTTGGGATGAAGAGGACTTTTAGCAGGTGGAATAGTGGGGGCCAATTGGAGGTTTACCTAGTAGCAATGCAAATATCATGGTACAGCTATATAGACATTCAAACATCATGTTACTTTTTAATGGTACGTTTAAAAACATATATTTTGATAAATAGAATTGAAACTTGTGTCTCATTATGGTAAGTGGTGAAATAAGTACAGCCAGTTATAATTGTAATGACTTAATAGATAATATGAAAAGACGATCAGTATTTACCTGGCTAAAAGAGAAGGAATATAATACATATTGTTTACAGGAAACTCATTCAACAATTTTAGATGAAGTTTTGTGGAAAAAGGACTGGGGGGGCGAAATGTATTTCTCCCATGGGCAAAGAATTTCAAAAGGGGTGACAATATTGATTAACAGTAATTTTGTTCCAAATGTGAAAATTGTAGAAACAGATCATCAAGGTATATGGAATATTTTAAATATTTTATTAGACAATAAACATATGGCTTATTAATCTCTATGGTCCAAATAATAATGATCCAAGCTTCTTTGAAAATATATACAAGAATGTATCAACTCTACAAGCAACACTAGACTCTATTATTATGGTGTGGGATTTTAATACGGTTTTAAATACCTCTATGGACCATAAAGGAAATCACACTACAAACTATCACCCTCAGGCACTTAAGGAAATCATGAATGTCATGGATATATTGGAATTAGTGGATATATGGAGGCTTAAATCCCCTGACCTAGTGAGATACACATGGCGGAGGCTTAATCAAGCTAGTCGTCTTGATTACTTTCTTATGTCATTCTCTCTGGCACCAAAAGTTAAAATAACTGTTGATAGGGGACAGAATGCGGTCGGATCTTCACATAATTGGCATATATATTACTCTCACAGAATTTTAATCAAATTTAATCAAAGCCTACTGGATGATAACTTGTTTATGACTAGAACAGAAGAATGTAGAACTGACTTTTTCCGACATAACATAGGTACAGCAGATCCCCTTATTGTATGGAACACTTAAATGTGCCTTTAGAGGCAATGCAATTCAGTACTCATCTATAAAACAAAAGCAATTTAGATCAAAAGACTCCATAATAACAAAGGAAATTGAAGGACTAACATTACAGTTCAATAGCAATAAAAACTGTACCATAGAAGCACAGAATAAGTTAAAGGAAAAACAAAAAGAAATGGAGGAACTTATTCAAGAAAGTTCCAGTGTAATATTTTATAAAAAATGAAGCGAACTGGATGGAATATGGGGAAAAATACACCAAATTCATTTTCAATCTTTAACATAGAAATGCTACCAAAAAAAAAATCTATTGAAACTTGTTACAAATGATGGAGTCACGTATGATTCACCAAATTAAATTTTGAAAGAGGAAGTAAAGTACTTTTAAGGAAATGTTTTCGCGTCAGTCTCCTCCATCTCCGCTAACCGAAGCTAAAATGAACATGTGTACAGAAAGACTCATGTGACGGCCAAATTATAGAGGAGGAACTTCTTGATGCAAGAAGTATTGCAATCTACTGTAGAGACAGCCTGCAGAAATCTGTCATACTATCCTGGTCTATGCCCAAACAGTTCGAGTTTCTACTTTTAAAGATCCATCTCTCCAGAAATAAGTCCCTCACTGTTGCCGCTTGTTATAGACCCCCCTCAGCTCCCAGCTGTGCCCTGGACACCATATGTGAATTGATTGCCCCCCCAATCTATCGTCAGAGTGCGTACTGCTAGGTGACCTAAATTGGGATATGCTTAACACCCCGGCCGTCCTACAATCTAAGATAGATGCCCTCAATCTCACATAAATTATAATGGAACCTACCAGGTACAACCCCAAATCCGTAAACATTGGCACCCTCATAGATATCATCCTGACCAACTTACCCTCTAAATACATCTATGCTGTTTTCAACCATGATCTCAGCGATCACTGCCTTATTGCCTGCATCCGTTATGGGGCCGCGGTCAAACGACCACCCTTCATCACTGTCAAACACTCCCTAAAACACTTCCTAAGGCACTTCAGAGGGTAGTGCGTACGGCCCAGTATATCACTTTAGGGCAAAGCTACCTGCCATCCAGGACCTCTGCGCCACGCGGTGTCAGAGGAAGGCCCTAAAAATTGTCAAAGACCCCAGCCACCCCAGTCATAGACTGTTCTCTCTACTACCACATGGCAAGCGGAGTGCCAAGTCTAGGACAGAAAGGCTTCTCAACAGTTTTTACCCCCAAGCCATAAGACTCCTGAACAGGTAACCAAATGGTTACTCGGACTATTTGCATTGTGTGTCCCCCCAACCCCTCTTTTACGCTGCTGCTACTCTCTGTTTATCTTATATGCATAGTCACTTTAACTATACATTCATGTACATACTATCTAAATTGGCCTGACCAACCAGTGCTCCCGCACATTGGCTAACCGGACTATCTGCATTGTGTCCCACCACCCACCAACACCTCTTTTTATACTTCTGCTACTCTCTGTTCATCATATATGCATAGTCACTTGAACGATACCTACATGTACATACAGCGTCAATAAGCCTGACTAACAGGTGTCTGTATATAGCCTTGCTACTCTTTTGTCAAATGTCTTTTTACTGTTGTTTTATTTCTTTACTTTCCTACACACACACACACTAATCCCGTAAGTAGAGGATGCCTAAATGTTCTTTAAGAGTGCTTTCCTCTTCCTCTTAAATAAGCATGCCCCTCTCAAAAAATGTAGAACTAAGAACAGATATACCCTTTGGTTCACTCCAGACTTGACTGCCCTTGACCAGCACAAAAACACCCTGTGGCGTACTGCACTAGCAATGAATACCTCCTGCGTTATGCAACTTTTCAGGGAAGTCAGGAACCAATACACACAGTCAGTTAGGAAAGCAAAGGCAATTTTTTTTCAAACAGAAATTTTCATCCTGCACTAATTCCAAAAGGTATAAAGCTCAATAGCCTTGGTTTCTCTAATGACTGCCTCACCTGGTTCACTAACTACTTACAGTATCAGATCCGGACCTCTGTCAGTTTCTATGGGGGTGCCACAGGGTTCAATTCCCAGGCAGACTCTTTTCTCTATATATATCAATGATGTCGCTCTTGCCGCTGGTGATTCTCTGATCCACCTCTACGCAGACGACACCATTCAGTATGCATCTGTCCCTTCTTTGGACACTGTTAACAAACCTCCAAACGCGCTTCAATGCCATACACTACTCCTTCCGTGGCCTCCAACTGCTCCTAAATGCTAGTAAAATGAAATGCATGCTCTTCAACCGATAGCTGCCCGCACCCGCCCGCCCGACTAGCTTCACTACTCTGGACGGTTCTGACTTAGAATATGTGGACAACTACAAATACCTAGGTGTCTGGCTAGACTGTAAACTCTCCTTCCAGACTCACATTAAGCATCTCCAATCCAAAGTTAAATCTAGAATCGGCTTCTTATTTCCTTCCTTATTTCCTTCACTCATGCTGCCAAACTTACCCTCGTAAAACTGACTATCCTACCAATCCTTGACTTCGGCGATGTCATTTACAAAATAGCCTCCAACACTCTACTTAGCAAATTGGATGTAGTCTACCACAGTGTCATCCGTTTTGTCACCAAAGTCCGATATACTACCCACCACTGCGACCTGTATGCTCTCGTTGGCTGGTTCTCGCTACATATTCGTCGCCAAACCCACTGGCTCCAGGTCATCTATAAGTCTTTGCACGGTAAATTTACACCTTATATCAGCTCACTTGTCACCAGAGACAACAGCCACCCGTAACACGCGCTCCAGCAGGTATATTTCACTGGTCATCCCCAAAGCCAACACCTACTTCGGCCGCCTTTCCTTCCAGTTCTCTGCTGCCAAGGACTGGAACGAATTGCAAAAATTACTGAAGTTGGAGACTTATATCTCCCTCACTAACTTTAAGTGTCAGCTGGCAGAACAGCCTACCGATCGCTGCAGCTGTACATAGCCCATCCAACCAACTACCTACTTCATCACCATATTTGTTTTTCTGCTCTTTTTCACACCAGTCTTTCTACTTGCACATCCTCATCTGCACATATATCTCTCCAGTGTAATTGCTAAATTGTAATTACTTCGCCACTATTGGCCTATTTATTGCCTTACCTCCTTATTCATTTGCACACACTATACCAATTTTTATATTGTGTTTTTGACTGTATGTTTGTTTATCCCATGTGTATCTCTCTGTGTTGTTGTTTTTGTCGCACTGCTTTGCTTTATCTTGGCCAGGTCGCAGTTGTAAATGAGAACTTCTTCTCAACTGGCCTACCTGGTTAAATAAAGGTGAAATAAAAAATAATAATTACACAATTAAAGCCTTTAAGGTTGGGAAAACTCCAGGGCTGGATAGCATACCAGTACAAGTATACTTAAAAAAATATATAGTCAGAGGACCATTATTAGCATGTTTTAACCACTCCTATATGAATGGTAGATTATCAGACACATAACAAGACGGTCAGATTTCGTTATTACTGAAACAGGATCCAAGTGGTGTATATATAAAGATCCAATTTAAATAATTGGAGGCCTCTTACACTTCAGTGTTGGGATGCAAAAATTCTAGCTAAATGCATTATGCGTAGAATTAAACAAATATTGTCAGATATTATTCATCCTAATCAGACAGGTTTTTTACATGGACGATACATTGGAGATAATATAAGACAAGTACTGGAAACAATGGAATACTATGAAATATCAGGGACACCAAGCCTGGTTTTCATTGCTGATTTTGAAAAGGCTTTTGATAAAGTACGACTGGAGTTTATAGAAAATGCCTTGAATATTTACATTTTTAGAGCCTCTTATAAAATGGGTTAAAGTTATGTATAGTAACCCTAGGTGTTAAATAGTAAATAATAGCTACATCTCAGTAGTTTTAAACTGTCAAGAGGAGTAAAACAAGGTTGTCCACTATCGTCATATCTATTTATTATTGCCATCAAAATGTTAGCTGTTAAAATCCTTGGCTTAAAAACAAAGGTGTCATTGTACGCTGATGATTCATGTTTTTTTTAAACCACAATTAGAATCCCTCCACAGCCTCATAGAGGATCTATTAAAACCAAATTATGATAAATGTATTGAATTACTTATTGGATCACAAAAAAATGCAACTTTTACGTTACTGTATAGTTTACCAAAAAAAAAGGTCTGACGGGCATGTGGACATACTCGGTATACAAATCCCGAAAGAAAGAAATGATCTCAGTCCAATACATTTTTTTAGAATGTTAGCAAAAATATATAAGATCTTGCTACCATGGAAAGGTAAAATACCTGTCTATTTGTGGAAAAATCTCCCTGATGATCTCTTTAGTCATATTACAGTTTACCTATTTGCTTATGGTTTTGCCTACACCTAGTGACCTGCTTTTTAAATTTTGTGAATAAAAAAATATTCAATTTTATTTGGAATGGCAAGCCAGACAAAATTAAAAGGGCCTATTTATATAACGAATATTAATTCAGAGGGCAGGAATGATTAAATATTAAAACATTAGACCTCTCACTAAAGGCATCAGTCATACAAAAGTTATACTTAAATCCTAAATGGTTCTGTAGTAAATTGGTAGGAATGTCTCACCACATGTTCAAGAATGACCTTTATTCAATTACAACTGCTCACTTTCGGTTGTTTGAAAATGAAATCATCTCCAAAATATATATTTTTTTAAAGCCTTAGAAAGTTGTTTGCAATTTCAGTTTAATCCATCTGAAAAGGCAGAACAAATAATACAACAAATATTGTGGTTAAACCCAAGTATACTAATTGATAAAAAAACTTATTTTTTTGATAAAATGTTTCAAAAAGGTGTAATTTTTGTAAATTATATCATATATAGGACTCGTGGAGTTATGTCACACATGCAGCTAACACAGACATATGGAAATGTCTGCTCTACCCAAAATTACAACCAACTAATTGCAGCATTACCACAAAAATGGAAGAGGCAAGTAGAACGGGGAAAAAGTAAGGAACTTGTCTGTCGGGCCATGCATTAAACATAAATGGTTAAAGAAAATTGTGATACATTTAAAAAAAAAGAATTTAATTTAAGGACCAAAAAATTGACAGCTGTGCCATATAAATTGCAAAATAGTTGGGAAGAGATTTTTGATGTACCTATTCCATGGCACATGGTTTATGAATTGACACGCAAACCGCCGGATTCAAAACTTTTTTCAATTTAAATTATTATTCACATTTCTTGCAACCAATATAATTTTATATAAATGGTGATACAATCTTCCCAGCTCTGTAGATTTTGCTTTGAGGAGGCAGTCATTAGATCATTTATTTTGGTACTGTCCATATGGGGCTCTTTTTTGTCACAGGTCCAGGAATGGCTGAAGAATTGTAACATTTGCCTAGAACTAACGCTGCAGATAGCAATACTGGGTGATTTGAAAAGTCATAGTCAATCAATCAATAATATAATTATTTTAGCAAAAATGTTTATCTTTAATTTACAATCTGTCAAAGCTATGAGAATAGAAAGGTTCAGTAATTTTATGAAGCATCACAGCACAGTTGAAAAATGTATGGCAAACAGAAATCCAAAATGGATGGTGATAAGAGATAGAAGGTTGGGACTAATAACAAGATAACCAATGTAAAACATACGGTTTCTGTAAAATGCATATAGGTTCTGTAACGGCATTCATTAGAAGAAGGTGTAGACCAAGGTGCAGCGTGGTACGTGTTCATATTATTTATTGACTGAACACTGAATACAAAAGAATAGCCGAAACAGTTCTGACAGGTGCAGCAAACACTAAACAGAAAATAACTACCCACAACTAACAGTGGGAAAACAGGCTACGTAAGTATGGTTCTCAATCAGAGACAACGAAAGACAGCTGTCCCTGATTGAGAACCATACCCGGCCAAAACATAGACATACAAAACCTAGGCAAGTCGGTTGGGACAAGTCGGTTGGGACATCTACCTGGTGCATGACACAAGTAATTTTTCCAACAATTGTTACCAGACAGATTATTTCACTGTATCACAATTCCAGTGGGTCAGAAGTTTACATTCACTAAATTGACTGTGCATTTAAACAGTTTGGAAAATTCCAGAAAATGATGTCATGGCTTTCGAAGCTTCTGATAGGCTAATTGACATAATTTGAGTAAATTCGAGGTGTACCTGTGGATTTATTTCAAGGCCTACCTTCAAACTCTGTGCCTCTTTGCTTGACATCCTGGGAAAATCAAAATAAATCAGTTAAGAATTGTAGACCTCCACAAGTCTGGTTCATCCTTGGGAGCAATTTCCAAATGCCTGAAGGTACCACGTTCATCTGTACAAACAATAGTACACACGTATAAACACCATGGGACCACGCAGCCATCATACTGCTCACGGAGGGAAACACGTTCTGTCTCCTAGAGATGAACGTACTTTGGTGCAAAAAGTGCAAATCAATCCCAGAACAACAGCAAATGACCTTGTGAAGATGCTGGCGGAAACAGGTACAAAAGTATTTATATCCACAGTAAAAAGAGTCCTATATCGACATAACCTGAAAGGCCGCTCAGCAAAGAAGAAGCCACGGCTCCAAAAACCACCATAAAAAAGCCAGACTACGGTTTGCAACTGCACATGGGTACAAATATCGTACTTTTTGTAATAGAACTGTTTGGCCATAATGACCATTGATATGTTTGGAGGAAAAAGGGGGAGGCTTGCAAGCCGAAGAACACCATCCCAAACGTGAAGCACGGGGGAGGCAGCATCATGTTGTGGGGGTACTTTGCTGCAGGAGGGACTGGTGCACTGCACAAAATAGATGGCATCATGAGGGGGGGAAAAATGTAGATATATTGATGCAACATCTAAAGACATCAATCAGGAAGTTTAAGCTTGGTTGCAAATGGGTCTTCCAAATGGACAATGACCCCAAGCCTACTTCCAAAGTTGTGGCGAAATGGCTTAAGGACAACAAAGTCAAGGTATTGGAGTGGCCAAAACAACAAAAAACATGATATTCTCTTACTTAATTAGTACTAGTATTGCCTTGTAACCAACATCAGAGAAGGCGTGTTTGAAGAGGGGCATGGTTTATATAGCTGTGTTTAGTGTTAGCTAGTTACTCGCTAGCTAGGTCTTCAGTCAGCATGGAACAAAATGGGAGGAAGGGTTGTTCAAAACTCTGATGCAGTTGTCATGTCAATACAGCCGTCAGTGCTGCTGTAAACCGCATCATGAGACATGCCAAATGGGAGATGTATAAAAAAAATGTAGATCATTAGCTAGGTTTCCATACACTTGGCAACAGATTTTCATGCGAGTATTGTAAAATCTGCATAAAAACAATATGTGTAACCTATCTAAATGACTATCGCCCCGTAGTACACACATCTGTAGCCATGAAAGGCTTTGAACGGCTGGTCATGGCTCACATCAACACCATCATCCCAGACATCCTGGACCGACTGCAATTCGCATATCGCCTCAACAGATCCACAGATGACGCAATCTCTATTGCACTCCACACTGCCCTCTCCCACCTGGATAAGAAGAACAACTATGTGAGAATGCTGTTCATGAAATGTTTGTGGTCATGTTGCAGCAGTGTGTAGGAGCGAGATTCCAAGATATGGGACGTGTGCAGGAGGATGGTGTAGTCTTGGTGGATAAAGTTGTGTGTCAACTGTAGGAGGGCCCACGATGCTGGCGATTGGAAGTGTCCGGCACAAAAGAGGTAGGTTGAGGGGACCAGAGTCAGAGTAGTGCCGGTGTCGTGTGTTGAGACAGAAGAAAGTAGAGGAGGATGGATTAAGTTGACACAACTTTATCCATCTGCATTGCTTTTTGTTTAGTGTTTTAGCCTGAGTTTCTGTATAGCACTTTGCGACATTGGCTGATGTAAAAAGGGCTTTATAAATACCTTTTGTAGTAGTAGATCTGTACCAGCACAGAGGTTTGGCCAACGAGTGATATATGCTTCAGTAAGGTTGGCTTCTTAGGGTTCATAGCAATGGTTATCAACTGTACAGCAGAAATGGAATGCAAATCACAAAACAATAGATGTGGTGGTGGCAGCTGCAGAGAAGTATTTGCGTATACAAGATTTGACTTCATTAGAGTTACAGGGTGTGTTGAGGTGTGGGGTCCCATCCTCCCAGGCCGTTGGCATGGTGCAGGAGCAGATAGGGTCAAAGTCGTGGGTTTTTATGTAGGGTTAGTTGTAAGGGTGTTTTCCTTTTTCCTTTTCCCATTTTGTACCACAACGTATGTGGTTTATACTATAGTCCAGTTGTGGGCAGTAATGCAACATATTGGATGCCAACAGCAGTTAAACCCCACCGAAAAAGATGAAGAATGCTGTTCATTGACTACAGCTCAGCGTTCAGCACAGGAACCTGAGATTAAACACCTCCCTCTGCAACTGGATCCTGGACTTTCTGACGAGCCGCCAGCTGGTGAGGATAGGCAGCAACACTTCCGCCACGCTGACCTTCAACACGGGGGCCCCTCAGGTTTGCGTAAATAGTACCCGCCTGTACAACCTATTCACCAACAATTGTGTGGCCACGCATGACTCTAACACAATCATTCAATTTGCTGATGACATGACGGTGGTAGGCCTAATCACAGATGATGATGAGACAGCGTACAGGGAGGTGGTCAGAGACCTGGCAGCGTGGTGCCAGGGTAACAACCTCTTCCTCAACATCAGCAAGACAAAGGAGCTGATCGTGGACTACAGGAAACAGAGGGCCCAGCACACCCACATCAACTGGGCTATAGTGAAGCAGGTCGAGAGCTTCAAGTTCCTCGGTGTCCACATCACCTAAGGAATTATCATGGTCCACACACACCAACACAGTCCGGAAGGGGGCACGACAACACCTCTTCCCCCTCAGGAGGATGAAAAGATTTGGCATGGGCCCCCAGATCCTCAAAATGTTCTACAGCTGCACCATTGAGAGCATCTTGAGTGGCTGCTTTACCGCTTGGTATGGCAATTACTTGATATACAAGTTGCTGGGGCCAAGCTCCCTGCCATCCAGGACCGCTATACCAGGCGGTGTCAGAGAAAGGCTCTAAAATTTGTCAAAGACTCCAACCACCCAAGTCATAGACTGTTCTCTCTGCTACCTCATGGCAAGCGGTACCTATGCACCAACTCTGAAAAGGACCACAGCTTCTACCCCCAAGCCATAAGACATCTAAATAGTTAGTCCAGGTTGGTTAACCGTTTAACTATCTGCATTGACCCTTTTTTGCACTAAATCTTTTGACTCATTACATACGCTGCTTCTACTGTTTATTATCTACCCTGTTGCCTAGTCACTTTATCCATAATTATATATATATAAGGGCTAAGGGATGCTTACTCTATAAGGGATGTTTTTGTTACATGCAGTACATTTCTGTTCCTGTCAATATCAGATTTAAAACCATAATAGTACATTGCCGTATATATCCTACTTTATACTTTACAAACATACATTTTAGTTCTGTAGGTGTCCACATATGTATATAGCAGACAAAACAGTTTAAAATCTATAGGTTTACCAAACGGGTAAGGGATTATCAATTTAGAGAAAATGGATTAAGTATGAGTAAATTGTATTTTAATAAATGAGAAGGCAGTCATATCAAAAGTAATGTAAGCATTGCATTGTGAAAGCAAGTTTTCTATATGAACATGTATTGATTGCAATGTGGATTTACCACATAAGAGGTTACCACATACTTGTAAAAAAGCGATTGAAAAAATTATATTATGAGTAACATAATCTGATTTGATAATTTAGGAAATTATGGACAATAATCATTGAAAATGGAGGAAAATACAATATATTGTCAATACAATATATATATATTTTTTTAAACAAATGTTATTCTAGGTGACACAACATTGACATCTACTGTACATGTGTTGTAGTACACTTAGTTAACCCAGGGGTTTGTGGGATTGACATACTGTTGTGTGCCATAATGAAACAAACTTTTGTGCTATAAAAATAAGCAATTAATTCTTTCACATCGAATGGATGATTAGATTGTACTAATAATTAGATTGTACTGGTGAGCACGACTAGCCACAGGCTGTTTGGTTTTGTGTGGCACAGGCCACACACACATGCGACAGCATTTGGCAATTGCACCTTTGTTTGGCAATTGCACCTTTGTTCTTAAACTCTTGGAAGGGTACTCAGATTTAGCAGATTTAAAAAACAAATGGCAACAAATTTGGGATTATTTGACGTAATGTGACTGTTGACCCATCTAACTAGGCCTGTCCACATGTCTTTGGTCCGACTAATCCAGGTTTTCATCTCTTGCTGTTTTCGATCTTTTAGTCCTTACGCCGGTGCTTTGTGACTTAGTTGTCTCCTGATATTAGCATTGCATTTATTTTCTCCAGAAGATTATTTGATGCAGAGTTTGTTGTTTTTAGTAAAAAAAAAAATATTCAGTTGCTGCTACTAGCTTCGTCGCTGCTGTTTTTGTTTTTTGAAAGGTCAACATCTTGGTTGTGCTTTTCCGCTACTATTTTTGTTTATTTGAGAGGCCTTTCATTTTCTATTAGTCATGAATCCATTGAAGCTTTTAAAAATGCATGAAGGATTCAAAGGTATGCAATTATGTTGGTGTCCTGTGTTTTTCCGGATTTACAGTGGGCGGATTTATGTAAATAACATGCAAATAATTAACTCTGAATAACTTCTACTTTTACTTTTCTCTCACACAGGCTTGAGGTTTTTAAGGGCATTAAGGTTGATACAGTTCTCAGAAATCTTACAGTTTTTGAACATATTAAAAACAAGGTAAGTGCATTATTATTTTCTCCAACTTCACTGTATTCAATTTCAGTAAAATTTGGTGTGTATTAATTCTAGTTAGTAGTATTCAAAGCATTTGCATGCACTATGTTATGACAATGTTTGTAATTCTGTCTATGTGATGAATATTGATACATTTACAATTATACAATACGCTCACAAGCTCTTCTAATACAGTGGCATTTTAATGTACAGTAGCTACTGCAAATTGTTAAATATAGAACCTCCTCTCAATTTAAAAAAAAATATTATTGGAAACTAGTCAGCTGAGCTTGGCCTACTTTCAGTCTGGGTGGATTACTTGGGAACAGTTTGGTTTATTGCTGTCATATTTGGGGAATGAAAGAAGTTACCATATTATACTGTACTTCTGTGATAACAAGTAAATCATTTTTGTCACTTTTCAAAACTGAAATGGTAACATGTTAGGTATTGTTCTTTAGGATGTATAACCTATCCTATATTCAATTTAATTTCGATATTTTTCATTGGAATTCCAAATTGTGCACATTTTCTGCTCTTTGAAACCTATTGGACAGCATGCCACATGATGAATTCTACAATTTACCCCACTGCTTAGAATTAAAGCTTGTGATGCACAGATGTCAGAAAGAGCTTATAGCTCAACATTTTTTTTTAATAATCCCCAGACTCATTTACTGTAATGGAGGTAAGGCCAGAACAGAACAGAACACACAGTACATGAACGACCAGAACAATGCACGTCACTGTAACATTACCTTAGAAATATACAGTTAACTGACTAAATTAAGGAAACACTTGAGTAAATGAGGATTCTGGCGACTCTGTTATGGTGTGGGGTATATTCTCCTGGCATGGTTCACTCAACCCCTTACAGCAGCATTTTCAAAACTCGGTCCTCAAGTTTATTTCTCCAAACACTACACAACTGATTGAAATTATCAAAAGTTGATATTTAGTTGATTATTTCAGCTGCGTAGTGGTAGGGCAAAAACAAAGCGTGTACCCCTGGGGTCCCAAGGACCGAGTTTGGGAAACCCTGCCTTAGAGGGCAAGGTAAACGTCAATAAATACACCGCCATTGTGAGTGGTCACCTTCAACCTATGGTGAGTCATTTCTATCCTGATGGGCGTGGCCTCTTCCAGGATGACAATGACCCCATCCACAGGGCAAGGGGGGTCACTGAATGGTTTGATGAGCCTGAAAACGATGTAAACCATATGCCATGGCTGTCTCAGTCACCAGATCTCAACCCAATTGAACACTTATGGGAAATTCAGGAGTGGTGCCTGAGATGGCGTTTTCCATCACCAAAACACCAAGTGATGGAATTTCTCATGGAAGTACTATATGGTGTTGCATCCCAACAATAGAGTTCCAGATATTTGTAGAATCTATGCCAAGGTGCATTGAAGCTGTTCTGGTTCAAGGGGCCCAATGCCTTATTAACACACTTTATGTTGGTGTTTCCTTTATTTTGGCAGATACCCGTATATACCTTAGGAACATTTCTATTCACAGTTGATTCTGTATTGAAAAGTTAACGGCAATGAAAGCAAGTTTGTCATTAGTTTAACATTTAGGATTTTGAAATATTATTCCCAAAAACATTTTTACCAAGTTTTCGGTTTGTTGCTGTTACATAATATTGTAGGCTGAGCAGCTCAGACTGTAACCAGTTATCATCCATTATCCCAAAGGATGTTCTTCAGACAAAATCACCATTAGGCACTTATACAGCAATAACTGCTTTGTGATATGTAATGTTTTGGCACTGTTTTGACATAATAGTTCAAGTTAGTGTTACCAATTATTCATTATGTTATCAAAAGGGCATCCTTTACTGGTGTTCTTCTTTTGAACTCACACAAGGCAGGTCTTTTTTTTGTTGAACACTAGCATTGTTAATTGATATTGTCTGGCTCTCTTGTTTTCAATAGCAATTCCATAAAACTGGTGAACTTATGTTCAATCTTCATAAGTACATGGCTAACAGCGGCAGGCTTCATACATCTGGTAAGTCACAGAGAGCCATAAAGGCAAAACAGAAGGACTAAGTACTGTATTATGGTAAATACTCAGTCTCTGACACATATAACAGTGTCGTGTCTTTGGCTATGCCGGATTAAGTGATATGACATGCTATTTTATAAAATCCTTTCTGTAATTAATATTACCTGATTGAGCTAATCATGTAAATGTAATTAACTAGAAAGTCGGGGGACCACAAAATAATATTTATAGAGCAGTTTTCTTCCGAATAAACTCTTAAAGACCTAGTAATATTTTACATCAATAGCAGTCAATATTAATCGTCACCTTATTTCAGTCTCATCTGAAAGTTGTAAGTTCTTGGTTATCTTCACGAACCCTGGCTAACAAGTTGAATCAGCAAAATTTGGTTTAATTATTTATTTACTAAATACCTAACTAATCACACAGAATTACGTATACACAGAATGGATCATACCTTGATTACAAATGATGTCATAAAGGAAAACGTCCCTGGCGGACAGAACAGATATGACAGCTGGTTACACAAAGAAAAAGGGGGGTTGGGTTTAGGTGAAAGAGTGGGAAGACTGAAGAACAAAGGGAGAAGCGATGTCTCTCGTAAATACAGGATCTTATGCATTCTAAAATACCGCCCATTTGGAAAAGGAAAATGCAATTCATATTTACTCTGAGCTACTCTTCAATAGGTTGGTGGTAGATGGAAGGCCGTGTTGCCCAACAGTCCTTTGTCCTTTGAAGAGTGTCTCTGGTGATACTCTGTCTGTCCTCTGAAATGAGTATGACATCCTGGCATTTAAACCATACTAAATTTTCTACATTTCACATACTATAAAACTTTTTTCACTTACCCAAAATGCCTACTATTTAGAATACAAGTATGGGTATTCGGAGACGGCCATTGAGTAAGTATGTAAGCAAGTCAGTAAGTTGTAATACAATGCTCTTCATGTTCCTCTCTGTCAATATCCGTTATTGTGACCTCTGTTCTAGGTGGAAAACTCAGGGGATCCTTGGGAAAACTTCCAAAATTCCCAAGCACTTTCCTACTGGGAATGTGTCTACTTACTCATGGTTACTATGTCCACTGTGGGCTATGGAGACGTGTATGCAAAAACCACCCTGGGACGACTTTTCATGGTCTTCTTCATCCTTGGTGGTTTGGTAAAAATCCCTCTCTTATTTAATTTACTCCTAACCTGCTTCCGTCCTTCATCCATACGATCACACCTGCAATCATCATGATTCATGTCCCTGCTGCTGCTACCAACAGCTGGAAAGTCTTTGCACTTCAATGCCAGTTAAAATCAAAGCTCCATTGTTGTCTTGTAGTTGTTTTTTGTGGCAGTTTGTTACCCATGGCAGTTTATTGTCAAATGTATTATTATTTGTAAGTATTACAAATTACGCCTATAATATTTATTATATAATAATTGTACTGAAGGTATATACATATATATTTATTATTATTATATAGTTTTATTGCATTTCTATATTTTTCAAACCGAGTAAGATTTGTTTTCTAATGGTTCGCAACGTTAACTAAAGTAATGTGCGGTTTCAGGTGACCCAATCCTTGAGCTTCCCCTTCCCCAAATTCCAACAAACACAGTGAAAGGAGTGATCTATAGACCAGCTTGATGATTAACATGGCACAACAGTGTATGCCAGTAACACCCATTGATACACAACAGTCAGTTAGCATGATATGCAACCAAAACCATTGAACTTTTAATATGTTAATTTGACTTGATCATTTGTATTTGGGGTAACAATGGAAGAAGGCTTAGTGTGTACATTAGTACAGTACTACTACAGTAGTTCGGAGGTTCAAGGGTTGCTGAAAGTCCTCTATTATCCTTTATCTCTGGACATTGTACCTGAGTATTATCAGAGTGACATTAACAATATGACGCGTCACTCTCCTACCCAAGTTTATATACGTTCATGTAAGTTATATTATATAGTTTATATAAATGTATACAATATATAAGTTATATATAAGTTGTATATACTGTCAAGTCAAATGTAAGTATGCACAAGGCTTCAAATCTATAGGATTGACATAATTCAGGTAATTTTTCAGCAATTTAATGAATTGATCCAATTTGCAGCTATGTTACATTGGGTTGTACTATTCAAATCAACCTGGCATAAGTGTTTGTTGGACAAAACATGGCATATAAGGTTTTTTTCTTCCTTTTTATTATTTTAAACGTTTTCTTTTCAATCACAGCTTGACATACAGATATAGTCAACTGTAATTTTTTCCTGCTTTTTTCCTAAATAAATATCCGTAAAAGCTGGTTAAGTTAAATATTTCCTGTCATTTTTTTCTTCTTCGTTGCTTATCATACCTTTTTTTTTCTCAAATCTGAATATGATAACCTTTACATAATTTCAGATTGTGTTATAACTTTTACTGTAGTGTAGTAATCTAACTTTGTCTGAGTGTACAAAACACTAAGAACGCCTTCCTAATATTGAGTTGCACCCCCTTTTGCCCTCAGAATAGCCTCAATTTGTCGGGGAATGGGCTCTACAAGGTGTCCAAAGTGTTCCACAGGGATGCTCAGCCTGGTCTCATAGACTAGATTTAACATGGTAAATGTAAATCTGAGACATATGGTTACGTAAAACAGATGGTTTCTTAAGGCAAAAATGAAAGTAGGTTGTGAGTTCAAATCTCATCATGGAAAACCTTAGCATTTTAGCTAATTAGCAACTTTTCAACTACATACTACTTGTTATCTACTTTGCATGTTAGCAAACCCTTCCCTTAAACCTAACCTTAACCGTTTTAGCTAACTACCTAACCTTAACCCAAAACCATAACCCCTAGCCTAGCTAACGTTAGCCAGCTACCTAACATTAGCCACCTAGCTAGAATTTGTAACATATCATATATTTTGGAAATTCATAACATATCAGACGAATTGGGTGACGGACATCCACAAATTAATACATACCATATGAAACGTATCATATCATACTATTATACAGAATAATACAAAATGCTCTGACACCAGGTTGGGATGCTGGCCCATGTTCACTCCAATGCTTCCCATTAGTTGTGTCAAGTTGCCTGGATGTCCTTTCGGTGGTGTAACTTTCTTGATACACATGGGAAAATGTTATGTGTGAAAAACCCAGCAGCGTTGCAGTTCTTGACACAAACCAGTGGGCCTGGCACATACTACCACATAATACCCCGTTCAAAGGCACTTACATTTTTTATTTTGCCCATTCACCCTTAGAATGGCACACATACACAATACATGTTTTAATTGTCTCAAGGCTTATAAATCCATCTTTAACCTGTTTCCTCCTCTTCATCTACACTGATTGAAGTGGATTTAACACATGACATCAATAAGGATCATAGCTTTCACCTGGATTCACCTGGTCAGTCTGTCATGGAAAAAGCAGGTCTTCCTAATATTTTGTGCACTCAGTGTGTAACCTACCTTATCCAGAACAATACTTTTTTTTTTTTACATTTTCTATTCACACTTTTTTTCTCTCTTAATTTTTCTATAAAATAAATAATTTTACGGATATCTTTTAAGCAAAAATAGACGCACAGCTCTCTCTTTTGCGTATCTTTTTTTTAGTATTTTCTTCTGTCTCCTATCTTCTCCTTAGGCCATGTTTGCGAGCTACGTCCCTGAAATCATAGAGTTAATAGGAAACCGCAAGAAATATGGTGGTTCCTATAGTGCGGTTAATGGGAGAAAGTAAGTATTACTGGGAGGCTCTACTGCCTCTGCCGCAGTAGAACCATCCTCTGCATGCCCTTTTCTTTTTTCTGTTCCATGCATGTAGGCCATGTTTGCTCGCTACGTGCCAGAAATTGCTGCTCTCATCCTTAATCGGAAGAAATACGGAGGGAGTTATAACTCAACACGAGGCAGAAAGTAAGTCAAACAAATATACAAAACAAAAATGATTCTAAAAAGTGTGGTTTTGGTGTGAATACTCAAGTCCCCCTCTCCTAAAGTGGGGTACCAGTAATTATCCAGAAATGATTGATATTAATACTTTTATACATTTTGGGGTAAAAAGTCATACTGGTGACTAGAGAGCTTGGCCATGAAAGCTTACGCTATTGCTTTGTACTGGTATTTGTGTGCTAGCTGTCATTGCTTCTTATAATGAATACATGTTTTTTTGTGATGTGTCAAATGTATTATTTGCTATACTGTATGCTTGAGTGTTTTACTTGCTTATTTACTAGAACACTTACATGTTTGTGCCTGTGTTTTGTGTTTGCCAATCATATGCATCTTGCAACCCACCACTATCTTTTTTACAGTAAAGTCAAGACTTATTGCAGCTATAGCTGTAGTACCTTTACAGTATTTAAAAATACATTTTGAACATTATGTCTTATATATTGGTGACAGAGATGATGTCATAGAAAATTCTGCACAATAGCAAAAGAGTGTCCTAAGAAACTACAAGAAGGGATTACCTGCAGTTAAATAATCAGATATTTTAAATATAATTCTCTTCCAGATCATTTGAAATGCGGTTACCTTTTACATCTGCTTCGTCCACACATGATCTTGCATGTTCCTCGCATGCTTTTAGTTAGTTATCTTTTAGCCTTTTATATTTAGCCTTTCATTTCCTGTTTTTTCTCTTCTGGATTATGTATTTTTTGTCTGGTACCACCAGTTCATTTTATTTTTCCAAGCCCTGCTACATTCCTGGCCTTAATCTTCAGTCAGACCTACACCCTAAGGCCCAAACACATAATCAATGCATGGATCACACTGAAATTCAAGTTAAAAACATGTTTCTTAAGGTACAATAGGATTCTGCCCTAAATCCTGCTTCCACCCTCTGAACAAACTTTGATTTCTCTTGGCTCGCTTTTAGAATTTTGTTTTGTTTACTTTGTTCTGTTGATTTTTTTTACTTGGATTTAGTCCAGTCTCTATAACTTTGTTTTGGCCATTTATTCCCTCTTTCCTTCTGCATGCTGATGTATCTGTATTTCTGTTTCAAGTGATTCATATCCTTATGTCTCAGTTTTACTGTCAATGCATTTTAATACCTTTTCATCTACAAATATAAATATAGCATCTCTGTAAAAAAATAATAATAATAATATAAAGTAAATATGATACAATAATTAACAAATGTAATAATAATTATTTCACACGTACGAATTGGAAATTCATTTTTTGCATATCCCACTTCCACAGAGTGGGTTTTCCCTGGAGCAATTAGGGTTAAGTGCCTTGCTCAAGGGATTTTTCACCTAGTCGACTTAGGGAATTGAACCAATGACCTTCCAGTTTCTGGCCCAACACTCCCAACCGCTAGGCTATATGCAGTCCCAAACTCTAATAAGATACAATATTAAAGAGGTATTTCAAAACAATGTGCAGTATGTGAGTTGTCAGTATGTTGTCAGTATGTTTTCCAAACCAATTGGTTTGGAAAATGCCCTTCTTAAACCCATCCTGAGTTCATCTCACGATGAAGCGTTTTCTCACAATCCTGCATGTACTATCCTGTAGCAGGGATACAGTCTGTCGGAAAACTTCCCTCACGTGGAGGCAAGATGTCTCTAGCTAAAGATAAGCTCTTTCCTGGATTGTACAATGTAGTAATCACATCATAATCGCCAACAAAGGACACTCATCCTTTTTAATCTGTTACTGGGAATCCAGAACATGCTCAGCTCTGTGATCTCTCCTGTCCTTCAGGCACCACATAGGACTAAAGAGCTCTTACACCTGTTCACGTAAAAAATGGACTCCTGTTCATCACAGAACATGTACAAACCAGGGAGAATTATGTATTTTTGGGGGAAGTTAACAATGGGCTGACAGTGTTCATTTTCTACACAGAAACCACATTTTTGAGGTCCTTTTTTATTGACTATACTGTGGTGTGGACAAAACTTTTTTGTCAGATCCAACTTATAATTTCATTTTATTTTCAGAATCAAGAAGGAATGTGACACTGACATCTATCAGTAGTTTATCAGCGTCTTCATTTTGGCTGCAGCTTTTAGCAAACCATAGCTTAAATCTTATGACTATTCCTGGATCTTATTTCCTATAGGCACATCGTGGTCTGTGGTCATATAACACTTGAAAGTGTGTCCAACTTCCTTAAAGACTTCCTACACAAGGACAGGGATGATGTCAATGTAGAAATTGTTTTTCTCCATAAGTAAGTGTACCATGTTTTTTCCTTACACTTTACAGGCCAGTTTCCAGGACCCAGATTAAGCCTAGTCCTGGACTAAAAACCATACTCAATGGGAAATTGAAAGTGTGTTTAATTCCACGACTATGTTTAATCTGGGTCTGGAAAAATGGCCCCAAAACTCATAACAATACTGAGTGTTTCAGAGAAGGAAAGGTGATAGCAGCTCCCAAAAAATGACTCCCAACAACCTTTCGGGAACTGCCACCACCTTTCCTTTTTTTGGAATACTCAGACTCTACAATGACTATATCCTAAAAAGCACCCAGATCCATGGAAACCGTTGGTAGCGCTGGGCCTGCCCGGTACACCAGCACACTACTTATACATTAGAATAAATTACATTTCAAATACTACACAATAAATTTCACTTTGATTTGCTGAGGAGACGAGACCTCACTCAGCCCCCTAACATTAACACATAGGTCGCTCTCCTGTCTGTCCCAGTACTAAACCGAATCTTGAGGTGAAGTGGAGGCCCTGGTTAACATTAACAAACTCTACTTTGTGTCCCAGTATTTCCCCTAATCTTGAGCTGGAAGCCTTGTTTAAACGCCACTTCACCCAGGTGGAGTTCTACCAGGGATCTGTTCTCAACCCACATGACCTGGCCAGAGTCAAGGTAACTGGCCTGTTTTAATGAGTATTAACCTGACTTATTTCTTTCAGCTACTAATGGAGAAAAGGGCCTTGACAGTCCAACTCTTCAATAAGTTTTCCCGGTCCTTGTTGTATAAGAACATTTGGTCACACTTTACAATATGGTAACCTTTTATAATGCGTTTACAAGGGTATATATATATATATATATATATATATATATATATATATATATATATATATATATATATACTATCGTTCAAAAGTTTGGGGTCATGTAGAAATGTCCTTGTTTTTGAAAGAAAAGCAAATTTTTTGTCCATTAAAATAACATCAAATTGATCAGAAATACAGTGTAGACATTGTTAATGTTGTAAATGACTATTATAGCTGGAAACAGCTGATTTTAAAGGAATATCTACATAGGTGTTCAGAGGCCCATTATCAGCAACCATCACTCCTGTGTTCCAATGGCACGTTGTGTTAGCTAATCCAAGTTTATCATTTTAAAAGGCTAATTGATCATTAGAAAACCCTTTTGCAGTTACGTTAGCACAGCTGAAAACTGTTGTCCTGATTAAAGAAGCAATAAAACTGGCCTTCTGTAGACAAGTTGAGTATCTGGAGCATCTGCATTTGTGGGTTCGATTACAGGCTCAATATGGCCAGAAACAATGAACTTCCTTCTGAAACTCGTCAGCCTATTCTCATTCTGAGAAATGAAGGCTATTCCATGCGAGAAGTTGCAAAGAAACTGAAAATCTTGTACAACGCTGTGTACTACTCCTTTCACAGAACAGCGCAAACTGGCTCTAACCAGAATAGAAAGAGGAGTGGGAGGCCCCGGTGCACAACTGAGCAAGAGGACAAATACATTCCTCACAAGTCCTCAAATGGCCCGCAAAGCACCCAGTCTCAACGTCAACAGTGAAGAGGCGACTCCGGGATGCTGGCCTTCTAGGCAGAGTTGCAAAGAAAAAGCCATATCTCAGAGTGGCCAATAAAAATAAAAAATGAAGATGAGCAAAGAACACAGACAGAGGAACTCTGCCTAGTAGGTTTGTCAAAAAGTTTGGACACACCTATGTAACGGATGTGAAACGGCTAGCTTAGTTAGCGGTGCGCGCTAAATAGCGTTTCAATCGGTGACGTCACTTGCTCTGAGACCTTGAAGTAGTTCCCCTTGCTCTGCAAGGGCTGCGGCTTTTGTGGAGCGATGGGTAACGATGCTTCGTGGGTGTCAGTTGTTGATGTGTGCAGAAGGCCCCTGGTTCGCGCCCGGGTATGGGCGAGGGGACGGTCTAAAATTATACTGTTACACCTACTCGTTCAAGGGTTTTTCTTTATTTGTACTATTTTCAACATTGTAGAATAATAGTGAAGACATCAAAACTATGAAATAACACATATAGAATCCTGTAGTAACCAAAAAAGTGTTAAACAAATCCAAATATATTTAATATTTGATAGCCACCCTTTTCTTTGATGACAGCTTTGCACACTCTTGGCATTCTCTCAACCAGCTTCACCTGGAATGCTTTTCCAACAGTCTCGAAGAGTTCCCACATACAGTTGAAATCGGAAGTTTACATACACTAAGGTTGGAGTCATTAAAACTCGTTTTTCAACCACTCCACAAATTTTTAGTTTTGGCAATTTGGTTAGGACCACTACTTTTTCCAACAATTGTTTACAGGCAGATTATTTCACTTATAATTCACTGTATCACAAGTCCAGTGGGTCAGAAGTTTACATACAATAATTTTACTGTGACTTTAAACAGCTTGGAAAATTCCTGAAAATGATGTCATGGCTTTAGAAGCTTCTGATAGGCTAATGGACATCATTTGAGTCAATTGGCGGTTTACCTGTGGATGTATTTCAAGGCCTACCTTCAAACTCAGTGCCTCTTTGCTTGACATCATGGGAAAATCAAAAGAATCAGCCAAGACCTCCACAAGTCTGCTTCATCATTGGGAGCAATTTCTAAATGCCTGAAGGTACCACGTTCATCTGTACAAACAATAGTGCACACGTATAAACACCATGGGACCATGCAGCCGTCATACCGCTCAGGAAGGAGTCTGTCTCCTAGAGATGAACGTGCTTTGGTGCGAAAAGTGCAAATCAATCCCAGAACAACAGCAAAGGACCTTGTGAAGATGCTGGAGGAAGCAGGTGCAAAAGTATCTATATCCACAGTAAAACAAGTCCTATATCGACATAACCTGAAAGGCCGCTCAGCAAGGAAGAAGCCACTGCTCCAAATCCACCATTAAAAAAGCCAGACTATGGTTTGCAACTGCACATGGGTACAAAGATTGTACTTTTTGGAGAAATGTCTTCTGGTCTGACCATAATGACAATCGTTATGGTTGGAGGAAAAAGGGGGAGGCTTGCAAGTCGAAGAACACCATCCCAACCATGAAGCACGGGGGTGGCAGCATCATGTTGTGGGGGTGCTTTGCTGCAGGAGGGACTGGTGCACTGCACAAAACAGATGGTATCATGAGGTAGGAAAATGATGTGGATATATTGACGCAACATCTCAAGACATCAGTCAGTTAAAGCTTGGTCGCAAATGGGTCTTCCAAATGGACAATGACCCCAAGCATACTTCCAAAGTTATGGCTTACGGACAACAAAGTCAAGGTATTGGAGTGGCCATCACAAAGCCCTGACATCAATCTCATAGAACATTTGTGGGCAGAACTGAAAAAGCGTGTGAGCAAGGAGGCCTACAAACCTGACTCAGTTACACCAGCTCTGTCAGGAGGAATGGAACAAAATTCACCCAACGTATTGTGGGAAGCGTGTGGAAGGCTACCTGAAACGTTTGACCCAAGTAAAAAAAATTTAAAGGCAATGCTACCAAATACTAATTGAGTGTATGTAAACTTCTGACCCACTGGGAATGTGATGAAATGAATTAAATCATTTTAATCAATAAATCATTTTCTCTACTATTATTCAGACATTTCACAATCTTAAATTAAAGTGGGGATGCTAACTGACCTAAGACAGGGAATTTTTACTTGGATTAAATGTCAGGAATTGTGAAAAACTGAGTTTAAATGTATTTGGCTAAGGTGTATGTAAACTTCCGACTTCAACTCTGTGCTGAGCACTTGTTGGCTGCTTTTTCTTCACTCTGCCATCCAATTCATCCCAAATCACCTCAAATGGTCTTCTAGGCAGAGTTCCTCTGTTCGGTGTCTGTGTTCTTTTGCCCATCTTAATCGTTTATTTTTATTGGCCATTCTGAGTTATAGCTTTTTCTTTGCAACTCTGCCTAGAAGGCCAGCATCCCGGAGTCACCTTTTCACTGTTCAAATCAAAGTATATTTGTCACGTGCGCCGAATACCGTGAAATGCTTACTTACAGGCTCTAACCAACAGTGCAAAAAAAAGGTATAAGGTGAACAATCGGTAAGTAAAGAAATAAAAACAACAGTAAATAGACAGTGAAAAATAACAGTAGCGAGGCTATATACAGTAGCGAGGCTATAACAGTCGCAAGGCTATATACAGACACCGGTTAGTCAGGCTGTTTGAGGTAGTATGTACATGTAGATATGGATAAAGTGACTATGCATATATGATGGACAGAGAATAGCAGTAGCGTAAAAGAGGGGTTGGCAGGTGGCGGGTGGTGGGACACAATGCAGATAGCCCGGTTAGCCAATTTGTGGGAACACTGGTTGGTCGGGCCAATTGAGGTAGTATGTACGACTAAAGTGACTATGCATATAAGATTAACAGAGAATAGCAGCAGCGTAAAAGAGGGGTTGGGGGGACACACAATGCAAATAGTCTGGGTAACCATTTGGTTACCTGTTCAGGAGTCTTATGGCTTGGGGGTAAAAACTTTTGAGATGCCTTTTTGTCCCTGACTCCGGTACCGCTTGCCATGCGGTAGTAGAGAGAACAGTCTATGACAATTTTTAGGGCCTTCCTCTGACACCGCCTGGTGTAGAGGTCCTGGATGACAGGCAGTTTATCCCCAGTAATATACTGGGCCGTATGCACTACCCTCTATAGTGCCTTGCAGTCGGAGGCCGATCAATTGCCGTAGCAGGCAGTGAAGCAACCAGCAACCAGATGCTCTCGATGTTGCAGCTTTAGAACCGTTTGAGGATCTCAGGAACCATGCCAAATCTTTTTAGTTTCCTGATGGGGAATAGGCTTTGTCGTGCCCTCTTCACGACCGTCTTGGTGTGTTTGGACCATTCTAGTTTGTTGGTAATGTGGACACCAAGGAACTTGAAGCTCTCAACCTGCTCCACAACAGCCCCGTCGATGAGAATGGGGTGTGCTCGGTCCTCCTTTTCCTGTAGTCCACAATCATCTCCTCAGTCTTGCTTACTTCGAGGGATAGGTTGTTATTTTGTCACCACCTGGACAGGTCTCTGACCTCCTCCCTAACGGTTGTTGACGTTGAGACTGGTGTTTTGCGGGTATTATTTAATGAAGCTGCCATTTGAGGACCTTGTTTCTCAAACTAGACACTCTAATGTACTTGTCCTCTTGCTCAGTTGTGCACTCCCACTCCTCTTTCTATTCTGGTTAGAGCCAGTTTTCTCTGTTCTGTGAAGGGAGTAGTACACAGCATTGTATTTCAAAAGGTTTTTGTAATCATCAATTAGCTTTTTAAAATGATTAACTTGGATTAGCTAGTACAATGTGCCATTGGAACACAGGATTGATGGTTGCTGATAATGGGCCTCTGTACGCCTATGTAGATATTCCATAAAGAAATCAGTTGTTTCCAGCTACAATAGTCATTTACAACATTAACAATGTTTACACTGTATTTCTGACCAATTTGATGTTATTTTAATGGACAAAATTTTTTGCTTTTCTTTAAAAAAACTGGACTTTTCTAAGTGACCCCAAACCTTTGAACGGTATTGTGTATATTGTATTTTTTACTGTCAAACATTCATTGAGACATAATTTAGAAGCCAGGTAAGTTATTGGCTGTGCCTGAAATCTGTGCTGCTTACTACACATTAAAACGGCATAATATGAACAAATATTACTACATTAGAAGGTCTGTTTCTAGTAAAATCGAATGCAGTAAGCAACAAATATCAGCATCCTAGGCTCATCCATACTGAGAATGCATATTATTACCGTCATTCGCTCATTTTGGGTACAGCGTGAAACCATATCTGATTATCAGCTGTTGTCAAACACACGTGGGTCTCGAAAGACTAATCTCTTCCTCAATAGTGTGCAGTGAATTTTACTAGATGAAAAGCCAACATGAGTATGACATCCTGGCATTTAAAGCATACAACATTTTGGGAATTTCACATAGTATAACATTTTATATTTTCGTAAAACCCACAATGCCAACTATTTTTAGTATGGGTATTCGGACACAGCTATTGATATCTATAAAGGGTAAATATACTTTGACTGAAGTTAGAAATTAACGCACGGTGACGTACAATGCTGTTCATAGCTCTGAGTGAATGCAGTTATGATTTCTAGTGTCTCTACAGATGGAGCACCTGGGTGGTTGGCATCAGTCTAATGTCCTAAGTCTATCTGCCTCCCAAATGCCACCATATTCCCCTACGTACAGTAGTGCACGACTTTTGACCAGTGTCTGTATAGAGTCAGGTCTTATGTTTCTGTCATCTCCCGCCCTCAGATAGAGTCAGCAGACGCCTGTTTGATCCTAGCTAATAAATACTGTGCAGACCCTGATGCTGAGGATGCCTCCAACATCATGAGGTACAGAAACAACTTAACCAAGCTGTGTTGTATAACTGTGTATTGGAAATATGGAAATGTATTCTGATATACAAAAGTTATTCCATTTTCTATCACCTTGATAAATTACGCAAGTACAGTATGCTTGAGAGCACGTGAAAATGTATTCTGGAGAAATGCATTGATAATACATACCAATGTCTAACCTCAAGTTCCCTAAGCAAGAAACCTGTGTTACTACTACTGTGTCCTAGATTTGTTAGATGGGTCTTAAGTTGTTTCTTGTAACAATATTTCAGGGTGATATCCATCAAGAACTACCACCCCAAAATCCGAATCATTACCCAGATGTTGCAGTACCACAACAAGGTGTGTACAGTACAAACCCTTCAGAGTGCTACTTATTACACTGTGTCATTGAACTCCAACGGAGGCAGGCGAACATGAATTCTCTACTGATGCTCTTCCTGCACCTCCCTTGTATAGAAGGGTTGCAAAATTCAGGAAATGTATGAGAATTTTAGAACCTTAATCTCGCTCCACCTTTCCTGTGTGTCCCCAGGCCCACCTTTTGAACATTCCCAGTTGGAACTGGAAGGAGGGTGACGATGCCATTTGCCTGGCTGAGCTGAAGCTGGGCTTCATAGCACAGAGCTGTCTGGCTCAGGGCCTGTCCACCATGCTGGCCAACCTCTTCTCCATGAGATCCTTCATCAAGGTACTCGTTAGGGAGAGCCAAAAAGACTGTAATCGTTAGGTCGTCCGTTTAAATCCGTCTCGAAGGACCAGGAAGAGCCAGAGATATTGAACTAACATTATTCTACTTTTCCACAGCCTTTAGTACAGTAATGTTCACACGTTGTCTGACTGGATTTGCATTTTCAGAATACTTGTCTTATATTTAAGTATACACCATACAGTACAGACACTCTTAAAGTGTTATTTGCTTTATGGTCACTTTGTTAACCTTTGTGCGAGTGAAATATGTTCATGATAAAATACTGTACCTTTGCAAGCCATGTTTTATCTGTCATTGTTTCAGATTGAAGAGGACACGTGGCAGAAGTATTATCTGGAAGGAGTAGCCAATGAAATGTACACTGAGTATCTGTCTAGTGCCTTTGTGGGCTTATCCTTCCCGACCATTTGTGAGTAAGTATGACCCTCTTTTCTGAAGTACCCTACTATATCAAGTATATTCTCTCTCCCCCTCTATCTTTTTATTTTTCCTCTCTCTCATCCCTCTCCCTCCTTTTCTTTCTCTACGTCTGTCTGTCTGTCTCTCTCCTACTCATCCCTTTGATTGTGTATAAATATTTCTGATTTTGAATGCTCCTCTCTAGACTCTGCTATGTGAAGTTGAAGCTGCTACTGATTGCTATCGAGTACAAGTCTGATATAAGGGAAAGCAGGTAAAGTTCACTGTGTTGTACATTGCCAATTGTACAATGTGATGTTTGTCAGAAATTGTATTGTAAAAATAATGTTGAACCAAGTCATATGTAGCACAGTACAGGATGTCCATTTTCCAGATCTTTACATGCAAACCTCAATATCCAGACTACAATGACAATACAGCTGTCCTGACTGTGATCTATTGTAATGGATTTCAACTTCAACTTAATACACAGTACTCATCACTAATTGACACAGATAGTTTACAAAGTTTGACAAAGAAAGTGGTATGCCCCCGACATCCATATTCTTTATTTTTTACCTTCAATACTTTCAAACACACCCACAGTCATCCATGTCGCATTTGTTATTCAGATTTGTATTCATATTTATAGTTGGATGTTTCCACCATTCCATTTCAGATTACTGTTTGATGTGTATGCAGGTGTGAAATTATGCAATTAACTTTTATTACAGCATGGCTGGTGTTCTTGGCCAAATTACTGTCACAGTCTCAGTGGAAAAGAAACATCAATGACTACTTTCCATCTAAAATCATTGCCATGTACTATTTTAACCTAATTACTGAGGATTGATGTGGCGTGTATGTTCCTCTTAAAGAGCCAGTGCTTGTTTACTGAACCATCAGGTTCATACAAATGGCCTGATCGCCCCAAATCTGTTTGTGCTGTTTGTACACAAACAGTTCTGGGGTGATCTGGCTAGTTAGTATACAAGCATCTTCCCAGCTGACAAAGCTGGTTGAAATGGTGTCATTACAACCTGTTTTGGCCACTGGTTTAGCTCTGAGGATTCTCATATTGTCCCTTCCATTATCTATAGGTGGAGGTTCTCTAATCATTACTTGTCACTGTTTAATTATCATTGGGTGATGGCAGCCATTGTATAATACCAGTGACACCTGCATTTGTTTTTAGCTTGATTCCCAGGAACTACAGTACCTCACCAACCCGTGTTTGTCCGAAAGGCGTACCTTGTGTACCATTCCTTGTGATTAGTGCATTAGGATGTTAAATGTAACAGAAAGATTCTCCTCATTGACGACCATGTATATTTGTTTGTATTGACAACAGCACCCTCATCAACCCTGGGAACCATGTGAAGATGCAGGAAGGAACCCTGGGGTTCTTTATCGCCAGCGATGCCAAAGAAGTAAAGAGGTATGTAAATGTTTCGAGTTTCAAGTTTTAATGTCACATGCACAAGTACAGTGAAATGCCTTTCTAGCAAGCTTTAAACCCAGCAATGCAGTAATCAATAACAGTGTAATACTAAAAATAACAAGGTCGAACAAAAACACATGAGATAGAAAAATAAGAAATAAGAAGAACACGATGAGGTAAGTAAGTATAGTATATACAGGGTCAGTTCCAGTACCATATTTCCAATGTGCAGGGATAGTGGAGTGATGGAGGTAAATATGTACAGGGGTAAGGTGACTAGGCATCAGGATAAAATGTACTGCAAATGTAGGAAAATGTACCTAATTGCCTCTGTTAGAAGAGACAGAAAGCCTACAAATACAGTTTGATATCAAACTACTGTATGTTCAATTACTCTTGGACTTGCTGATGATTTAATACTGTGCTGTTTTCTTAGGGCACTTTTTTACTGCAAAGCTTGTCACGATGACATCACAGATCCCAAAAGGATAAAGAAATGTGGATGCAAACGATGTAAGTATTTATTTACTGTTCTTTAATTAATAACAATATTTATTGAGCTTTGTCTTTAATGCACAGGCATATTTTAATATGCATATACTGTATAAAACTGTGCCTTACGCCTCGATCACACCTACTTTGTTGTTGTGCAAAATGGTACGCAGCATCCTCTGGATATGTGGCAAACAAAATTTCAACATTCAATCTCTGATACCGTTTCTGTTAAGCCGTCTACGCATACAGTTTGACCCATACAGTTTGACACATACAGTTTGACACATACAGTTTGACACATACAGTTTGACCCATACAGTTTGACACATACAGTTTGACCCATACAGTTTGACCCATACAGTTTGACCCATACAGTTTGACCCATACAGTTTGACACATACAGTTTGACACATACAGTTTGACACATACAGTTTGACACATACAGTTTGACACATACACTTTGACACATACAGTTTGACACATACAGTTTGACACATACAGTTTGACACATACACTTTGACACATACAGCTTGTCCCATACAGTTTGACACATACAGTTTGACACATACAGTTTGACACATACAGTTTGACCCATACAGTTTGACACATACAGTTTGACACATACAGTTTGACACATACAGTTTGACACATACAGTTTGACCCATACAGTTTGACACATACAGTTTGACACATACAGTTTGACACATACACTTTGACACATACAGTTTGACACATACACTTTGACACATACAGTTTGACACATACAGTTTGACACATACAGTTTGACACATACAGTTTGACACATACACTTTGACACATACAGCTTGTCCCATACAGTTTGACACATACAGTTTGACACATACAGTTTGACACATACAGTTTGTCCCATACAGTTTGACAGATACAGTTTGACACATACAGTTTGACACATACACTTTGACACATACACTTTGACACATACAGTTTGTCCCATACAGTTTGACATATACACTTTGACACATACAGTTTGACCCATACAGTTTGACCCATACAGCTTGTCCCATACAGTTTGACACATACAGTTTGACACATACAGTTTGACACATACAGTTTGACCCATACAGTTTGACACATACAGTTTGACACATACAGTTTGACACATACACTTTGACACATACAGTTTGACACATACACTTTGACACATACACTTTGACACATACACTTTGACCCATACACTTTGACACATACACTTTGACGCATACATTCAATAAATCCAACGTATTCACCACACAGAACGCACTGCAACTGTAAGGAATAGGTGGCCATTTGGGTCGCATATTTATTCATATTTAATGTAGCACTCAATAAAGAGAATGAGGATATAGAAACATATAGCCTGGTCCCAGATCTGTCATGTTTGGCATTACAATGACTATAGAAGTTGGCAAAACAATCTGAACAGATCTGGGACCAGTCATGACAACAACAAAAACAGTGTGATCTGTCTTAAATCTGTTTTTATTTTCTCCTTTCAAGATTTCAAACAGGCTTCTTCTATATTGTGCCTTGTTTAAAGAGGCTTGTCTCATATAACTTTGATGACCATATCTACTGACGCTAATGATGTATTCTCTTTCTGCTGCCTTGGAACATGAAACAATGTTTTAACTGTTCACGTATAGTGCTCTATTGTGAGTAATATAGGTGCCCTACCCCTACCCTCCGTAGTACAGCCTGCTACCCTTGAGTTCGATCTTTTTTGTTATTGTTGAGTGTACTGCACATGTTGCATGTGGCGATGGTGGACACTTCTGCCTGCATCCTTCACGTTCACTCACATCATTTGCATGCTATACTCTCAGGTCAAGGAGAACACAAAAAACGTGATGATTGGTAGATTTGTCGACCCTATACATTAGGGTAGATACCCGTCAACCTTAAGTATTTGATGAAGCCAAATATACAAATATACGAGTCCAATTACATAACAATTATTTTTTCCTGTGGTACAAGAGAAAAAAAGACTGTGCTAGTTAGTACCAATTATATATATTTCTTAGTCCCTGTAAGGAACCCTTTTTTGGCCTTTTTACATCAGTTCTTCGAATAACTCTTGGTATAACCATATGTATAGTTCTTAATTACATTGACAGAATCAGAGGATTCTTCATTACACTGTTCAACATTTTCTAGCTACTGGTTGCAGTGAAAATTCAGTAAATATTCAAAAAGTTACTGTATTTTTAGAGCTTGTTTCAGGTATTATTGCTGTAAGGGACAGTTTGCTGCTTTATTCTGATTTACTTTGGAGTGAACCAAAGATGGCGCCGAAGAACATGGTTGACGTTTTACATTCTCCCAACCAAATGGGCTGTTATGATAGTTTTTTGAGGTTTGTGTAACTTATTGTTTTTACTTATTGTGTACATAATGTTGGTGCTACTGTCCCTTCTGACCGAAAATAACTTCTGGGCATGAGAACAGTGATTACTCACCGCGGACTGGAAGAAACTTTTTCCTTTAACGAGTCCGACGAGAAGGATATCTTGCTTTCACTGGAACAGGCCCAGATCCTCGCCTCCTTCTGAGAGTCCGTAGGTGAGTGAGTAAACCCCCACTGTCATCCGTGCTTCTTGCTAACGTGCAATCATTGGAAAATAAAATTGATGACCTACGATTAAGATTATCCTACCAACGGGACATCAAAAACTGTAACATCTTATGTTTTACGTGACGTGACTGAACGACGATACGGATAATATAGAGCTGGCTGGATTTTCCATGCACCTGCAGAACAGAGATGCTACCTCTGGTAAGACGAGGGGTGGGGGTGTGTGTCTATTTGTCAATAACAGCTGGTGCGCAATGTCTAATATTAAAGAAGTCTTAAAGAAGTACCTTATGATAAGCTGTAGACCACACTATCTACCAAGAGAGTTCTCATCTATATTATTCGTAGCCGTCTATTTACCACCACAGAACGAAGCTGGCAATAAGACCGCTCTCAACCAACTCTATAAGGCCGTAAGCAAAGAAGAAAATGCTCACACAGAAGCGGTGCTACTAGTGGCCGGGGACTTTAATGCAGGCAAACTTTTGCCAAATTTTTTGGGCCAAATTTTTACCAGCATGTCATATGTGCAACCAGAGGGAAAAAAAATCGTAGACCACCTTTACTCCACACACAGAGATGCATACAAAGCTCTCCCCCGCACTTCATTTGGCAAATCTTACCATAATTCTATCCTCCTGATTCCTGCTTACAAGCAACATCTAAAGCGGGTGTACCAATGACCAGTGACTCGCACAATACGGAAGTGGTCAGATGACGCGGATGCTACACTACAGGACTGTTTTGCTAGCACAGACTGGAATATGTTCCGGGATTCATCCAATGGCATTGAGGAGTACACCATCTCAGTCATCGGCTTCATCAATAAGTGCATCGACGACGTCGTTCCCATAGTGACTTTACGTACATATCTGAACCAGAAGCCATGGATTACAGGCAACATCCGCATTGAGCTAAAGGCTAGAGCTGCCGCTTTCAAGGAGTGGGAGATTAATCCAGACGCTTATAAGGAATCCCGCTATAAGTAAATCCCGCTATGTAAAATGTCATGTAAAGAGTTCCGGAAACACAGGTTTTTAAATGTAAAATATGAAAACACAGATTTTCACATGATTTCACATGTGAAATGTCACGTGACATGTGTTCCAAAAACACAATTTCAGATCATTTCAAATGTCAAATGTCACGTGAAGTGTTCCAAAAACCCGTTTTCACATGTGAAATGTCACGTGAAGTGTTCCAAAAACACGTTTTCACATGTGAAGTGTTTCAAAAACACCTTTCAACATGATTTCACAAAATTAGCTTGCCATTCCTCACTTTAAACGTATAGGATACTTGTTTAGGTGTGCTTTTGGGACAAACTGTAAAATCAAAAGTCCTGTAATTTTATAGTAAGTTACCAGCTACGGAGTTGTGATGAAAATAGTGGGAACAACTTTTTTTGTATTTCTTCAGCTGAAATTTATACAACGAACTGTATTCGGGAAGTGCACAGAAATTCAAATTAAGATTATTTGGGAATTTGATTCACTTTTTGAATTGACCTTAACAGTCGTTAGCACACTTTGGACGCAACCATAACCAAAGAACACAAACGAAAAAGTAGCAGTGCTTAGGGACACTTGACATTAAGGCCTAGATTCAATCAGATCAAGCATATTGGTGATCCCAAGCTGTATCACAACCGGCCGTGATTGGGAGTCCCATAGGGCGGCGCACAATTGGCATCCAGGTTTGGCCAGTGTAGGCCGTCATTGTAAATAAGAATTTGTTCTTAACTGACTTGCCTAGTTAAATAAAGGTAAAATAAATATGGCGGTGTTGGAGTTTTGTGGTCATGTGGTCATTGTCACAAAGCCACACCCATCCTAATCACGTTAGAATTTCATAATGAGAAAGTGTAGGCTATATAGAAATAATGAAACTCAAATCAAAATTAAAAATTAAATTTCTATCAGCCTAATTGAGCTGTAGATCACATAGCACAGTCCGGTGTTCCAACCTGCTCTGTGCAGCCAATTGTAATGTCCTCTTTAGGTATAAGGCCGGGAACTGCTTGGGGATTTGACAGCTCTAATGCAGTTCTACCTCCGACACTGCCAAAACAACCACTATTCAGGTGGCCATTAGTGCAGATCTTATAGAATCTAGCACTGTGTGCATAAATGCTCTTGGCACTTGTCCTTGCAACCTTTTGGTCTGGAGTGCATTAATGTCTCTGGAGGGCCACCAGATGGTTACTTGTGAACATGAACATATCTCCACACACTATTAAATATGAAAGTATGTATGGTTACAGTACAATGTTGTTCCCTGGTGTACAAAAAGGGTACATGTGCAGAGAATCTAGTACAATGGTACATTTTTCTACCCAATATATTCAATATGGTACTGCATTAGTAACCATGTGGGAGGTGGGAATTTACCAATTGTGAAGTCGGAAATACCAGCTTCAGGTGCATTCAGGTGCTTTAAAGTCATTGGGAAACTGCAATTGGCTAAATGGCCACATTTGACCACTCCCCCAAATATGCTAATGAGGCCCAACCAGTACTTTTCCACCACACAGTGATTGATGGGTAAAACATTACAAAATACAATTACAAACTTCCATGAAGATCAATGTTACAAAAATAATCTACGAAATACTTGTGTTTTGAAATGTATTTTATTGAAATACATGTAGTTTTTATTTTAAAATACAAAAATACATTCACAAGTATGTACAGCAACAGCATTCTCAGTAACGGTTACAGAACCATTTTACTTGATATGATATGTTGTTGTTTATCTACCTTAGTTGAATGCACTGACTGTAAGTCACTCTAGATAGGAGTGTCTGCTAAATTACAAAATGTAATGTATGTGAAAATGAACCAAAATGAACTGCAAAGCACACTGGGTATTATTATTACTATTATTGGCCTTATTTTGGGGTAATCTCTAGATGGGACACAGTTTAACCTAATTATCCTAACCTGCTACGTTAATTCAATTAACCTGATACGTACATTTTCCAAAACCTGCTATGAAAAGTCCATTTCGACAAAAGCTGTATCCCTTCTCGACCGAACCTTGTTTTGTGGCGGAGCTCATTAGAATAATACTCAGCATCTTTTGCAATTGTACATGTTTACATACACAATTATATTTAGTTCATGTAGCAGATGGTCTTATTCCACCATAGTGCCATCAGAATTCTGATACCAATGCAGGGTGAAAGGTGGCCACAAAATGGTGAACCACTATAAAAAAAAATGGTATAGAAAAGTGTTTTATATTTTCAAAATACGAATTACAGCACTCGAAAGTATGTTGTTACCTAATACATTGGAGTATACTTCAGCCCAGTGTAATAGAAAATACTCAGAAGTAATTGAAATACATACTTCAAATACATGTAACAGAAATACTGCACATCTCTGCCCCCACTTATATTTTAAAGTGTAATAATGATTGTACCTTATATCCAAAATATAAACTGTACCATGTGAGTTTATATGTGTACCTTTGACTTTTTGTACGCCAAGGAACAACACTGTACCTTAACCATACCCTTATTTTTTGAGTGTGTTAATATATGTAGGTCGTCATCGTAAATAAGAATTTGTTGTTAACTAACTTGCCTAGTTAAATAAAAAATGTTATAAAAATATGTTCCAAGTAATGAGTATGACCCTGCTGGCACTGCAGAAACATCGATGCACTCCCTACCAAGAGGTTGCAAGTTAAAATCCACAAATGTATACTGTAGTGTCCTTAAGCCCTGCATAGTTTTATGTTGATGTTACGCTGGTGTTGATAATTGTACAATTATTTATTTGATTCTGGGCAGCTTTTCCCAAATGTGTTCACAGTACAAAATTATACAAGATGTTACAGTAATTGAAATCAGAATATAGCTGCATACTGTCATTTTATAGAAATAACACTGAAGTTGTTGTGCATGTTTACTTTATTTGTACTGCAACTTTAGGCAACATGCAGAAATTTATTATTGGCAATAAATATATAGCCAATCTCTGCAGTATACTGTCCTTTAACATAACACCTTCATTTAGCTGTAAAATACAGTAACTAGTTTTAGATTTACCGTATTTTAGACAAAACCTATAGAAGACCATAACACAACATTCTGAGAACGTCCTAAAAACATCATTGGGGTCATCCCTGAAACAAACTGGGAACTAGACAAAAGCTGCAGGGGACCATGCCTTTTAAAGTATTCTAAATGGCATTTGACATATAGGCTTTCACTTGTGCTCAAATGTTGTCACGTGTAATTAATGGTATCACATGTTGAAATGTTGCATCCCCGTGATGTATTTCTTTTCACATGATCATGTTTTCACGTGCTCAAATGTTGTCACGTGTAGTGTAATGGTATATATGTTGAAATGTTGCATCCTCATGTTGTCACATTTATTTCACATGAAATCGTGTTTTCACATGTGCTCACGTGTAGTTTCATGTTCTCACATGTTGAAATTTTGCATCCCCATGTTGTCACATTTATTTCACATTCATTTCATATGAGATCATGTTCTCACATGTTGTCATGTGTATTTTTATGTTGTCACATTACTTCACATTAAATCACAAGTGATCACAACGGATCCCGCGATCACATGTTAAATTCATGTGTTTTTTCCGTAAGGGTTAAGGTTACTGTGCATTTTCCAGTAACTTAATGGCAGTTGGTCACCAGGTACTGTAGTTCATGTTTATTTTTCAATATTTTTCTGTCAGCCTGCTTCAAGTAGTTATTGTAAAATTCACAGGAAAATTCACTCTCACTGACCTGATGGTGTGACAGGAAGGTCTGTTTGCGGCCAGGTGAGATCCCAAGTGTGTTCACCACAAAGAATGCTTAGCAGATGTCAACTGATATTACGCTATCTTGTAATCAGAAAAGTCCAGGTAAAGTACAGTAAGTTACTGACAGCTGGTTGACAGTTACAGTGCCAGTCAAAAGTTTGGACACCTAGTCATTCAAAGGTTTTTCTTTATTTGTGCTATTGTCTACATTGCAGAATAATAGTGAAGACATCAACATTATGAAATAGCTCATATGGAATCATGTAGTAACCAAAAAAGTGTTAAACAAATCAAAATATATTTAATATATTGGATTCTTCAAAGTAGCCACCCTTACCCTGATGACAGCTTTGCACACTCTTGACATATTTTTTATTTTTATTATTATTATTATTTTTATTTCACCTTTATTTAACCAGGTAGGCTAGTTGAGAACAAGTTCTCATTTACAACTGCGACCTGGCCAAGATAAAGCAAAGCAGTGCAACACAAACAACAACACAGAGTTACACATGGAATAAACAAACATACAGTCAATAATACAATACACACAGTGTATGCAAATGAGGTAGGATAACTTCTTATGGAGGTGGTCCCTGTACAGGGACCGCTCAGCGGAAATTTCAGAGCGCCACCTATAGTACTTTACTTAGTACTCGATAAATCTCAAACTTTCATAAAAATACACATGCAAGGTACTGAATTAAAGCTACACTCGTTGTGAATCTAGCCACCAAGTCAGATTTGTAAAATGCTTTTCGGCGAAAGCATGAGAAGCTATTATCTGATAGCATGCACCCCCCAAAATACCAGCACGACACGTAAACAACAGATTTTGCGGTAGCCGGCGCTACCCAAAACGCAGAAATAAAATATAAAACATTCATTACCTTGGACGAGCTTCTTTGTTGGCACTCCTATATGTCCCATAAACATCACAATTGGGTCTTTTTCCCGATTAAATCCGTCATTGTATACCCAAAATGTCATTTGCTGAAGGCCAGTCTGATGCTGCAAAAAGTCCATTTACAAGACGCAACGTCACTTTTTAAAATTACAAAAGTCGCCTATAAACTTTTACAAATCACTTCAAACGACTTTTCTAAACCAACTTTAGGTATTAATAAACGTTAATGATGTATCAAATTGATCACGGGGCGATCTGTATTCGATAGCAGCAAGTCTGGAAATCATCGTCCATTTTTTCAGTTTCACAACATACTGTGGTGCGCCTCAAGAAAGGAGGGGTCTATTCGTGTTGTAACCAAGGATAAATGATTCAGATATTGATAGCAATGGCGACATCGTGTGGCAGCTGTAGGCGTTTACAGGGGATTTGCATATATTTTCTGTCGTCTTAAACAATACATTGAATGGTGGACGAATATTTTGTTTTTGTTTTTGGTAAACAGTTTTCCCTGGGATTTTTAGTCCTAAACACGTTCTGTTATAGCCACAGACCCGATTTAACCAGTTTTAGAGACTTCAGAGTGTTTTCTATACACACATACTTATCATATGCATATACTATATTCCTGGCATGAGTAGCAGGACTTTGAAATGTTGCGCGATTTTTAACAAAAAGCTGCGAAAATTCGCATCATCCATAACAGGATAAGGGGGGTGAGGCAATAAATAGGCCATAGTGGAGAAATTATTACAGTATGGCAAATTAAACACTGGGGTGATAGATGTGCAGAAGATGAGTGTGCAAGTATCGGTACTGGGGTGCAAAGGAGCAAAATAAGTAACAATATGGTGATGAGGTAGTTGGGTGGGCTATTTACAGATTGGCTATGTAAAGGTGCAGTGATCTGTGAGCTGCTTTGACAGCTGGTGCTTAAAGCTAGTGAGGGAGATATGAGTCTCCAGCTTCAGTGATTTTTGCAGTTCGAAGCGAGGGCCAGCCAACGAGAGCATACAGGTCGCCGTGGTGGGTAGTATATGGGGCTTTGGTGACAAAACGGATGGCACTGTGATAGACTGCATCCAATTTGCTGAGTAGAGTGTTGGAGGCTATTTTGTAAATGACATCGCCGAAGTCAAGGATCGGTAGGACAGTCAGTTTTACGAGGGTATGTTTGGCAGCATGAGTGAAGGATGCTTTGTTGTGAATTAGAAACCAAACCAAACACCTAGGTATTTGTAGATGTCAACATATTCTAAGTCAGAACCGTTCAGAGTAGTGATGCTGGACGGGTGGGTAGGTGTGGGCAGCAATCGATTGAAGAGCATGCATTTAGTTTTGCCTGCATTTAAGAGCAGTTGGAGGCCACAGAAGGAGAGTTGTATGGCATTGAAACTCGTCTGGAGGTTTGTTAACACAGTGTCCAAAGAAGGGACAGAAGTATACAGAATGGTGTCGTCTGCGTAGAGGTGGATCAGAGAATCACCAGCAGTAAGAGCGACATCATTGATGTATACAGAGAAAATAGTTGTTCCGAGGATTGAACCCTGTGTCACCCCCATAGAGGGGGAGGTCCGGACAACAGGCCCTCCGATTTGACACACTGAACTCAGAGAAGTAGTTGGTGAACCAGGAGAGGCAGTCAACCAGGAGAGGCAGTCATTCTCTCAACCAGCTTCATGAGGAATGCTTTTCCAACAGTCTTGATAGAGTTCCCACATATACTGAACAATTGTTTGCTGCTTTTCCTTCACTCTGAGGTCCAACTCATCCCAAACCATCTCAATTGGGTTGAGGTCGGGTGATTGTGGAGGCCAGGTCATCTGATGCAGCACTCCATCACTCTCCTTCTTGATCTAATAGCCCTTGCACAGCCTGGAGGTGTGTTTTGGGTCATTGTCCTGTTGAAAAACAAATGATAGTCTCACTAAGCACGAACCAGATTGATTGGATGATGTATTTCTGCAGAATGCTGTGGTAGCCATGCTGGTTAAGTGTGCCTAGAATTCTAAATAAATCACAGATAGCGTCACCACAAAAGCCTCCCCACACAATCACACCTCCTCGTCCATGCTTCACGGTGGGAATCACACATGCAGAGATCATCCGTTCACCTACTCTGCGTCTCACAAAGACACAGCAGTTGGAATCAGAAATCAAAATTTGAACTCATCAGACCAAAGGACAGATTTCCACCGGTCTAATGTCCATTGCTATTGTTCCTTTATCCAAGCAAGTCTCTTCTTCTTATTGGTGTCTTTCAGTAGTGTTTTCTTTGCAGCAATTTGACCATGAAGCCCTGATTCACGAAGTCTCCTCTGAACTGTTGATGTTGAGATGTCTGTTACTTGAACTCTGTGAAGCATTTATTTAGGCTGCAATTTGAAGTGCAGTTAACTCTAATGAACTTGTCCTCTGCAGCAGAGGTAACTCTTTGTCTTCCTTTCCTGTGGCGGTCCTCATGAGAGCCAGTTTCATCATAGGGCTTGATGTTTTTTGTGACTGCACTTGAAGAAACTTTCAAATTTCTTGAAATGTTCGCGGATTGACTGACCTTCATGTCTTAAAGTAATGATGGACTGTCATTTGTCTTTGGTTATTTGAGCTGTTCTTGCCATATTATGAACTTGGTATTTTACCGAATAGGGTTATCTTCTGTAAACCACTACTACCTTGTCACAACACAACTGATTGGCTCAAACGCATTAAGAAGGAAAGAAATTCCACCAATTAACTTTTAACAAGGCACACCTGCTAATTGAAATACATTCCAGGTTCCAGGCACCTCATGAAGCTGGTTGAGAGAATGCCAAGAGTGTGCAAAGCTGTCATCAAGGCAAATGGTGGCTGCTTTGAAGAATCTCAAATATAAAATATATTTTGATTTGCTTAACAATTTTTTTTGGTTACTACATGATATGTCATTCCATAGTTTTGATGTCTTCACTATTATTCTACAATGTAGAAAATAGTAAAAATAAAGAAAACCCCCGGAATGAGTAAAAATTAGAGTAACTTTTTAACAGTGTAGTGCTTCATGGCATAAAGGCATTCATGTTGGGGGGAAAGAACATGATGGTTCTTCACAACCATCACAGCAGTAAAGAACCCTTCCTGAAATGCAAAAAAAAATGTTACGCTTATCACCCTCACACCTGACAAAGAACCCCTCAATAACCTTTTTTTAGAGTGTGATGTTTACATGATACATGATACATATTTGACTTCTGTAGAAAAATAATCAGTTCTACTGCAACTAACCACCAGATGTCCTCCAAACTCTATAAACTAGTAATGATTACAACAACCTACCATTTGAAATCTGAAAGTGCCATTTTTTTCTACCCAAAAGTCACTACACCTTCACTTTTTACAAATCCAACAAAGTGAACCCAATTCTTTCCCATTGAGGCCAAACCAGCACCCAGTCCCATCCTCTTACGTGTGTACTGTACTGTATGTGGCTAACATCTCATCCAGTGGCTACATCATGTGAACTTTTCTGAGGATCTATGTCAAGATGACAAAGATATACTGTAGCGTTATAGCTTTTGGCATAACATTGAGATTCCACAGTCCTGCTTTGCTTGGGTTGTCAAATGCTTACAGTTCATGTTCATCACAAAACCAGCAAACTGTTTTATTTAAACCTTTAGGCTGCATACTATATCATGTGATATACCTTTGGTGTAACTGTGATACTATAACTGTGTATAACTGTGATACACTACACAACGAATACAGTAGCCCATCCACTCACCTTTTATATGCAAGTATTGAGTACAGTGTATTTCACCTCAGGGCATCTATCATCCATGACCTTGAGTGTCATCATTGACCCTTTGATATTTACATCCACTAGTCTCAGAAGATAGCTACTGACTGAAGTTAGCATCAATGAATGTTTTCAAACTAAAGCCCACAATAGGATTTAGCTACATTGGTCAGTTTTAGATTATAGAATAGTAGTACCAGTCAGCGATGTGGTAGTTCGAGTCTGACTCCCCAGCTACTCCCTTCCCAAGTATTCCCTAGCCCCATCCTCCTTCCTAGGTACAGAATAACCTTGTGTTGCCATTAACCTGCTGCCTTTCCTCTCCTCCTCTCATCCTGCCATCCAACCAACCAACCACCCTACCGTCCCATGACTGTAGCCAAGATGTCCGTCTACAAGAGAATGATGCTGGCATGTTGTTTTGATTGCGGCCATTCAGAGTGTGACTGCTCTTGCATGTCAGCCAATGTGCATCATGATAGTAACACGAAGGACACCCTTCAGCAACGTGGCTTCCCTCTCTCTCCTGTCTCTCTTAATGATTGCTCAACCACTTTAAGTGCCTGTAAGTTGTCAACGTGACACAGCATGTGTTATCCATGTTCGTGATGTTCACTGTATGTATGTTCATGTGGTACAAAGTCTGGCTCGTTTGTTTTCTGTATGGTTTAAAAGGAATCGATAGTTTAAATATGGCACTTTAGTTAGCTACTGGCGTAATTGTTGATGTTGTTGGATATTCGTGTTATGATTTTAGGTATTGTGTAGTGTCTTTGTCCTGCTACTAGTGAAGATGGTAGTTGTCTTCTAGAGCATGCTATGTTAGTCTAGCGTGTGTTGTGCTGGTGTTTCTTCATAGTTTGTGTTTTGGTTTTACTTTAGCGTCAGATAATTTACGGCTTTATTGTTGTTGTTTTAAAAATGTGTAATTTATATGGATTCTTTTAAGATGGGTATGAAATGATGTATCATTATTTTATTGAATTATGAAATGTTTTTAGTTGGTTACAGTACATCTCTTACATTTGAATAAGCTGAGTTTATTGACAAAATGTTAAATAATATTTAGATATTTTGGATGGACATAACCAATTCTCCTTGCCTTTATTATTTGGACATTGTTGAAGGGTTTCATAATGCTGTGGCCTATGTGGTACATTTACTAGTGACCTGGATCACTCATCACTGAGGTGCTTTAAGAGCCGGGGCTGTAAGACACACAACCCACCCTGCCAAGAAACAAGCCCCTACAGACAGGGACACTGACATGGAGCCAAGGGAGCTTTGTCTCTGGTAACTCAGGCCCCTACAGACAGAGATACAGACATGGAGCCAAGGGAGCTTTGTTCCTGATAACTCAGGCATTTTATATCTCTCTGAGGTGTCGGCGCATGACATCATCACTCGACACTAGTGCATGTTGTTGTTTGTGTCGGGGGAAAATAAGTCCTGAGAAGAGCAGAATATGCAATGTGTTACATGTTATTTTGATATATTAAGTCAGTCCAAATTTGTTTAAGCAAACGTATTTTAATCAAAAGCAGATCTCCAGCACATAGTTACATCTCTGGGGCTATCCTCTCCCCTCCAGCTGCATCATGTCTTCCAGGGCTGTTGTGGATGTGACCAGTTGACTAGCTGTAGTCTGGCTGCATGGATAAGATAGCAGAGAATACTCCAGAGTCGCTGTCTACACGGTGTGCGGCATGCTGAGGGCAGGGACTTACGCGGGCTGACATGGAAATTATGTTTGCATTTTCTTTTTTTTTTGAGTGCTACCGGTTGTCATGAAACTCAGGGTGACAGTTCCTAACCACTAGGCAACCCAGAGCACCCTTGCTCCCCCTCTCTCCTCCTTTCTCTCTCCTTTCCTCTCCCTCACTTCCTTTCTCCCCATCTCTCTCTCTCCTTCTCTCCTCCCCCAGGGCCCCCTCTCTCCTCCTCTCTCTCTCCCTTCCTCTCCCTCTCTTCTCTCCCTCTTTCCCCATTTCTCGGTCCCTCTCGCCCCCCCCCCCCCCCCCCCCTCGCTGGGGGACAGATGCTAGTCTCTTAGTCCTGTGCCGGCCGATCGCAGGCGACAGATGCCAGGACCAGCATGCTCCCTGGTTGAACATGTCCTGTCACAGTCCTGCCTTTAGCCCAAAGCCTGACCTTTATATTGTACTATACAGGAATGGGAATTCAATGCGTAAGGTACTTATGAACATGTACTTTCTCTGGGTCCAAAAGCCGAATCACTGACTCACAGAAAGTAACTTCCATGCATCCAGATGTTCCCAGGCAATCCTGTGGAACCGGGGATATCCCTACCGGGGAGTAGGGAAAACCTTTCCTTTGTAAATGTAGACCATTCTGCTATAGGCCTCTGTCATCAATGTATGCTGTACTGTATATGCAGTAACTACAACTACGTTGCGCTGTAACAATACGGTTTATCATTTTAAGTTAACCATTCATAATTTCAGCTTGCTGACGGCATCACCGCAAATCATTGAAACATTCTTCTTTTTCTTCATATTTTTTTATATTTTCCATTGCTTTGTCTATATGGTCTTCAAGGCACACCACAGTTCAGTGGTGTCTTAAAGAGATTCAACCCAACAGCGGCTTTCTAACCAACATTGTATCCTTCAGTTTTAACCTGTATTATTATCCTATATAATTTGCTCTCATTGCAACAACCCTGTAACCTCTCATTGTATCTGCATTTTTCTCAGCAAAAAATAACTATAACGGATATATCAAATCAAGTAAGTTTTGATTTCAATTTATGTTTTTATTTGTTTCTTAAGTCATTAATCCCAGTCCCCTGTCCATTCCCTGCCGCCATCCTTCTGACTGTGTCTACCTCATATTTTCCTGTTTGCTCGTCAGTAGGGTTGGGGTCAATTCCATTTCAATTAATTTCATTAATTCAGGAAGTACACTTAAATTACAATTCCAGTTTTCCTTCATGGTTATTTTTCTAATGGGAGAACAATTGTAATTGGAATTCTTCTTCTTTTTTTTTTTTCTTCTTTTTTTTTAACTTCCTGGATTGACTGCATTAAATAAAAATAAAAATGTGTTCTTAACTACTTGCTTAGTCAAATAAAGGTAAAATATATATATATATATATATTTTGTTTTACCTCAACCCTGCTTGTCAGCCACTCCTGTGTTTCACTGCTCAATAATCCCACATCCTCAACCACTGACGTTGATAAAGCGACTATGTAGTATGTCCTTCTGGACTGGGTTGTGTATCTTTGGGAGGGGGGCTTGTGTCTGTCTGATGTTGCCCTGTGATAAAAACATTGCTGTACAGTAAAGCCTAACATGGTACATGAGGCAAATTAACTTTGACATTTTATTGTATCACTTTATTTATTGATTTAAAAATATTTATTTGTGGAAAGTACAGACCGATACCTGTTTGTTTTTCAGTTGTATATTCCAATACTATATGTTTCATGAAGTATTAGTTGTAATTTGAGCAGTAGATGGTGCTACGGCTCTAAGGTATCTCTGGAGTTCACTGGACTGTAGAGTATAGCACTCTAGTTCTCAGATAACACTTATGTCTGGAGAATTTCAAGAGCGCTTGGAAATAGCTATTGGATCAATTGTTTTCATTGGGGGGGGGGGGAGTTGACAATGAGAACACATAATCGTCTACATTATTTAGGAGGGGTATAGTGCAGTGAGAAAATATTACTATAGACCATCTACAGAGTTGAGGGCCCTAGACAATTAATTATACATACACTAGATGACTGGTAGGGGGTGCTGTGTTGAAACCACTGTGCCTCCATCTTTCCAGTCCCCAAACCATTGTTAAACATTTTTAGGAAGCTATAGAAATGTTATTTTGGAAGCTATAGAAGTTATAAATGACTATATTCATCTTTGCCAAGTTAATTCTATTACAGACAGCTTAATGCATACTTTCAATTATGTTTTGTGAGCTAATTTATTTTATTTTATATATATAAACCTTTTCCTTAAAGTATAATTGTGAGGTTACTAATATTACTGTCCCCACTACAACAACACAAATATTTAAATACATGTACATCCTTGAAACATTTAATTAAAATACTGTAGAATTACATTAATGTCCTATGGAGGACTGCTCCTACTGGGTAGTGCCAATACCGACTGGTGTCTTCAAAGGCTCTCAATGGCCAATATAGAATCAGCAATCCAGGGCAAATATTTTACAGTGCATTCGGAAAGTATTCTGACCCCTTGACTTTTTCCACATTTTGTTACGTTACATCCTTATCCTGAAATGTATTAAACATCCTCACCAATCTAAACACAATACCCCATAATTACAAAGCAAAAACAGGTTTTTAGAAATGTTTGCAAATTTATTACAAATAAAAAACAGATACCATACTTACATAAGTATTCAGCCTTTCAGAATGCACTGAACATCATTGGTCCTAGATAGCCAGCCCATCTGCCACAATGTGTTGTCCCTGCTGTAAAGCTGTGTGGGTTTGACGTGGGACAGATGAATGCAGGAGGTTTGGGGCTGGGATGGTAATGTATTAGACAGCTGACCAGTTAAATAATCATCTCTACACCCTGGCTTCACTGGCTTCTGTTCCCAGCTAGCTTTGGGCGAGGTGGAAATATCTTCCTCCTGATGGAATTGTTAGATTTGAGTCATATTTACAATTTTTTGTCTATTTTAAACACTAGGAAATTAGATAAGTAAATAAACAAATAAACTGCTTTGATTAGGGATTAAAATAGTTGATTTATTAGATTTATTGTGATAAACTACGTTGAGTTCTTCCTCATTCAGCATTATGCTATTTTTCCTTTTTAGACACTGATTGTAAATGTCCGTTGTCATGCCGTTGTTCTTATCGTACAACAATCCAAGTAACACCTGAAAGCCCTGCTTAATTAATTAATGTTTATTATGAATATCAAAGTGAATGTCATATCTAACATTTCATTTTAAGAGTCTACTGGTTAAGTGGTGTTTAATAACAATGAGATCCTTAATTATTTAACTGTTAGTATTCTTGTGCCATATCCCATACTTAAAATAATAATGAATGACACGACTGTGAACAACAACAAAAAAATCCACTGATATCCAACCCATTATTAAAGACATTTAAAATCAACCCCATAGTTACTAATTTGAGGACAAACTACATTTCATAAACTGTGATTATTGTTATTTGCTAATTTTCATTATTTTCTATTTGGCAGTTAAAGACAACACCCTTATCAAAAGGTCAACCTATCAGAACAAGTCTATTAAATTGAACCACAACTCCACGGCCAACGCGACCCACCATAAAGTAGCAACGCCCCACAGTGGAGTAGTACTGCCTGGCTCTGGGTCCGGCTCTGGGTCAGTTCCTCTAGTCAACAACCGTAAAGGAAGCCTGCAGCCTTCCAGGGGGCCCTCAGTGCTGAGGCGTAGCCTCCTGGGTTCCAGAGAGCTGGTCGAGGTGGCGAGGGTACCAGGTGGACCAGGGGGGCTGGCAGCAGAGGAGGCCAGCAGGCTCCTGAGGGCACGCAGCCTGCCAGTGAAATACAGATACCAGCCCAGTCACTCTAGTAATGCCACCCTGCTCAATATGAGACACTGTACATGTAAGAAGCCCTCTCACATAGAACCACAGCATGGTGTGGCTAGCTAGGCAACAGTAACTAGGCCCCTGCTCACCACTACTAGATAACAACACACAGGTGCATGTGTTTGAGACTGTGGCTGGGGTTGAATGAAGAGATTGCAAGCCCCCTCGTGTTGCCCTTCCTTGCGGCACGGTGTGGCTAGGCTAGCTAGGCCCGGCTCAACAATACTAGCTAGCATCATAACGCATGTGTTTGTGAGTGAGGCTGTTGCTAGGCTCTAGTGGAGGGGTTGCAAGCCCCCTTTGCGTTTCGCCTCTGTGCGGCACGGTGTGGCTAGGCTAGCTAGGCCCTGCACAACAGCTAACGTCACAACACATGTGTTTGTGACTGAAGCTTAGGCTGCTGTACTGCTGGGGTGGAGTGGAGTGGTTGCATGTGTAGCATTCCTTACTAATGACCCAGTGTGTGCAGCTGTCAGCTGGGAGCTATTAAATATTGAACAAACTGACTGAGGAAGATGTGAACAAACGACCAGCCATCTCCAGCAGTGTGTCTGTGTGTGGGTGAGCAGCATCCCACTCTGCTGAAAGCCCCTTACTTACAGTGCTTCGTCCCTGTTTCCATTATGCTGTCGTAGGTAGACATGCCAGCAGCGTTGCAATTGAACGTGTAGCCCAACTTCAAAGGACCATGATATTTGAGATGTTATTCATTTGAATGTAGGAGTTACATTCTAGATTCCTTTGTAAAGGAAGGTCAGGTTTAAACACGTTGTGTCATGTTGACAGTCTGAAACACCATTTAAAACCACTTAGCTGCTTCTCCTGGTTTTGTCTGAGTGTGTCCCAAACGACACCCTATTCCCTAGTGCACTACTATGGGCCCTGGTCAAAAGTAGTGCACTATATAGGGAATAGGGTGCCATTTGGGACATTATCCTGGTTTTGTATATCTAACTCGTTATAACTCAACATGGCTGCTAACATGGCTAGTTGTGTGTTAAAGATAAGTGAATAGAAACGCTAACATGCAATGAGAGGATTTTAGTAACAGTCTTAGTTAGAAGCTTGCTGTTTTTCTTCAATTTTATTTTCACTCAACTGGCACAGAGGAGCTGTTTTTTCTTTATTTTTTTGTGTATAAATGTGATATCAGCTAAATTAATTTCTACTCGAGGGTGAAACTTGTAATTTATTTTTCCGCAAAGAGAAGAGCCTGGGTCAGTGCATGTAGTTTCACGTAGTGTTAAAAGACAATGTCCAAGGGGAAGCTGAGCGGTGGATAAATCATACTGGCACTCAGACAAACCTAATTACACGAGCCAAGGGCATCGCAGTCAATGTCGTCAGGCCCCGAGACGAGAGGAAACTAAAGACCAGCCACCTCAGATGCATTCAGACATTGGAACAAAGGGGCCATATTTCCGATGTCATCTCCGTGATATTTATGCTTTATTATCTTAATTAGATGAACGAACATTGTGAGTGATTTTCATAGCCGGCAGTAGAAGCATCTTAAGTGTTTCTAATATAATGAGTAGTCGCTAATAGGACATGGCCATATGGAATTTTAAATAATATTTGCCTATACTGGGTTAATGCATGTGTTACAGTCAGTCACACCCTCTTAGTGATACTAGGGGCTTGATTCAATCCGTATTGCGGAAGTTCAGCACTATAACACGATTGATTTCCGATTAAGCTGACATATGCAATGTTTACTGTGAATGCAGTCTCCGCTAACTCGGGAACATTGCCTTTAAATTTCTATTACGCTATGGATTGAATCGAGCAATAGCTAATTCTATGGGTTGATTCCATACTGCATTTTTAAACTACAATGATTCAGAAATGGTTTGCTTTATGAGGATAATTACAGTTTGTATATTTCTAAAGAATGTGAACAAGATATACATGTAGAAACGTTTGACAAGGAAAAGAGAAGGTATGATTTGTAATTGCCCTTCTAGTGTGGGCTTGGTTTTTATGGGGATTCTTGTACAGTACTGTATTGTACCATTTTTGTCATATAATATTCTATGCACAGTATGAAAGCTACAGTAAGAGCTAAAATGAGCACTTATCAACGTTTTACAGTAAGTCTGTTTTACAGAAATTACATTTTACAGTAAGTCAGTTTTACAGTAAGTCAGTGATACATTATTTCAGCAGCATGATGGGGATGGCACACAGCATGTTGGATCATTATGTTCACACACACGGACAATGTGCACCTGCATTTTGGTTGAGTTGCATTTTGGGGATTTTGGACTGTTTGTCAAACATGTCAGGTTGTACTTGCATACCATGTGCCCTCCTGTCTTTTCCTTACCCCACCTCACCCTTTCCTCACTCCTTTCTCACCTCCTGGTCTCCTTATTCTAACCTCTCTCTTTGGGATCTTCTCTGACCTTTGAACTGATTGTGTTGTCTTGGTGTTGTTACTTATAGTACATACAGTAAATGTATGATTTACTATAAGTGTTTTCACTCAGCCATTCCTTTGTTCCTCACACTCTTGTCTGTGCTTGCAGTCGAAGAGGAGCAGTATTCGACACTGTCGCCTAAAAAGAAACAACGTAATGGAGACACAAGGAATTCACCCAACGGGTCACCAAAAATGATGAGGTAGGACAACAGCTTCAAGAGAGCACTATATATCAGTAATATTATTTTTGATTTCTTTAACCTAACAACTGTGATGATAAGTGTTGCATGGAATTAGACATAGAAAAAGAAGGGACAGAACTCTCTAACGCCGAAGCATTTTTACTCTGTCAGTTCATCAGCGGTGAATGACACATAGAGCTTCAATAGTTATTTAATGAGAGGGACAGACGGGCCGACCATGATAATCTGTTTGAGAAATACTCTCGTTTTAAGGCCTCAACTGTCACCCTCCTAGTCCCATCCACATGTACTGGAGTCTTTAAACAGCAGTGACACTAATGACATCACCACCCAATCAGAGAGGCTCCTGTGGTTCTATCGCCTGGGGCTACTCCTCTATTGTAGCGATCCCTTTGAGTTCTATTTTTGGTTCATAAGGCCACGAGTGATGTGCACCATCACCATCCAAACTGAAAATCAAATGCTACCTTGCTTTTATCTTGTCCCATGGAATTAAATGAGTGTTTATTGATTTTGATGGGTGATAGGGACTGTTATTCAACACATGAGGCCATTAGAGGGAATAGAAGAATCCTTATCATTAAAGAGGAAAGGTAATAGATGGACCAGGTCAGAGAGAAGTCACACAGCAGTGTATGGAACAACTCAAAACCTCTCTGTATAAAACATGATGTAATTCTACTTTATATTACTACTCTATGTACTTGTGTAAAAGTAAGTTGAATTGAAGGTACTTCCGAGCAAGTTATAATAGTACTACACTTTACAGTTACCCACAAACATTTGTTCACCCTCTTACATGAGGAAATCACCTTTGTGCAGAAAACTAAGGAGTGTCCCTGTTTGTCACATCATTTACACATGTTTTCTTTGATCTGTTAGATTGGACATTTTTCTTAGCAGGCATTTGCCCTCTTTTGATTTGCTTCAAAGTGGTGTCAGAGCTTTACAGTACCACTTTAGGAGGTTTCCCTGGCTCCTGGGAAGGTAGTTGAAGACCTGGTGATCTGTAATGTTACTCAGACTAAGGTCTTTTCATGTTATAGCCCTTAGCTAAATGGACGCTAACGCACCAGACTCACATCAAAGTGTGTAATGTACAGTGCTTATTTTGTATACAGCAGCACTGTGTGTTTAAGCCAATTTCCCCCTTAGGGGACGTTGAAGTTTATCCTATCGTATCCTCCTCCTCTGTTGGCCATGTTAATACTGCTGGATATACAGGTAGATCTGATCTTTCATATATGAACTACTTAAGAGCTACATGGTGCATCGCCTGACTGCCTGGCTGTATGCGCTGTGGAGAAGAGGGGATTGTTTGGGTTAGCCTCAGGGATACTTTATTTCTACAAGCGGAGAAAAAAACCCATCTGGTTATGTATACTATATCAAATGTGTTTTCTACAGGACCTGGGGGCCCCACGGCCTCTGTAAATAAGTAATGATCAACAGATTGGCTGTGGGTTTTTGAAAAGCATGCCTTTGTCAGTTTGTATGATGGGGGGAGCATTTTCAAAGCCATCGCCTGCTTTCATTGCCTGCTGGAGTGGAGCGGGACAGAGTGTTCACCCACAGCTAGGAGCTGCTGTAGCTACATTACTCTTACTAAAGGGAATGCTGGAAGAGGAAATTTGACACAAATAAAATGCCCAGCTTCTAGCAGAGTTTCTTCTCAGTTGAGCTGTCAACTCCTTATGCTCTAGAATTCATTGATTTTATATGCTACTGATGTATTATCTTTCATGTTGAATGTGAATCTAAATTAATCCATCACTGTGATAGGCTTACAAGCTAGGCAGAAGAAATATTACTAATTAGAATGTAAAAATAAAACCACCCCAAACTTTTCTTGGTTCACGGGTGGATCTGAAACCTATGGCATTCATAAAGATTTCGACTCTGCTAAATCTACACAGTGTAAATAATTTAACCCATAGCCTACAGTATGTGTTGATGAAAGCAATCAGCTGTGGAGATACTAGGAGATATAGGATGCATCTCAAATGGAACCCTATTTTCTAAGTACAAAGTACCCTTCCTTTTGGTCAAAAGTAACACACTATGTAGGGAATATGGTGCCATTTGGGACGCAGTCATGGTGATATAGTCATCTCCTGATGATGGCAGAGAGAGAAAGTGACATGTCACTGAGGTAACAAGTCACACCTCACCTCCTCTTCCACTATCCTCCTTGACGATTTCCTCCTCGCTGAAATTAACACCATTTCCATACCTCTTGATGGGCCATGAGACACATCTAATTGTGGAAAGTCACAAAGCATTTGCTTATACCCGTCTGCACCGTGACACCCATGTCATGTTGGGTACATCGCGGCTGAGGTGAGTGGCGGTGTAGGCTAGTGACAGGCAGCCAGGCCGTCATGGTTGACAGTGTTTGCTTCCCAAATGGCACCTTATTCCCTACATAGTGCACTACTAATGATCAGAGCCTCATGGGCCCTGGTCAAAAGTAACGCACTATATATAGGGAATAGAGTGCCTTTTGGAACGCACACAGTGTGCCTGTGAGACTGTGAGAGATAGCTATCTTGGCAGACAGTCTCTGCCTCAATCACCAGTCATGGTGGGGAGTGGAGATTGAAGTGACAGGCCTCCACTGAGTGTGGTGAAACATGCAGCTCGTAATGAAATATTTAGCTGTGTGTAAAAGCACTAAATGCTTTCACTCTTATTAGCACCTGTTCTGTTCTTCCTTTCAACTTCCTACAGATTATTAAAAACACAACATGCAAGTCAGGCCGTCATTGTAAATAAGAATTTGTTCTTAATTGACCTGCCTGGTAAAATAAAAAAATGTATAAGGTAAATTGATAATGTTAGATCAGCCCAGCCAAAATGTACATATGAAGGAGCTAATGGTTTATACTTTGAACAAGAGGTATATCCACATGCAGGCAACTACTGAGAATCAATTATAAAACAAATTGAGATAACCAATTGCTAATAGAAGTGGTTGTTTCTGATGATCAGCCATTGTGAGAACTTGGCATATTTCATAAATGTTATTCTCTTAAAATGATCTGTTCAACATACACTACATGACCAAAAGTATGTGGACACCTGCTCGTCGAACATCTCATTCCAAAATTCTTGACATTAATATTGACATTAATACGGAGTTGGTCCTCACTGTACTGACACCTCTTACACAGAGATGCAGTGCCTTAGACCGCTGCGCCACTCTGATTCTTCAAAGTAGCCACCCTTTGCCTTGATGATAGCTTTGCACACTCTTGGCATTCTCTCAACTACCTTCACCTGGAATGCTTTTCAGTCTTGAAGGAGTTCCCACATATGCTGAGCACTTGTTGGCTGCTTTTCCTTCATCCTGCAGTCCAACTCATCCCAAACCATCTCAATTGGACTGAGGTCGGATGCAGCACTCCATCACTATCCTTCTTGGTCAAATAGCCCTTACACAGCCTGGAGGTGTGTTGGGTCATTGTCATGTTGAAAAACAAATGATAATCCCACTAAGCGCAAACCAGATGGGATGGCGTATCGCTGCAGAATCTTGTGGTAGCCATGCTGGTTAAGTATGCCTTGAATTATAAATAAATCACAGATATTGTCACCAGCAAAGCACCCCCACACCATCACACCTCCTCGTCCATGCTTCATGGTGGGAACCAGACATGTGGAGATAATCCGTTCACATTCTCTGCGTCTCACAAAGACACGGCGGTTGGAACCAAAAATCCCAAATTTTGACAGATTTCCACCGGTCTAATGTTCATTGCTCGTGTTTCTTGGCCCAAGCAAGTCTCTTCTTATTATTGGTGTCCTTTATGAGTTGTTTCTTCTTTGCAATTTGACCAGGAAGGCCTGATTCACGCAGTCTCCTCTGAACAGTTGTTGTTGAGATGTGTCTGTTACTTGAGCTCTGTGAAGCATTCATTTGGGCTTCAATTTCTGAGGCTGTTAACTCTTTATATATTTATTTTTTACCCCTTTCTCTCCCCAATTTCTTGGTATCCAATTGGTAGTTACAGTCTTCTCCCATCACTGAAAGTCCTGTACGGACTCAGGTGAGGCGAAGGTCGAGAGCTGTGTGTCCTCCGAAACACAACCCAGCCAAGACGCACTGCTTCTTGACACAATGCCCGCTTAACCCGGAAGCCAGCCGCGCCACCGTGTTGAAGGAAACACCATTCACCTGGTGACCGTGTTAGCGCGCACTGCACCCGGCCCACCGCAGGAGTCGCTAGTGCGCGAATGGACAAAATTGGGTCTCACGGTCGTGGCCGGCTTCGACAGAGCCTGCCTGGACTGGAACCAGGATCTCTAGTGGCCTTAGACCACTGCACCACTCGGGAGGCCCTAGGCTGATAACTCTAATGAACTTATTCTCTGCAGCAGAGGTATCTCTGGGTCTTCCTTTCCTGTGGCAGTCCTCATGAGATCCAGTTTCATCATAGCACTTGATGGTTTTTGTGACTGCACTTGAAGTTCTTGAAATTTTCCGGATTAACTGACCTTCATGTCTTAAAGTAATGATGGACTGTCATTTGTCTTTGCTTATTTGAGCTGTTCTTGCCATAATATGGACCAAATAGGGCTAACTTCTGTATACCACCCCTACCTTGTCACAACACAACTGATTGGCTCAAATGCATTAAGAAGGAAAGAAATTCCACAAATTAACTTTTAACAAGGCACACCTGTTAAGTGAAATGCATTCCAGGTGACCTCATGAAGCTGGTTGAGAGAATGTCAAGAGTGTGCAAAGCTGTCATCAAGGCAAAGGCTGGCTACTTTGAAGAACACTTTTTTGGTTACTACATGATTCCGTAAGTGTTATTTCATAGTTTATGTCTTCACTATTATTCTTCAATGTATAAAATGGTTTAAATAAAGAAAAACCCTTGAATGAGTGGGTGTGTCCTAACTGTTTACTGGTACTGTATAGTGTTTCTTCACATATTTAAGTGTGGGTCGTGCACTACAATAAAACAACCACGATTTTTCTTCCACTAACCCTGTTTAAACACAACCTTTGTGTCTTTCACGTACAAATCTGGATCTTTTTGAATTGTCGTTTTGAATTGAGTTCTCCTGACAGATTTCAGTTTGAGAAGTAGAAAGCATTTTAAAGGGGCAATCTGCAGTTGCTTCATCCATTTTTGGACTTGTAAATTAATGATATACACTGATTCTTGAAGATTATAATAAAATAAATGCCTCATGAGCTTAGTTGTCACACTCCATCACAACCCAAAATATAAGCTTGTTTTACGCCAATGTTTGTAAACAATGTACATTTAAATAAACACTATATATCCTCAAAATATTGTTCAAAGTATAATTTTGATATTATGGGTGGTCTTTCCTTGCATCCATAGCTCTGTCCATGAATTTTAGAGTGGTTACATTTCTCTAGCTCCATCCCTCAGCTTTTTACCAAAACAGAGACGGGAGTTTGCTTTGTTATTGTTTCAACTGCTGATTGCTGCTTTAAAGTAGACGTTTGCCAGCGTTATCCATCTACTTTCCTGTGAGAGAGGAACATTAAGGCTTTAGCCTTGGGTTAAACCCCCACAGGCAGACATTTTGGGTCTCCTGTCTGATGGAGCCTGAGGGATTGTACTTTCAGTTGACACCATCATGCATACTTAAAACCTTACTTAGGGTGGCATTCTTCTAATGTCCATACAGATCAAAGATACAGTGCTTTTAACTGATAAAATATATAAAGTATTTAAAAGGATGAAGACAGAGTATGTGCATATTTCAGAGGGTATTATCTTCAGGCAAATGTATTTGACTAATCCATGTTGTAACAAAAGCTAGGTACAATGTATGGAACTAAAAGTAGTTTTATTTTCATAGATTAACATGGTAACAGGCATGCTTATTTTTCTATGCCTGTAGCACTTGATGATAAGGCGTTATATCCTAAAACACAATTATTAATCCCATATAAAATGTGCTTTAACCCTCATACTACCGTTTGGCCTTCCCCCCAACCTGTCTCCACAACCTGAATATTATAACTGTTTTCAAACGAACTGTATAGATCATATCTGTTTTAGCGTCAATGCATGCACAGTACAACCGCAGGTACGCTTGTTTGGAGAACGTTTAGTGGTCAGCGTAGGATACCATCAAGCTCAGATGCTCATAACCGCACTCACTAGAAATTGGTTTGTTCGGTCCTGACACACACACCGCTCAGATGCTAAAACATTAATGGTCTTCAGTTTGGAAAGCAAATATGATTGGGCAAATTGCTGAAATATTTAAAGTGTGGTCTGTTAAAGCTTTACCGTGAGGAGTGCAGCGTCAGAAGCTGTATGCTGTAAGGAAGCCGTAATTGGTTGTCCATGCTCATGCCAGTCAGAGGGTTTGTCCCAAATTGCACCCTATTCCCTTCGTATTGCACAACTTTTGACCAAGGCCCATTTGTCCAGAGCCTCTTGGGCCTTGGTCAAAGGTAGTAGTGCACTACATAAGGTGTAGGGTGCAATTTGTGAGGCATCCAGAAGCAGTGTATTGCTGCCATCTCCTTCCTTCTTCCTCCTCACATTTGATGTCACTCACTCTGATGACCCTGCAGTTTGTTGGCGTCTCCACTGATCACTTCTGACAGGAATAAGCAGAAAAAAAGAGTGGAAAAAAATAAGAATAAATAAAGCTTTGACTTCGACTTTGAGTAAAAGTGATTTGTTTGCTGATCCTCTAAAAGGTTTTTAATATCATATTGATGAGTGGGTTTTGAGGATGGAAACTGGAATTTTATGGCCAGTCCTGCTGATGGCTTATGTGAAAACCTGAAGGAGGTAAAGTGCTATATTGAGTGCAGGACACTTAACAATAGTGAAAGAGGGTGCGAACCAAAGGCACCCTTTCCCTATATAGTGCACTGCTTTTGACCAAGGCCCATAGTACTCTGGTCAAAAGTAGTTCACTACAGTATATAGGGACTAGGGTGCCATTTGTGACACAATACAGTGCCCTCACAAAGTATTCATAGCCCTTGATTTATTCCACATTTTGTTGTGTTAAAGCCTGAATTCAAAATGGATGATACATTTTTTCCCTCACCCATCTACATATAATATAATAACAAAGTTAATGACAAAGTTAAAACATGTTTTTAGAATGTTTACACATTATTGAAAATGAAATAAAGAAATATCTAATTTACATAAGTATTCACGCTGTCACCTGTATTTTCTATGGTAGAGTAGATCAGGGCGTGACTAGGGGTTTTTGTTCTAGTTTATATTTTCTATGTGGGGTCCTAGGTTTGATTTTCTATGTTGGTGATTTGTATGATTCCCAATTAGAGGCAGCTGGTTACTGTTGTCTCTATTTGGGGATCATTCTTAAATAGCATTTTTTCCACCTGTGGGTTATGGGATATTGTTTATGTTAAGTTGCCTGTTAGCACTGCATTGTCGTCAAGGTTAGTTTATTCTTTATTGTTTTTTTCTTCTTCTAAGTTTCACTCTCTAATAAAATATGTGGAACTCTATGTATGCTGCGCCTTGGTCCGACCATCATTATTACGAACAACGTGACACACACTCCTGAGTCAATACATGTTAGAATCCCCTTTGACAGCGTTTACAGCTGTGAGTCTTTTATTAAACAAAAAACTCCCTAGTCCTTGCCGATGACAAGCATACCCACCACCATGCTTGAAAATATGTGGAATGGTACTCAGTGATGTGTTGTATTTGCCCCAAACATAACACTTTGTATTCAGGACAGAAAGTTAATTTCTTTGACACATATTTTACTTTGGTGCCTTATTGCAAACAGGATGCGTGTTTTTGATCCATCCCCAGTTTTTTCCTATCACAGCCATTCAACTGTTTAAAAACCTCTTTGTGCTTGCATCCCACCTGGCCAACATCCGGTGAAATTGCAGAGCGCAATATTAATTTGTAATATTAAACATTCATGAAAATACAAGTGTCTTCCGTCATTTAAAAGCTTAACTTCTTGTTAATCCAGCCACTTTGTCAGATTTCAAAATGGCTTTACGGCGAAAGCATACCATGTGATTATCTGAGGACAGCACCCCGCATACAAAAGCATTACAAACATTTTCCAAACAAGCAGAGGCGTCACAAAAGTCAGAAATAGTGATAAAATAAATCACTTACCTTTGAAGATCTTCCTCAGTTTGCAATCCCAAGTGTTCCAGCTATATAACGAATGGTCCTTTTGTTCGATAAAGTCCTTCTTTATATCCCAAAAAAGTCAGTTTAGTTGGTGCGCTTGGCTCAGTATCCACCAGTTTCCCTCGTTCAAAATGCATGCAAATGAATCCCAAAAGTTAGCAATGAACTTCGTCCAAACACGTCAAACAACATTTCTAATCAATCCTCAGGTACCCTAATATGTAAATAAACAATACAATTTAAGACGGAGAATAGTATGTTCATTGCCGGAGATAAATAACGAAGTGCATGCTCTCATCCACGCGCGCCACAATACTACAGCCAAAATTGGAGCCACCTAGAAAAACTACAAATTCTAGCTAATTTTTCAAAAATCAAGCCTGAAACTCTTTCTAAAGACTGTTGATATCTACTGGAAGCCCTAGGAGCTGCAATCTGGGAGGTATTCCTTTGATTTTCCATAGACAGGCATTTTAAACAGTGTCACCTCAAACAAATAGCATTCCGGATGAATTCTCCTCGGGTTTTCGCCTGCCATATCAGTTCTGTTATACTCAAAGTCATTATTTTAACAGTATTGGAAACTTATGAGTGTTTTCTGTCCAGTACTACCAATTATATGCATATCCTAGCTTATGAGCCTGAGTAATAGGCAGTTTACTTTGAGCACCTCATTCATCCAAACTTCTGAATACTGCCCCCTAGCCTTAAGAAGTTTTAAAGTCACCATTGGTCTCATGGTGAAATCTCTGAGTGGTTTCCTTCCTCTCCGACAACTGAGTTAGGAAAGACACCTGTATCTTTGTAGTGACTGGGTGCATTTATACACCTTTCAAAGTGTAATTAATATCTGTACCATGCTCAAAAAAATATTCAATGTCTGTGTTTTTTGTTTTTACCCATCTACGAATAGGTGCATTAGAAAACCTCGCTGCTCTTTGTGGTTGAATCTGTGTTTGAAATGCACTACTCGACAGATAATTGTATGTGTTGAGTACAGGGATGAGGTAGTCATTCAAAAATCATGTTAAACACTTTTATTCCACACAGAGTGAGTCCATGCAATTTATTATGTGACTTGTTAAGCAAATGTTTACTCCTGAACTAGTAATTTTAGGCTTGCCATAACAAATGGGTTGAACCCTTATTGACTCAAGACATTTCAGCTTTCCATTTTTTATTAAAAACATAATTCCCCTTTGACATTAGCTGAAATATAAACCAGATAGATTTGTCTCGCCAACTTTAAGGTTATACGACCGCATGTAAATAATGCTCAACAATTTATTGCCTTTCATCTTGATGTTCAAATATTGATCAGCGGCTGCCGACTACGCGCCAGTTCATTACATTTTAAAACGACACAACGACGACAAGCTTCCAATCCTCCCTGCAGGTCTATCTCTTATCCTTCCATTTCTCTCCTCCCTCCCTCCTTCTTTTGTTTGATTAGGCATGACCCTCTCCTCATGCCGGGGAACGAACAGATTGAGAACATGGACATGAACGTGAAGAAGTACGACTCCACAGGGATGTTCCACTGGTGCCAGTCCAAAGACATCGAGAAGGTCATCTTGGTGGGTACCTCACTCCCTCACGCGTCTCCATACTCCCTCCCGCTGAGGGGGTCATTCATCAGTGCTTGTGTCCCAAATGGCACCCTATTTCCTATATAGTGCACTACTTTTGACCTGATATCTATGGGTTTTCTGTGGGTCCTGGTCAAAAGTAGTCAACTCTAAAGGGAATAGGATGTTATTTGGAACGCATCTGGTGACACGGTCCTCTCCCGCAACAGACGTGTTGTGTCACAAAAGGGCAGTTAAACACATTGTAATGAGGTGGTTGGCATGCCATTTGCTCCATGGGGGGTCCTGTGTATAGGACATTTATTATACCAATATGCTGTATTAGAAATGGCAAATTACAATCTAATAGATACTATATTACAGTCAGTAGACAAATAATAATTTCAAGGGACACTTTGTTCAGAATAACTGGCATTGGTTAGTAATTTGCAGCCTGCAGGTATAATGCTTTATTACTTGTTATAAATAAGAGCCTTTCTAATGTCCTTTTATAAGGCTTGTATTATATTATGTCACTGGATTTTTTTCCCTGTCTCAGACCAGAAGTGAAGCTGCCATGACTGTCCTAAGCGGCCATGTGGTCGTCTGTATATTTGGAGACGCGAAGTCGGCTTTGGTGGGCCTAAGGAACCTTGTGATGCCTCTGAGAGCTAGCAACTTCCACTACCACGAGCTGAAACCCATCGTGTTTGTGGGTTCCCTGGAGTATCTGAAGAGGGAATGGGAGACCCTTCACAACTTCCCCAAAGTCTCCATCTTACCTGTGAGTAGAACTAAATCACATTTTAAAAATTTATGTCAGTTTGTTTTCCTCCAGAAGAAAGACCAAAGGAATATGAGTTAATTGAGTTAAATAACTGAAACGGAGACTCAGCGATATGACGTGACCATTCACACTTTGTTTAATGTTATATAGCTGTATATACCTTCAACTACATTGTAACAACTGACTGTGCTGCCAGTAATTTACTGTAAAAATTACAGGAAATGTTTTACAGTGTATAGAATAACTTTTTCACCTTTGTATCCCTCTCCTGTCACAGGGCACACCATCACATCTCTACTATTATCATTTATTATAGAATAACAATGTTTGTTCATCTTATATTCATATTTCACAGGGCACACCATTAAGCCGGGCCGATCTGAGGGCTGTCAATATCAACCTCTGTGACATGTGTGTCATCCTGTCGGCCAATCAGAACAATATTGACGACGCGTCACTGCAGGACAAGGAATGCATCCTGGCGTCACTCAACATCAAGTCCATGCAGTTTGACGACAGCATCGGGGTCTTGCAGGCTAACTCCCAAGGTAAGCAAGGGGAAGGAGTTGGCCTATCATAGTTCAGTGCTCTGCCCAGAGGAGACAGGCCCTGGCTGGACGAATATCCCTGACCTGGTGTGTTTGACAGGAAAGCCTGGTAATTCATGTTCTTCAATGACTAGTTAGCTACTGGTTGGTTTCTTCATAATGTAATTGGTGATAATCTGGCGTTATCCTGGCATAATGCTTTACTTGAGAATGCAAAGTCAATTAAATGTGTATTTGTTTGTAGATTAAATGCAAATGAATAATAATAATTATTATTATTCATATGTAATCAATCTGACCATTTTTATATATCTTTTTCTAGCAGATCATTTATCAATTTTATATCAAACAATTCTCTTGTGAGAAGTGTCAGTGGAGTGAGATGATCTTCAATAATGGCCTGCCACTCCCTGGCATTGAATGTCATGTAAATGAGACCTCTTGTCCTGAAAATACATTTCTGTGCCCTTTGGTTGTGTCTCTAATACTTGTATGGGTTTACCGTAGTCAGCAGCAAGACACAGATGTCAAAACAAGGACCATGTATAATGCATACAGCATCACTGAATGAATGTGTTTACTTCTCCGTTTGAGGAAAGCAAGAGATGTCAAGTCAATCTCACATCACTTGTTTTATTATTTTGTGGCATTAATGGAAACAAAATGGGCCACATGTAACATTTGTTATGTTTTAGGGATGGATGGAGGGACCTCAAGAATATTGCACTCAACATTGTGTAATATTGTCTTACTACAAATTATTTGAATGTGACAAAGAATGGCTAAAACATATATAAATTTATTATAAATAAATCATGATTTGTTCCTTTCTACTGATATACCTTCCTCAGATAATAGATAAGTAAAGGGAAAGGGGGATACCTAGTTAGTTGCGCAGATGAATGCATTCAACCAAAATGTTTTTTACGCATTTAGCCCAACCCCGCTGAATCAGAGAGGTGCGGAGGGCTGCCTTAATCCACATCCACGCCATCGGTTTCGTGGAACAATGGGGTTAAATGCCTTGCTGAGGGGCAGAACAACAGTGCTACATAGCAAGAATGTGTTTTGTAGTAACCCACAATGTACGCATTTATAGAGCCTTTAAATATATGTCGTAGGCAGTCATTAACGTCTATATATCTGTCCATGCAGGTTTCACTCCTCCAGGCATGGACAGGTCCTCTCCTGAAAACAGTCCACTTCATGGGGGGTTGGTCCGACAGGCTTCCATCACAACAGGAGCCAACATCCCCATCATCACTGAACTAGGTATGTCAGCAGGTATGAATGAAATGTCACTTTGACAAACTCTTTTAGGAGGGTGAAATGTGTGAAAAGGAAATTTTCATGTAATTATATTAATATTTTTTATTAATGATTGACGAAAAAGCACCAAAGTGAATTGCCTCATTGAGAATATGAAACATTTTCTAATCTATAGTAAGAATGTTTCAGGTTTTGACGATGACAACCAACCAAAACCAAACAGAACATAATTCCTCAGTCAATTGCTGCTCTCTAACCTTCTGAAGATGATTTTCATGTTTTTAACCATTCGTGACTAATACATTCATCTAATCTTAATAACCTCTTGAACATGCTTCATCACGTAACTATTTCTCCCTAACACTTGTCTGTAGCACCATTATCAAAAACAGCAGGCAAAGTCCTGCCTGTGGTTTCATTCAGTCAGGATAAAAGCAGTGGAATCAACATACAAATAATAACAGAGCTGGGTAAGAAGCTACTGCCTCAGTGTTGCTCTACAGCCGCCTCCTCCTCGTCCTCCATCAAGCTGCCTTTTGATTTCTCGTGCTGCCTGGCCCAAGAGGTTGTGGTTGCTTCCCAAATGGCACACTATTACTTATGTAGTGCATTACTTTTGACCAGGGCCCTGTGCCTTGGTCAAAAGTAGTGGACTATGTAGGGAACAAGGTGACATTTGGGACGTAGCCCTAGTCTCGTTCATTCCCATGGTATCACTTTGAGCACATTGTACTATGTTACTCTGGGTTCTTTTGTTGCAATTGACTGTGTTGGCCTATTTTTTCTTCCTTTCTTCATGCGTCTGTTCTTTTCTTTCTCTTTTCTGAGAATCACAAGGACCTTTCATCCCAATACAAGTCCTTGTGGCTGTTTCCAAAGTAGCATCTTAGTTCTTCATAGATCATATCCTCTGGCCAATGACCTCCTTCCTTTCATCTGACTCGTCAAATCTGACTGACGTTTATTTTCGCACCCAGCTGGAAGTGTCTGATAGAAGTAACACTTCTGAAACAAAACTCAACATCAATACTTTCTTTTTTAAAAGCCTTGTGCTTTTTGTGGTCAAAGGCATGTTTAAAAAAAATTGACATAGTTTTGGGCAGTGAAAAGTATGTAACAAGACTTTTTAAATGAATACCCTGAACAAAAATATAAACGCAACATGGTAAATGTTGGTCGCATGTTTCATGACTTGAAATAAAAGATCCCAGAACTGTTCCATAGGCACAAAAAGCTTATTTCTTTCAAATGTTGTGCACAAATTTGTTTGCATCCCTGTCAGTGAGCATTTTTTCTTTGCCAAGATAATCCATCCAGGTGTGGCATATCAAGAACCTGATTAAACAGCATGATCATTACTCAGGTGCACCTTGTACTGGGGACAATAAAAGGCCTCTCAAAAATGTGTAGTTTTGACACAACACAGTGTCTCAAGTTTTGAGGGAGCATGCAATTGTCATGCTGACTGCAGGAATGTCCACCAGAGCTGTTGCTAGAGAATTTAATGTTCATTTATCTACCATAAGCTGCCTCCAACGTCGTTTTAGAGAATTGGCAGTACTTCCATCCGGCCTCACAACTGCAGACCACGTTTATGGCATCAGTTTGAAGCAGTTTGCTGATGTCCACATTGTGAACAAAGTGCCCCATGGTAGCGGTGGGGTTATGGTATGGGCAGGCATATGCTACAGACAACGAACCCAATTGTATTTCATGGATGGCAATTTGAATGCACAAAAAAACAGTGCAGAAATCCTGAGGCCCATTTTTTTTAAGGTATCTGTGACCAACAGATGCATATCTGTATTCCAAGTCATATGAAATCCATATATTAGGTCCAAATGAATGAATTTAAATTGACTGATAACCTCATATGAACTGTAACTCAGTAAAATCAATGATATTGTTGTATGCTGCGTTTATATTTTTGTTCAGTGTAGATATAGCTGGAACTATTAGCTATATTTACAAGACAAAACTATATCTTATCCGTGTTGTTAATACTATATATTTAATCTCTTGAGGATTGTTTGCGTTGAATTTCAGAGCTTGAGGCTTTAAATATGCATAAAGCCATGAGTGCATGAATGGCCTGGATATGGGTTGTAAGAGCTGACCCCAAATCCAACCAGAGACCATACTCACAGATTCAATATACACTGAGTTTACAAAATATTAGGAACACCTGCTTTTTCCATGACCAGGTGAATCCAGGTGAAAGCTATGATGTAATTTGTTAAATCCACAGTGTAGATGAAGGGGAGGAGACAGGATAAACCTTTCTTGCAGTCAAATGACCAAAGCGCCATCTAGTGGCATCATGGGTGGAATGTTATTACTATTTTTCATAATTAATAAACATTTATTGATTTTTACACCAAAAATCCAGTGTTTCTATGTCAAACGGTTTTGTTATATTTCAGTCTTCTGTAATGTACATTGGGGGCGTGCTGCAGAGATGGTTGTCCTTCTGGAAGGTTCTCCCATCCCCACAGAGGAACTCTAGTGCTCGGTCAGAGTGACCACCAGGTTCTTGGTCACCTCCATGACGAAGGCCCTTCTCCCCCGATTGCTCAGTTTGGCCGGACGGCCAGCTCTAGGAAGAGTCTTGGTGGTTCCAAACTTCTTCCATTTAAGAATGATGGAGGCCACTGTGTTCTTGTGGACCTTCATTGCTGCAGACATTTTTTGGTACCCTTCCCCAGATCTGTGCCTCGACACAATCCTGTCTCCGAGCTCTACGGACAATTCCTTCGACCTCATGGCTCGGTTTCTGCTCTGACATGCACTGTCAACTGTGGAACCTTATATAGACAGGTGTGTTCCTTTCCAAATCATGTCCAATAAACTGAATTTACCACAGGTGGACTCCAATCAAGTTGTAGAAACATCTCAAGGATGATCAATGGAAACAGGATGCACCTGAGCTCAATTTCGAGTCAAAGCAAAAGATCTGCATACTTATGTAAATAAGGTTGTTTTTTTGCAAACATTTTTTAAAGCCTGTTTTCACTTTGTCTTTATGGGGTATTGTGTGTAGAGTCAAGAGGATTTTTTATTTTATTTAATCCATTTTGTTTAAGACTACCAATATTTTTTTTGACCCTGATTTAGCCCACTGCAATAAAAAGTTAAAGAAGGATTTTTAAGCCTTGGGACAATTGAGACATGGATTGTGTTTGTGTGGCATTCAGAGGTTGAATCGACAAGAAAAAAAAGATTTAAGTGCCTTTGAACGGTGTATGGTAGAAGGTGCCAGGTGCACTGGTTTGAGTGTGTCAAGATCTGCAACGGTACTGGGTCTTTCACACTCAACAGTTTCCTGTGTGTATCAAGAATGGTCCACCACCCAAAGGATATCCAGCCAACTTGACACAACTGTGGCAAGCATTGGAGTCACATGGGCCAGCCTGCCTGTGGAACGCTTTCGACACCTTGTAGAGACACCTTGTATATGCCCCAAATAATTGAGGCTGTTCTGAGGGCAAAAGGGGTTGCAACTCAATATTAGGAAGGTGTACCTAATGTTTTGTACACTAAGTGTATGTTTGGTTTCAAGGATGCCTGTAAAGATTAAGATCTTCTCCAAGTACAACAATGATTTGAATGTATACTTTTGAAATACTAAACCCCCTCTCATTCTCATAACAATCCATATCCCCTGCCATTGACTGTTTAAAGCAATCCCTCTGTGCTATCAGGCATTGTGTACGTTCTATCACTGAATATGTGATGCTTCATAGTCACTGTTGGATGTGAACCATGTCTTAGATTAAGTTGCACATTTAGTCTGTATGTAAAAGTATATAGTATGCATGATAATTATTTACTCCATATGGTTGAGCTTTTGATCAAATTGAGTTATACTGTATTGTATATTCAGCAGCCTACACCTTGACCAAACCGGCCCCATACGCGCGTCCGCCATTGTGGTCATGTCGATTTTGTCTCCCCACCAGACACGTTTATGACGCGTTTATGAAGTTAAAATATCAAAACCAACTGTGAACCAACTCTATTAATTTGGAGACTGGTCGAAACACACATGAAACATTCATGGACATTTAGCTAGCTTGTTGTTGCTAGCTACTTTGTCCTGGGAGATAAACTTTGGGTTGTTATTTTCCCTGAAATCCATAATGGTCCTATTTTTTGTTGGATCTCTGTAGAATTTTTACCCATTTTGAGTTAACACATGATTTTGTATCTCTACTTTGACAATTATTTCACAGGTAAAGGGGAGACCTAGTTAGTTTTTTGTTAGTTTTCTTTGATTAAATAAAAATCAAATTGTATTTGTCAAATGCGCTGAGTACAACAGGTACTTTCACCTTCCAGTGAAATGCTTACTTACAAGCCCTTAACCAACATTGCAGTTTTAAGAAAAATAAGTGTTAAGTAAAAAAAAAAATAGATAGAGAATAGAGATAGAGATAGATAGAGAATAGTAAAAAATAGTTAAAGAGCAGCAGTAAAATAACAGTAGCGATGCTATATACAGGGGGTACCGGTACAGAGTCATTGTGCGGGGGCACAGGTTGGTCGAGGATTAATCTCTCCACATTCATCTTTCAATCACCCACTTGGGTTAGTATGCTTGGGAAAACCAATGAGTAGATGAGAAAGGCGGGACTTACAGCGCATCAGCGCATCCAAACTGCCCGTTGATGCACGAGCAGTTTGGATGAAATTAGTGAATAACATGTATGTGTTGCAATGCTCACGCACGCAACCTGGCCGGTCTAGTCGGCATGTTACTGGCAAAGTCAACAGCATGTGTTTCATGCTATACCATGATACTGTAGTAGCATACACATCAATAAGTTCATATTTGTATGTCTTTCTCCACCAGTGAATGACTCCAATGTTCAGTTCCTGGACCAGGATGATGATGATGACCCTGACACAGAATTGTACCTCACTCAGCCCTTTGCCTGTGGGACGGCCTTCGCAGTCAGTGTGCTGGATTCCCTGATGAGTGCGGTAAGAAACAAAACCCAGACCTGAAGGCTTGTGTTGGCTCCCCTGAGCGATTGGCTAGGCTTTAGCTCAGTGGGCTCGCCAGAGACCCGGGTTCGGACCACAGTTGATAACGCAAAGCGCTTGTGGTTTAGACATTTCATAACCTAAATGCGCAATGAAAATATTGGTTAGGAAGGTGTAACTATAGATGTTTTTATCTAAAAGGTATCTATACAGACATCATCATATCAAGCAAGGTCTTAGTGGAATCCCATTGGTACAATTGCATTTTATGTCCCAGTGTTTAAAAAGCTCCCGGAAGACAGACACGAAAGCCTGGCACTTTACCTGGTATGATGGCTTCATCTGTCTACCTTTCACTTTGACTGAGAAGCTGCCTTCAAGTGCGATTCACTGTAGACAAAGGTCATGCTACTTAATAGATTGGCCTCGTCCATCATTCTGCTCTGGAGCCCTGACAGCGGCCCAGCCAGGGGACATGTTCCTGTGTAGAACAAACAAGGACAGACAGACAGAGAGACAGCTGTAGCCTCTATAGTCTACAGCGTTAGAAAGCGGCAGACATCACAGTACAGGCTCACTAATTGGGAACAAAGTAGTAACCAAGATGTGCATGATATTAGGGATAAGGGACAGAGATATCAAAAGGCCTGAACATGTTCTCTAGTCTACATTGGTGTAACTGACTAACAGGAGGTTGTTACATATTTATTACCCCACCACTGCTACTCTACTGTCGTCTCTTCTCTATCCGGCTAAACCTTTCGTTCCCGATCTTACCACTCCTAAGAGTACTTCAACAGCATGAATGTGTAGGAACAAGTCACTGTAGCTCTGTCTGATGGACGTGAAAGGAGAGGAGTGAGAGAGAGTGTAACCTGCAGTAATTGGAATATCCTGTTTGTTCAGTCTGGGTGCAGGGCGACGTGAAGAGACAGGCCAGGGTTAGATAGTACTGTCTCTTCAGGCTGCATGGCACTTTGTGTGGATTCAGCTGTGACTGGGTTTGCTTTGCTTAAGGATACTCCCTCTCTCTCTCTTTCTCCTTCTTCTTCATCCTTTCAGACATACTTCAATGATAATATCCTCACCCTGATCCGGACGCTGGTAACAGGGGGGGCCACTCCAGAGCTGGAGGGTCTGTTGGCGGAGGAGAACGCATTACGAGGAGGCTACAGCACACCGCAGACCCTCGCTAACCGGGACAGGTGTCGTGTGGCACAGCTAGCCTTGTACGACGGGCCTTTCGCTGACTTGGGAGTAAGTGACTGGTTGTGTTTTGTCACCTCGGCTTGCAGTAGAGAGAAGTCCTTCGGGACTGTTTGCTCATCGAGGCCAGTAGGGGAGAACAAGGCATGTGGAGATGGCTGGGTGATATGATATATCCAGGCCTGTGACCCCTATCATAGCAAATGCTGTACCATACAAACAATGGACATGTTTATAATGAAATTCGTTTTGAGGGAAATTTACTATGTTCATATGTAAATACACCTTTCATTCACATTAAGAAATATATGTATTTTTATCTGATTTTTTTTATTGAGATCTGTATCATTTGACAAACGTGTGTGAAATATCAAAACTCCGTATGAAATGTTCTGCTTCTCTGCCTTACAGGATGGTGGTTGCTACGGTGACTTATTTTGTAAAGCTTTAAAAACATACAACATGCTGTGCTTCGGAATTTATCGATTAAGAGACGCACATTTAAACACACAAAGTCATACAAGTCAATGCACTAAACGGTGAGTATGTTGTAGTTTAAATTATTGTTGGCAGAATGTCCACTACCCAGAAGGCAAAACTGGTTGCAACGACATCATTACAACTAGATTTCAACCGTTGTAATATGTTTGTAATTACGCCATTTCAACCAGCTTTGGTATCTGGTTGATAATTTTTTGGGATAAATCAATAAATCAATCTGTATTGATGACTCTTCACTGGCTCTTTCCTCTTTAGGTATGTGATAACCAATCCCCCATATGGTTTTGAGTTGGTGCCATCAGACCTGATCTTCTGCCTGATGCAGTTTGACCACAATGCGGGTCAGTCCAGGGCCAGCCTCTCCCACAGCTCCCACTCCTCCCATTCTTCCAGCAAAAAGAGCTCCTCCGTCCATTCTCTCACTGCCACCAACCGTACCAACCGCACCAAGAGCAGGGACTCGCGGGACAAACAGAAGTATGTACCCCTCTAAAGATGGATGCATCCCAAATGGTACCCTATTCTCTATATAGTACACTAATTTTGACCAGAGCCCTAATGGACATTTCATTTATGGTACAAAAGGTTAATAAAATATAAAAGTGTTACTGCTTGACAGTTAGTGTCTCTTTTAAATCATTACCAATTTGGGGGAAAAAAAAGAAAAAAGATTGTTGCTTTTAGGGTTCAGGGAATAGCGAGCCATTTGGGACGTATCCATGTTTGTCGAGTAATGCCTGTGAACTGTCTTAACTGTTGTCAAGTGTCCTATCCGGTTTCTTCTCACTGATCGACATCAATGGCTCTATAACATAGAAATCAAAATGGCTACCGAAGTGCCTTAAGTCGATGATGACAGCCAGTGCTTGACTTGGTCCAGAGCTTTCCGGAGCGCTGTACCGGCACTTCTAATTTTTGGGGAATTGCGTACCGGCTCCTCTATAAAACAAAATAGCATGTTGCCGGCCCAGATTCCCACACCAAGGCAAAAAAGTTTGATCAATGTGGAATGAAGGCCGGATCTGCATTGAATAATAGCAAGGGAGAGTGGGCATTAATTTTTCTGATTCCACTTTGTTCAAGTTTATTTGCCGCTAGTCAGTGAATCTGCGTGTGACAGTAGACTTGTGCAGATTGAAAATGTGCTAGCCTGAATGGCATGATGCGCAGTTCCAAGTTGTCAAATGAAGGTTTGTAAGGTCATGGAAATTAGTTTCATAATTGTTGTTAATCTACATCATGAAAGCACACTTTTAAATATGATCAATCAATTAAAAAATGACATATCAGCCATTATCTGAATGACCCTTCAGTGCATGTCTGTGGTGCTGCATGAGTGCCAGTGTGAGTGGGCTGTTGCCCAAGGAGAGAGAGCGCGACATTTCAACAGCCGGTATAAAGTAATGACAGACAACAGTCTAACTAGATGGCCAAATCAAAACATAACTTGTAGCAGCTTTGTCGCCATTTAATTATAGCTAACTAAGCATTAATGTAGTTGTCGCCTTTCCACCGGCACTATAGATAGCCTAAATACATCTGCACCGTAGGAAAGCTGGGATTCCCCTCTACGGAAAAGTTTGAAAATGTATGCATTCCCTACTGTTAGTCTCTCTGGATAAGAGCATCTGCTAAATTACTTAAATTTAAATGTATTAAACAGTTATTGTGACAACGTAAAAAATGATCTAAGAATAGCCTAATTGACAAATAACTTGCTGTGCAGAGATCTCCCCTGAAACAGTAATATCTGAGCCTTATACAATACCAGTCAAACTACTCATTCAAGGGTTTTTCTATATTTTACTATTTTCTACATTGTATAATAATAGTGAAGACATCAAAACTATGAAATAACACATATGGAATCATGTAGTAACCAAAAAAGTGTTTAACAAATCAAACTATATTTTGGATTTTAGATTCTTCAAAGTAGCCATGCTTTGCCTTGATGACAGCTTTGCACACTCTTGGCATTCTCTCAACCAGCTTCAACTGGAATGAGTTCCCACATATTCGGAGCACTTGTTGGCTGCTTTTCCTTCACTCTGCGGTCCAACTCATCCCAAACCATCTCTGGGTTGAGCGTTGGGGATTGTGGAGGTCATCTGATGCAGCACTCCATCACTCTCCTTCTTTGTCAATTACAATACACAAAGCCTGGAGGTGTGTTGGGTCATTGTCCTGTTGAAAAACAATTGATAGTCCCACTAAGCGCAAACCAGATGGGATGGAATGCTGGGGTAGCCATGCTGGTTAAGTGTGCCTTGAATTCTAAGTAAATCACTGACAGTGTCACCAGCAAAGCACATCACACCTCCTCCTCCATGCTTCACAGTGGGAACCATACATGTGGAGATCATCTGTTAACCTACTCTGCCTCTCACAAATACATGGCGGTTGGAACAAAAATATCACAAATTTGGACTCATCAGACCAAAGGGTAGATTTCTACCGGTTTAATGTCCCAAGCAAGCCTCTTCTTATTATTGGTGTCCTATAGTAGTGGTTTCTTTGCAGCAATTTGACCATGAAGGCCTGATTCACACAGTCTCCTCTGAACAGTTGATGTTGAGATGTGTCTGTTTCTTGAACTCTGTGAAGCATTTATTTGGGCTGCAATTTATGAAGCTGGTAACTCTAATGAAATTATCCTCTGCAGCAGAGGTAACTCTGGGTCTTTATTTCCTGTGGCGGTCCTCATGAGAGCCAGTTTCATCATAGCGCTTGGTGGTTTTTGCGACTGCACTTGAAGAAACTTTCAAAGTTCTTTAAATGTTCTGCATTGATTGACATTCATGTCTTAAAGTAATGGTGGACTGTCATTTCTCTTTGCTTGTTTGAGCTGTTCTTGCCATAATATGGACTTGGTCTTTTACCAAATAGGGCTATCTTCTGTAGAACACCCCTACTTTGATGAATCTCAAATATATTTGGATTTGTTTAACACTTTTTTGGTTACTACATGATCCCATATGTGTTATTCCATAGCTGTGATGTCTTCACTATTATTCTACAATAGAAAATAGTAAAAAATAAAGAAAAACCCTGCAATGAGTGTGTGTGTCCAAACTTTTACTGGTACTGTATATAGACATGTCTAGTTAGATACCTTATCCATTTGATCCCTGATTCATTGAACGAGGGAATAATTTTTTAAAGACAGAAGTATTTGTTTTTAATATTTTATATCAAGGGTGGCAACAGCAAGCAGCCTTCCAGTGTCAATAATGCTTACTTTTTCATGTAGACTATAATAATAGTCATGCAAATTTGGTTAAAAGTAATGGAGAAGTCGTTGAAAATGTGTATGAACCCGTAACAGTGAATAATCAGAGGTCTCTATAGCATAATGTCATTTTTGAATTTCGCCGAACATAGTTTAATGGACCAACTTGGAAAAAGACAGCTCCTGCACGTCTTTCATCCCAATTCAAGAGCAGATAACAGCAGAAGGTAACACTTGATATTAAGATCCCTTAAAACTTCTGGATGCACCCATCCCGTTAGCGGGATCATTTTCGTCAACATCCACTGAATTGCAGAGCGCCAAATTCAAATTAAATTACTAAAAACAGTCTCTCGGATGGCGCAGTGGTTAAGGGCGCTGTACTGCAGCGCCAGCTGTGCCACCAGAGACTCTGGGTTCGCGCCCAGGTTCTGTCGTAACCGGCCGCGACCGTGAGGTCTGTGGGGCGACACACAATTGGCCTAGCGTCGTCCGGGTTATCCTTGTCTCATCGCGCACCAGCGACTCCTGTGGTGGGCCGGGCGCAGTGCGCGCTAACCAAGGTTGCCAGGTGCACGGTGTTTCCTCCGACACATTGGTGCGGCTGGCTTCCGGGTTGGATGCGCGCTGTGTTAAGAAGCAGTGCGGCTTGGTTGGTTTGTGTATCGGAGGACGCATGACTTTCAACCTTCGTCTCTCTCGAGCCCGTACGGGAGTTGTAGCGATGAGACAAGATAGTAGCTACTAAAAACAATTGGATACCACGAAAACGGGGTAAAATAAAATAAAAAAAACTACAAAAAATATGACTAAAAACAATACATTTTAATTAAAACACAAGTGCAATATAGCAAAACACAGTTTGTTGTTAATCCACCTGGCGTGTCAGATTTCAAAAAAGCTTTTTGGCGAAAGCATGCCAAGCGTTTATGTAAGGACATTTCTTTCAGTAGACAAAACATTACAAACAGCTAGCAGCCAAGTAGATTGGTCACGAAAGTCAGAGAAGCAATAAATGAATCGCTTACCTTTGATGATTTTCAGATCTTTGCACTCACAAGACTCCCAGTTACACAAATGTTCCTTTTGTTCCATAAAGATTATTTTTATATCCAAATTACCTCCATTTGGTTGGCGCGTTATGTTCAGAAATCCACAGGCTCGAGCGGTCACGACCAGGCAGACAACAATTCCAAATAGTATCCGTAAAGTCCGTAGAAACATGTCAAATGTTTTTTATAATCAATCCTCTGGTTGTTTTTACAATATATATAATCGATAATATTTCAACCGGGACTAGCTTCTTCAATAGGAGAGAGAGAGAAAATGTCTGCTCCAAGCTGTTGCGCATGCAAAACGCTGCTGGCACCCAGCCATCCAATGATGCGATGTGATCTTTCTCGCTCATTTTTCAAAATAAAATCCTGAAACTTTGTCTAAAGACTGTTCACACCATGGGGAAGCCATGGGAAAAGGAATCTGGTTGATACCCCTTTAAATGGAGCGAAGGCAGGCAATGGAACAGAGAGCTTTCAGGAAAAACAGCACTTCCAGGTTGGATTTTCCTCAGGTTTTCGCCTGCAATATCAGTTCTGTTATAATCACAGACAGTTGTTTTTGACAGTTTTGGATACTTTAGAGTGTTTTCTATCCTAATCTGACAATGATATGCATATTCTAGATTCTGGGCCTGAGGCAGTTTAATTTGGGTGCGTTTTTCATCCAAACATCAAAATACTGCCCCCTAGTCTCAAGAGGTTTAATAAACCATTTCTAAACAGTTTACTTACATTTATGAATCATTGTTCCTATATTTGTAAATGTCAGTAATTAATCTCTACATTTGCATTTAATTAAGAATTTTAATTATTTATTACTGAGTTAAGATAATTAATAAGCTGTTTGATCGTAGTATGTTCACAATTTCAAAACAATTTATAATGTACTACCAGTGTACTATAAAAACAGTTATAAAGCAGTTATTGTCAACTCATCAGATTACTTATATGACATGTGTTAATGGTTGATTAATGGTTTGACTCACTTTTTATAAACATATTTATAAATGTATTTATCTATGTCAGGTATTCCCAAACTAGGCAATGCCGTCGGCATATATAAAACATATATATACAGTATATTTTTTTTCTTCACATTTTCAAACAGTCCATTTATATTTTCCAAAGGGACTATACATTTGGGTGAGGTGTGAGTAGCCTCGTTTCACTGCCAAAAATAAAATTAAACCATCTCGTGTTCAGCGAAATAACAACACAATGTCAAGTACAGGTAGCCTAGTTAAATAATTACCATCCAATCACATTAACCATTACTTTTTTGCGGGAATTCCACTAACAGTCCATATGTAGCCAAACATAGCTGCTGCTCAATCCATTTGCTTGAAAGTTGATAAATGGTTAAAAAAGTAAGGCCTGTGTCCATAGAGACACATACCAGCTCTACTGGTAGTACTGCTACTACCAGCAGTGCTGCACCTGTCAACGACACAAGTTGTTCTGCTTCCGCGAGCACATCCAATGCTAGCATCAGTAATTCTACATTTGTTGTTAGCCCAGCAAACATGGACACTGACAGTTGTGAATCTGATGCAGCCAAAGAGCTACTGCCCCCTCACCCGGGAAAGCACCTAACAACAGACAGGGACGTTGAACCATCGAAGAGGCGCAAATATGATGAGAACTACATTGATTTGGGGTTCACTTATATTAGGAGTAGTGCCTTTCCTCAGCCACAGTGTGTTATATGTGCAAAAGTACTATCTCAGAATTCGATGAAACTTGTGCAGACATTTAGAGACAGAACATGGCCATTTGAAAAATAAGCCACGGGAGTAGTAAGACATGTATAAAAGCAACAGATACCATTAATAAGAAGGGTCTAGAAGCATCTTATATGGTGAGCTACCGAGTGGCTAGGACAGGCAAGCCCCATGTTATTGTGGAGGACTTCATTCTTCCTGGCTGGGACAATGCTGGGGGGAAAAGGCCCAAAAAACTATACATGTCCAAACGGCCCTATGCCACTATGTTTTCACTGCAGTGACCAATAAGGGATATATCTCAGTCCAGGGATGGAAGGTGTCACTGGACTCCTAATTATCCCATTATCCAATCCGCGAAATCGAGAAGATTGAATTAATACTCGTTTTTTTATTAAACTGCCTTGTTCATCAGCATGCTAGGCTAACTAATGCTAAAGCAGCCCATTGGATTCCAGAACACTCCCGACAGAAACTCACCCCAATGCTAGGCGTCACATGCTGTTTATAAATGGTTTATTAAGCCAAGGCTCCAGCTGAATATAATGCAATACTACAATACTACACTCTCTAAACAAGGAACTACTCACACAAACTGCATACTGAGAGATCATTTGTGTGTGATCTCCTTGAGAATACTGAAGTTTAAGTGTGGGTTTACAGGATATCTTTAACAGTTACTGAGGTTGCTGAGTGAATGCTACAATGGTTAGTACTCTAGGTGAGACTACAAATATACTTACAAGCTTGTTTTTATTTATCTTGCATATTTTTTGGTCTTACATAGCATACTTATTTTAGTATTTTAATATAGGCGAATGCCTCTTTTAGATATATTAAGTTTGGATGTTGCATGCCTTTCATATATTTTTTTAAATTACAGTCAAATCAAAAAAAGAGGACCATTTATACAGTAGCATGGACAACTCTCTGAACGCTGTGGAAACAAGCATGGACATTCTATAGTTGCTTTGCATTTGTATACCAATGTAGAGTACATGCTGTAACATAATTTTATAAAATTATTAGCAAATGAATTGGAACCATGTTACCGTAATACACTTTGATGTGTTCAAATGTTTTTAGGGATGGATATTAAGCTAGCCTGAGGCTAGAACTTTTTATACTGGGCTAGTAGATAATCTGACACACAAGCCAGCCAGGCCAGTGAAATGTTCAAATTTCGCATGGCACAGATTTTGGACATGAATTTGTGATCTACTAGCCTGGCTGGTCAGTGCCCAAAATCCTTAAAGGAATACTTTGGGATTTTGGCAATGAGGCCCTTTTATCTACTGCTCCAGAGACAGATGAACTCGTAGATACCCATGCTAGTAGATACCTATAGACTTCCAGACATTGCGCCTACGCCAGTAAGCATTGGCTCTCGAAACGACCTCTAACTTCCTTCATAGTGGCCACAGAGACATAAACATGGTATACACGAGTTCATCTGACTCAGAGGGAGTAGATACAAAATCCTGAAGAACCCCTTTAAGTTTCATCCTAGCACATTTAGACTGGTTATTAGACATACAGTGGGGAGAACAAGTATTTGATACACTGCCGATTTTGCAGGTTTTCCTACTTACAAAGCATGTAGAGGTCTGTATTATTTTTAAATCATAGGTACACTTCAACTGTGAGAGATGGAATCTAAAACAAAAATCCAGAAAATCACATTGTATGATTTATAAGTAATTAATTTGTATGTTATTGCATGACATAAGTATTTAATACATCAGAAAAGCAACACTTTATATTTGGTACAGAAACCTTTGTTTGCAATTACAGAGATCATATGTTTCCTGTAGTTCTTGACCAGGTTTGCACACACTGCAGCAGGGATTTTGGCCCACTCCTCCATACAGACCTTCTCCAGATCCTTCAGGTTTCGGGGCTGTCGCTGGGCAATAAGGACTTTCAACTCCCTCCAAAGATTTTCTATTGGGTTCAGGTCTGGAGACTGGCTAGGCCACTCCAGAACCTTGAGATGCTTCTTATGGAGCCACTCCTTAGTTTCCCTGGCTGTGTGTTTCGGGTCGTTGTCATGCTGGAAGACCCAGCCACGACCCATCTTCAATGCTCTTACTGAGGGAAGGAGGTTGTTGGCCATGATCTCACGATACATGGCCCCATCCATCCTCCCCTCAATACGGTGCAGTCGTCCTGTCCCCTTTGCAGAAAAGCTTCCCCAAAGAATGATGTTTCCACCTCCATGCTTCACGGTTGGGATGGTGTTCTTGGGGTTGTACTTATCCTTCTTCTTCCTCCAAACACGGCGAGTGGAGTTTAGACCAAAAAGCTTTATTTTTGTCTCATCAGACCAGATGACCTTCTCCCATTCCTCCTCTGGATCATCCAGATGGTCATTGGCAAACTTCAGACGGGCCTGGACATGCGCTGGCTTGAGCAGGGGGACCTTGCGTGTGCTGCAGGATTTTAATCCATGACGGTGTAGTGTGTTACTAATGGTTTTCTTTGAGACTGCGGTCCCAGCTCTCTTCAGGTCATTGACCAGGTCCTGCCGTGTAGTTCTGGGCTGATCCCTCACCTTCCTCATGATCATTGATGCCCCACGAGGTGAGATCTTGCATGGAGCCCCAGACAGAGGGTGATTGACTGTCATCTTGAGCTTCTTCCATTTTCTAATAATTGCGCCAACAGTTGTCCTTATACAGCTCTCTGGTCTTGGCCATTGTGAAGAGGTTGGAGTCTGTTTGATTGAGTGTGTGTACAGGTGTCTTTTATACAGGTAATGAGTTCAAACAGGTGCAGTTAATACAGGTAATGAGTGGAGAACAGGAGGGCTTCTTAAAGAAAAACTAACAGGTCTGTGAGAGCCTGAATTCTTACTGGTTGGTAGGTAATCAAATACTTATGTCATGCAATAAAATGCTAATTAATTACTTAAAAATCACACAATGTGATTTTCTGCATTTTTGTTTTAGATTCCGTCTCTCACAGTTGAAGTGTACCTATGATAAAAATTACAGACCTCTACATGCTTTGTAAGTAGGAAAACCTGCAAAATCGGCAATGTATCAAATACTTGTTCTCCCCACTGTATGGTTATACAATGTATGATGCCTATTTGTCTTACATGCGTAGTTCACACTTGTTTTTCTAAAGTGCAACAAGGATGAATAAAATGGGCCAAGGTATGGATGCGATGAATGAATATGCATGAAGTAGATAATGCATCAAAGTCATGCCCTTGTTGACTTTTTTTTTTGCTTTCTAAATGAAAGCAAAGAAGCTTCTGGTGTTTCCAAAATAAATGCTACATGCCCGACAGCATCCCAGAGCTGCATGACTATAAGCTCGTCATCAGTCCCTCTTAAATACTCTATTACGGAGTAGTTTATATGACCACACCAAATGGTTTGATGCCACTTTGACTTGTTTTCAGGCAAATTTAACAGCAAACACATTTTACAGATGGGGACAATAAAGTAAACAAGTGAAGTCAGTCAAAGTAGAGTAAATCCTTTCAGCCATTATGGATCTTTCTACACTAGTCACCAGATACTTCAGCCATTATGGATCTTTCTACACTAGTCACCAGATACTTCAGCCATTATGGATCTTTCTACACTAACCACCAGATACTTCAGCCATTAGGGATCTTTCTACACTAACCACCAGATACTGTACTTCAGCCATTATGGATCTTTCTACACTAACCACCAGATACTTCAGCCATTATGGATCTTTCTACACTAACCACCAGATACTTCAGCCATTAGGGATCTTTCTACACTAACCACCAGATACTGTACTTCAGCCATTATGGATCTTTCTACACTAACCACCAGATACTTCAGCCATTATGGATCTTTCTACACTAACCACCAGATACTTCAGCCATTAGGGATCTTTCTACACTAACCACCAGATGCTTCAGCCATTATGGATATTTCTACACTAACCACCAGATACTTCAGCCATTATGGATATTTCTACACTAACCACCAGATGCTTCAGCCATTATGGATATTTCTACACTAACCACCAGATACGTCAGCCATTATGGATCTTTCTACACTAACCACCAGATACTTCAGCCATTATGGATCTTTTTACACTAACCACCAGATACGTCAGCCATTAGGGATCTTTCTACACTAACCACCATATACTTCTGTGAAAGTACACTTGTTAGGACAATGTCATTGAATAAGTAATTTCATAATTTAATATATACAGTACGGATATCAAATCATCCGTCAGTTGGTCTTGTAGTTCTAATTTGATCCACACAATGCAGGTTGCATCAAGCCAAAGCCTGAAGCCCCACATAAAGCAATATTACTTTTGAATTATTTTAAATCTTGAATATAAACATTATCGATATTGGGTGGATCCCAAATGGGACCCTATTCCCTTTTAAAGTGCACTACTTTTGACCAGGACCCATAAAGCTCTGGGTCAAAAGTAGTGCACTATATAAGGATTAGGGTGCCATTAGGGATGCAACCTATGAGTCCATTTCAGCCATCCCAGCTGACCCAGAGCTGAATGCATTGATTGTTGTAGACTATTGTACTGTGGCGTTACATTATGATATTTGCATTGCATGACCACTGACACACACAACAGCATGGTAAACTATTCTATAAAGATAGCTTGCTATCTGACATTAGGTCCCATTCAGCTTAAACAGTACTGATTTGGAAAGCTTATGATATACAGTGCCTTGCGAAAGTATTCGGCCCCCTTGAACTTTGCGACCTTTTGCCACATTTCAGGCTTCAAACATAAAGATATAAAACTGTATTTTTTTGTGAAGAATCAACAACAAGTGGGACACAATCATGAAGTGGAACGATATTTATTGGATATTTCAAACTTTTTTAACAAATCAAAAACTGAAAAATTGGGCGTGCAAAATTATTCAGCCCCTTCACTTTCAGTGCCGCAAACTCTCTCCAGAAGTTCAGTGAGGATCTCTGAATGATCCAATGTTGACCTAAATGACTAATGATGATAAATCCAATCCACCTGTGTGTAATCAAGTCTCCGTATAAATGCACCTGCACTGTGATAGTCTCAGAGGTCCGTTAAAAGCACAGAGAGCATCATGAAGAACAAGGAACACACCAGGCAGGTCCGAGATACTGTTGTGAAGAAGTTTAAAGCCGGATTTGGATACAAAAAGATTTCCCAAGCTTTAAACATCCCAAGGAGCACTGTGCAAGCGATAATATTGAAATGGAAGGAGTATCAGACTACTGCAAATCTACCAAGACCTGGCCGTCCCTCTAAACTTTCAGCTCATACAAGGAGAAGACTGATCAGAGATGCAGCCAAGAGGCCCATGATCACTCTGGATGAACTGCAGAGATCTACAGCTGAGGTGGGAGACTCTGTCCATAGGACAACAATCAGTCGTATATTGCACAAATCTGGCCTTTATGGAAGAGTGGCAAGAAGAAAGCCATTTCTTAAAGATATCCATAAAAAGTGTCGTTTAAAGTTTGCCACAAGCCACCTGGGAGACACACCAAACATGTGGAAGAAGGTGCTCTGGTCAGATGAAACCAAAATTGAACTTTTTGGCAACAATGCAAAACGTTATGTTTGGCGTAAAAGCAACACAGCTGAACACACCATCCCCACTGTTAAACATGGTGGTGGCAGCATCATGGTTTGGGCCTGCTTGTCTTCAGCAGGGACAGGGAAGATGGTTAAAATTGATGGGAAGATGGATGGAGCCAAATACAGGACCATTCTGGAAGAAAACCTGATGGAGTCTGCAAAAGACCTGAGACTGGGACAGAGATTTGTTTTCCAACAAGACAATGATCCAAAACATAAAGCAAAATCTACAATGGAATGGTTCAATAATAAACATATCCAGGTGTTAGAATGGCCAAGTCAAAGTCCAGACCTGAATCCAATCGAGAATCTGTGGAAAGGACTGAAAACTGCTGTTCACAAATGCTCTCCATCCAACCTCACTGAGCTCGAGCTGTTTTGCAAGGAGGAATGGGAAAAAATGTCAGTCTCTCGATGTGCAAAACTGATAGAGACATACCCCAAGCGACTTACAGCTGTAATCGCAGCAAAAGGTGGCGCTACAAAGTATTAACTTAAGGGGGCTGAATAATTTTGCATGCCCAATTTTTCAGTTTTTGATTTGTTAAAAAAGTTTGAAATATCCAATAAATGTCGTTCCACTTCATGATTGTGTCCCACTTGTTGTTGATTCTTCACAAAAAAATACAGTTTTATATCTTTATGTTTGAAGCCTGAAATGTGGCAAAAGGTCGCAAAGTTCAAGGGGGCCGAATACTTTTGCAAGGCACTGTAGCCTTTTGGAAACAGTGATTCCACTCCAAGTGGCACCTTATTCCCCAGTGCACTACTTTTGACCAGTTCCTTATGGGCTCTGGTCAAAAGAAGGTGCACTGTATAGGGAATAGGGTGACATTTAAGACGGACCCAGTAACATCCACAAACCATTAACTGTTTAATTTCTCTGTTGCTTCTCAGAAAAGACATGGTTTACAGATGAGCCTGAGAACGCGGCCTACCACAGGAACATTCACATCAAGCCAATGAATACTAGTCACAGTAGTCACACAGCCAACCACCAGGTCAACCAGAACCCTTACAAATCCACCAACAACCATATTCCATCCATCAGAGAGGTGGAGGACGAATGCTGAACTACAGAACCCCATGTTGACACCCACAGTTGAACCCACCTGTAGAACACCTGGAAAAAGAACTTGGAACTCGAACCCAAGAACATCTAGAACCCACCTAGAGAACACATGGAAGTACACCAAGAACCCGTGGAGCTGGAACCTGAAGAACACCTTAAAGCTTGAATCTTTAGTTGCTTTAATGATATATACCCATTGAATCTTGAAGAATATAACTTAAACTTGCCTCATGAGCTTAGTTCAACTGTCGTACCCCATCAGAACCCAAAATATAAGTTTGTTTTACTCCAATGTTTGTAAACAATGTAAATGTAAACAAATACTGTATAGCCTCAAAACATGGTTAAAACTGTAATGTTGATATTTTGGCTGGTCAGTCCTTGCATCTATAGCTCTCTATCTGAATTAGAGAGTGGTTACATTGCACCAGACCTATCCCTTTTTTTACCCCCCAAAAAAGGGTTGACTGCTTTATTGTTTCAAGTAAAGATTCTAGCTTTAAAGGGATACTTTGGGATTGTATATATTTCCCCCAGATTCAGATGAACTCGTGGATACAATTTGTATGTCTCTGTGTCCAGTATGAAGGAAGTTTGAGTTAGTTTCACAAGCCAATGCTAACTAGCGTTACACATAGACTCCCAGACATTGCGCTATCTGCTAGCGTGCTAGCATGCTAGCAGATACCCATAAACTTTCAGTCATTGCGCTAACGCAAGTTAGCAACTTCCTTCAAACTGCATGCAGAGACATAAAAATGGTATCCACTCTGAGGAAGTAGATTTAGGGCCTCATTGCCAAAATCCCGAAGCATTCTTTTAATATAGAACTCCAGAGAACAAAGGAGTAGTTGGGACGAATGGGGTGTTTGCATGGGAAAACATCATTCAGTATTCTCCCTCAGATTCCTTCTTCATCAGTCACCAGTTACTGATCACATCAGTACAAACTAACCTCTTGGAAAATGACAACCTTTTTCCAGTTCATATGTACAGTACATACAGTAACATAATATATATATATTTATATATAAATGAAGCAACGTAATATACATAAATACAATCATATATCAATCAAATGTACAGTCAGACAGTCACTAACGTTAACACTCAGCCATGTAGTTTGCACAGCCAGTTCCTCCTTAGTGACCAGACTCCATCAATTACCCATTTTGGAGAATGAGGGTCGCTTCAGTCAGAATAGATAGCAACGCAACACAAGATTACATATGATGAAACTTTATATTAGATTGTTATGAAACTGGACAAATTATTTGCCATTGAAAGCATTTTCCTTTTTTTACTTTCATTTGTAGAATGGTGTTTCAAGACTGACATGTATCCAGTATTGGAAAGTCGTACGCTTTGGGTCCATGTGTTTTTGACATGCCTGGTAAGATACAATACATAACAAAGTTTGCAAAAGGGTATATGGTATTTTTTGTTAAATGCAGTCCCACCAGAATTATATTTTTATCGATTTTGATTTCACCATATTATCACTTTGTGGATCGTCATTTAATACGAGTAAATTCCCAAGACTATATTTGTGATTGATTGTCAACATTCATGTCAAAATAGTACATTTTATTGTGTTGGCCCAAGCCTTATTTCGATTGGCCAGTTTGTTTTTGCGTCTTCTGATCTACAGGATACTTCCTGCCTTTTTAGCTTTGATATCAATGTCCAACAAATATACTGGAATATGAGATGTGGGTGGAATGACACTGGAAATACAAAATAAACCATATTCCCAATACATTTGACCTGTCATTATAGCGGCATAATGCTATAACCCAAGTATGATGATGCTGTTTTGGAGGATGTTCAGTAAGCTAACCGAGCAGCTAATAAGATGAACGGACCTTAATTACCTTAACTAATAGGCCTACCTATTGGATTATGTTATACTGTATTACCCTACCTGTATAACCCTACCTATACCTTAATAGACTTATCTGGAAGCACAGGGAGGGTTATACTGTATAACCCTACCTGTATAACCCTACCTATACCTTAATTACCTTAATAGACGTACCTGGAAGCAAAGGGAGGGTTATACTGTATAACCCTACCTGTATAACCCTACCTATACCTTAATTACCTTAATAGACGTACCTGGAAGCACAGGGAGGGTTAATAAGTTATGTTAATATCACCAGGAATTAGGTGAAAGAATGAGAAAGCCACATATCGTATAAAGTGGGTGTATATATCTGTAGCTCTGGTACCATCGCGCACCTACAACAACCCCTGACCCCTGAACCCACTCACCAATCTTACAGCTCTCTCCGCAACTCTCTGTTAGTAGAGGAATGTGCATTAACCTCCTGGACCAGTGCTATACCTGTAGACAGATCCTCCTTTGGCTGTAAGCTCTGCTTGGCATGGAGGCACTAGAGTAGCTTGGATGTTCTCCATGACCAGTCCCAGTGCTATACTCAGACGGTAGAAGAAGGTCGAGGATTTTCTGTAGATATACCCCAAAACAGCTGAATCATAAAGGGAGCATTTGGCTAACTACAGTACAAAGCTCATGTTTTGGTGTAACACAACTGACACTCAAACTCCACACCAATTTGTCATGTCCATAAACCATAACCATATGTGTTAATCTATTTTCTGTCTGCATACAATAAAAAAGCAGTACATGACTTTAAAGAGACAGAAAAAGTCAGTAATCTGAAGAAAGAAATGGTGTGGCATTTTGCTGACTTGGGGAACACCCAAGATTTCCGTGCCTCTGTGCCAGCATTGTGCCGGGCAGTGTTCAGGTCAAAGGACTCTGGCTAAAGACCCACTGTAGAGAAAGTGGTTTATTAAGATAGGGATTATATAGAAGCAGGGCATGTATATTGCTATTGCTAAAGAAGAGCGTGTCATATCTAGTCATAGAGGCAATTCAAACCGTATAAATTACATTTCAAATCATGTAAATTCTTGGGAAAATTTGATATTTAATTGTAAAAGGTTATTGGGAATGTACAGAATCCCTGAGGATAATTAGCATTGTAACGAATGATGAGAGTTAAAGTCTTAAACTAACATTGAAATTAGGAATTTACTTAGTAACTGCGAAATAAAATGTTCTATGTTTACTTCTTGGTCCTTTCAAGAAGTCAATACAAAGCTTTAGTGAATTATTCCTATTGCGTTTATAGATGTTGGGTGAAGAGGAGATTGGCATTGCAGTTTAGTTTGTTTTGTTTGTATATTTTAACACTTTGATTTGTGGATACAATGACAAGTGCTATGTTTATATTTCTGACTATGTCATACAGATGTAGAATCTTAATTTGAGCCAGTTTGCTACAGCAAGGAAATAATCCTGCAGCAAAAGGAAATGTGAATTATGTGTATTAGAATTCATGGACATTATGAAAATGTTCCTTTAGGGAAAATCAAGTCTGAAATTTCAAAGTAGAAACTACAAACTTCAGAAGCCTTTTTGAACCTCAAATACACTACTATCAAATTAAGGTCCTATGTCTGTACATACAATATCCAATGCTAAATACAGTATATTGTCTTTTTAAGGATTGTAAATAAGTTGTACATGATTTCATTTTGTATTTTCACAAATTAAAAAAACTGATGTATTGTGTTCTATGTCATATTGTTATTTGTGATCTTGTATTTGTTTTTAGGTGGGGGGATCCCTAATAATTGAATTACTAATTATATTGTACATATGCAATATCAACTCCATTTTAAGAGGAATACAGTCCAGTATACTGTAGTTTCTAGGCTATATATTCTAGTATACACAAGGCATTTTGGGGCAAATTCAGACATAGGTAATGTATGTTTTTCCTACTCACACTTTCCAATGCACTTCTCAGTAGTTGGTATTCAAAATCAAATGAAATGTGTGTTGAATACAACAGGTATTCAACACACAGTCACAGTCACCTTACAGTGAAATGCTTACTTACAAGCCCTTAACCAACAATGCAGTTTTAAGCAAAAATAGCCCCCAAAATTATAAATAAAAGTGACAAATATTAAATAGCAGAAGTAAAACAACAATAGCGAGGCTATGCCAGGGGGTACCGGTACAGAGTCAATGTGCGGGGGCACCGGTTAGTCGAGGTAATTGAGGTAATATGTACATGTCAGTATAGTAGAGTTATTAAAGTGACTAGGCATAGATAATAAACAGAGTAGCAGCAGAGTAAAAGGGGGGGACAATGCAAATAGTCTGGGTAGCCATTTGATTAGATGTTCAGGAGTCTTATGGCTTGGAGGTAGAAGCTGTTTAGAAGCCTCTTGGACCTAGACTTGGCGCTCCGCTACCGCTTGCCGTGTGGTAGCAGAGAGAACAGTCTATATCTAGGGTGGCTGGAGTTTTTGACAATTTTTAGGGCCTTCCTCTGACACTGCCTGGTGTAGAGGTCCTGGATGGCAGGAAGATTGGCCCCAGTGAAGTACTGGGCCGTACGGACTACCCTCTGTAGTGCCTTGTGGTCGGAGGCCGAGCAGTTGCCATACCAGGCAGTGATGTAACCATGCTCTCGATGGTGCAGCTGTAGAACCTTTATGCCAAATATTTTCAGTCTCCTGAGGGGGAATAGGTTTTGTCATGCCCTCTTCACGACTGTCTTGGTGTGCTTGGACCATGTTAGTTTGTTGGTGATGTGGACACCAGGAACTTGAAGCGCTCAACCTGCTTGACTACAGCCCTGTTGTTGATAATGGGGGTGTGCTCTGTCCTCCTTTTACTGTAGTCCACAAGCATCTCCTTTGTCTTGATCACGTTGAAGGAACGTTTGTTGTCCTGTCACCAAACGGCCAGGTCTCTGACCTCCTCCCTATAGGCTGTCTCGTCATTGTCTGTGATCAGGCTTACCACTGTTGTGGTCGGCAAACTTAATGATGGTGTTGGAGCCGTGCCTCCGCATGCAGTCATGAGTGAACAGGGAGTACAGGAGGGGACTGAGCACGCACCCCAAAGGGGCCCCCGTGTTGAGGATGTGTTGTTTCTTACCCTTACCACCTGGGGGCGGCCTGTCAGGAAGTCTAGGATCCAGTTGCAGAGGGAGGTGTTTAGTCCCAGGGTCCTTAGCTTGGTGATGAGCTTTGAGGGCACTTGTGTTGAACGCTGAGCTGTAGTCAAGGAATCGCATTCTCACATAAGTGTTCCTTTTGTCTAGGTGTGTCCAGGTATTCAGATTTACCTTATGCAGGTGTGTAACACGCTCTTTAAATACGGTGTACCTTTTAATTCAAATTTTGTTGACAGACTCACTAGAATATCAAGAGAAGAGGTTCAGAATATTAGGGATCAATGAAAGAAAGCCATCTAAATATACAGTGCCTTGCGAAAGTATTCGGCCCCCTTGAACTTTGCGACCTTTTGCCACATTTCATGCTTCAAACATAAAGATATAAAACTGTATTTTTTTGTGAAGAATCAACAACAAGTGGGACACAATCATGAAGTGGAACGACATTTATTGGATATTTCAAACTTTTTTAACAAATCAAAAACTGAAAAATTGGGCATGCAAAATTATTCAGCCCCCTTAAGTTAATACTTTGTAGCGCCACCTTTTGCTGCGATTACAGCTGTAAGTCGCTTGGGGTATGTCTCTATCAGTTTTGCACATCGAGAGACTGACATTTTTTCCCATTCCTCCTTGCAAAACAGCTCGAGCTCAGTGAGGTTGGAAGGAGAGCATTTGTGAACAGCAGTTTTCAGTTCTTTCCACAGATTCTCAATTGGATTCAGGTCTGGACTTTGACTTGGCCATTCTAACACCTGGATATGTTTATTTTTGAACTATTCCATTGTAGATTTTGTTTTATGTTTTGGATCATTGTCTTGTTGGAAGACAAATCTCCGTCCCAGTCTCAGGTCTTTTGTAGACTCCATCAGGTTTTCTTCCAGAATGGTCCTGTATTTGGCTCCATCCATCTTCCCATCAATTTTAACCATCTTCCCTGTTCCTGCTGAAGAAAAGCAGGCCCAAACCATGATGCTGCCACCACCATGTTTGACAGTGGGGATGGTGTGTTCAGGGTGATGAGCTGTGTTGCTTTTACGCCAAACATAACGTTTTGCATTGTTGCCAAAAAGTTCAATTTTGGTTTCATCTGACCAGAGCACCTTCTTCCACATGTTTGGTGTGTCTCCCAGGTGGCTTGTGGCAAACTTTAAACAACACTTTTTATGGATATCTTTAAGAAATGGCTTTCTTCTTGCCACTCTTCCATAAAGGCCAGATTTGTGCAATATACGACTGATTGTTGTCCTATGGACAGAGTCTCCCACCTCAGCTGTAGATCTCTGCAGTTCATCCAGAGTGATCATGGGCCTCTTGGCTGCATCTCTGATCAGTCTTCTCCTTGTATGAGCTGAAAGTTTAGAGGGACGGCCAGGTCTTGGTAGATTTGCAGTGGTCTGATACTCCTTCCATTTCAATATTATCGCTTGCACAGTGCTCCTTGGGATGTTTAAAGCTTGGGAAATCTTTTTGTATCCAAATCCGGCTTTAAACTTCTTCACAACAGTATCTTGATTACACACAGGTGACTTGATTACACACAGGTGGATTGTATTTATCATCATTAGTCATTTAGGTCAACATTGGATCATTCAGAGATCCTCACTGAACTTCTGGAGAGAGTTTGCTGCACTGAAAGTAAAGGGGCTGAATAATTTTGCACGCCCAATTTTTCAGTTTTTGATTTGTTAAAAAAGTTTGAAATATCCAATAAATGTCGTTCCACTTCATGATTGTGTCCCACTTGTTGTTGATTCTTCACAAAAAATACAGTTTTATATCTTTATGTTTGAAGCCTGAAATGTGGCAAAAGGTCGCAAAGTTCAAGGGGGCCGAATACTTTCGCAAGGCACTGTATTAATATTCGTCTCTGTTTCAGCATCAATTGGTAGATTTAAAAAATACTCTGATCTTGTAAATTATTTAAGGGTTAGGAAAGTATTTATGAATAATTTAAAAAATGGTTTGTTGAGACTTTATGAACAAAATATATTGATGAAGCAAAAGACAGTGTTTGATTAATCCTGAGAGTTTCCATATTCAAGTTAAATCCATGAAATATTGGAAGGTGAGACAAGTGTACTGTACAATAGGGGTTAAACAGTCCCATAAATCTACCATAATAATCCTCACTAAGCATTGAACTGTAAGGACAGCAGTGCAGTCATCTTGAACAGTGTGCCAGGCTGCAGGTTTAAACTTCTATGTGTGATCTGAGTTCTATAATTATTGCGCAACGTAATATGATCCACTATTGCTAGCTACCCTCAGGAAAAACTACACGGACGTGACAAAGGAAAGAAAGGTTAACAGAATGGAATGGAATGATGCAAAATGTAGGCTACAAATGGAAGGATACTAAAGTGACAGTTATAAATGTGTGTGGGTATTACTGTCTCCCAATAGTGGCTAATATTTAACATGATATAGCATATAGTTAAAACATTGTTGAGCGCATAAATCAACACGGTAGGTTGGGCGCTACAATCAATCAAATGTACAGCACTTTGTGACAGCCAATGTCACAAAGTGCTGTACAGAAACCAAACAGCAATCAATGCAGATGTAGAAGCACGGTGGCTAGGAAAAACTCCCTAAAAAGGCCGGAACCTTGGAAGAAACCTAGAGAGGAACCAGGCTATGAGGGGGGGGCAGTCCTCTTCTGGCTGTGCTGGGTGGATATTATAACAGAACATGGCCAAGATGTTCAAACGTTCATAGATGACCAGCAGGGTCAGATAATAATAATCACAGTGGTTGTAGAGGTTGCAACAGGTCAGCACCTCGGGAGTAAATGTCAGTTGGCTTTTCATAGCCGATCATTCAGAGTTAGAGACAGCAGGTGCGGTAGAGAGAGAGCATGTCCGGGACAAGGTAGCATGTCCAGTGAACAGGTCAGGGTTCCATAGCCGCAGGCAGAACAGTTGAAACTGGTGCAGCAGCATGTCCAGGTGGACTGAGGACAGCAAGGAGTCATCAGGCCAGGTAGTCCTGAGGCATGGTCCTTTGGGCTCAGGTCCTCCGAGAGAAGAGAAAGAGAAACAGAACAAGAGAGGGAGAATAAAAGGGAGCATACTTAAATTCACACAGGACACTGGATAAGACAGGAGAAATACTCCAGATATAACAGACTGACCCTAGCCCCCCGACACAAACTATTGCAGCATAAATACTGGAGGCTGAGACAGGAGGGGTCGGGAGACACTGTGGCCCTGTCCGACGATACCCCCGGACAGGGTCAAACGGGCAGGATATAACCCCACCCACTTTGCCAAAGCACAACCCCCACACCACTAGAGGGATATCTTCAACCACCAACCTACTACCTTGAGACAAGGCTGAGTATAGCCCAAGAAGATCTCCCCCACGACACGAACCCGAGGGGGGCACCAACCCGGACAGGAAGATCACATCAGAAGCCAATAGATTGGATTTCCAAATTTCATCCCTGCAAATTATGAAGACAAACAATAACAATTATGAATAACGGCACAGCTAGTTATAGCCTACTTCGCTGTGAAAAGGGTCTGCAATACATTCCATGTTGATATGATTTTCAGTTCGCTTCCGTATGACTGGTTTCACATGTCTCCAGTGATCATAAGAAAAAATAATCTAAAACCATTTCTATTTGTAATTACAATCCCCTTCTCCAAACGGATTACTCATTTACCTAGCGCTTATCAATTTATACGTTATAGTGCAAGGAGAACGCTGTTATTAAGTGTAGATGTTTTTCCACTTTGAACCGATAGGTGCTGGACCTTATTCATGGTTTCCTCACGCATAAAGGTGGTGGAATGAGGGAATTAAGTCCAGGTCAGAATACGGTGTATCTGTAGCCACACCTTTCTTTCTTTCATCTCCACCCCAAAGGATAAACTTACTGTCACATGCGTTTCCTCATGCTTAAGTTCAAGGTCAAAATATGCACAGAGAGAAAAGCATAAAAAGGAAATACATTTCCATTTACAAGCGTGTAACTCTGTGTCTGAATTTCCCCCTTTGCGATTGCTAGACAAATCATCTGACAGGGGAGGCTTGGTTGTCTCAGTGCAGCCTGTGGATAATAGTTGATAAGACAGTCTCCACGTTCTCACCTTGGGATGAAGTGGGCCCATCATGTTGCTTATTAACGTTTTTACACACCCTGGCTCGGCGGGGGACTGTCAGCATGCCAATAATATTTACTGTCTGACACCTCAGAGGCTCGAGGGAAGCGGAGGGGCTGTTGATTGCACTGATCCACCATGGCTGTCGCGGCTACTGAAGCACACTCGGTGTGCATCCCCAAATGGTACCCTAATCCCTATGCACTACTGCACTACTGAAATACAGGATTGTTGGTTACAGAGATCACTGCCAGAGCAGCATCAGAGCACACACACATACACACACCAGAGCAGAGCTAGCCATGCAGCCTCTAGTGATAATAGTTTCCATGACAATGCAGTAGGCGAGCTAGCTAGCTAGGCGGTGGCTCTTAGTGCATCAATGCCATCCTGGATAAACAGTGATCCTTTACCAAAACAAGGAGGTCATTACGCCAGGCTTGTCAAATCAATGTTGAGTGTCCTGCCTGATTAAGCCATCCTCCTCTCAGCCCTGACACAGTGTCAATAATGGCTGGCTGGCTGAGGGAGGGAGGGAGGGGAGGCCTATGGCTGTGACTGCGTCCCAAATTGCATCTTATTCCCTACATAGGGCACTGCATTTGACGAGCCCTATGTGTTTCCCTATGGGCCACGGTCAACAGTAGTGCACAGTGTAGGGAATAGGGTGCTATTTTGGACACAGCCAGACACTCTGATGATAGGCCTGAAAAGCCTATCAGTCAGACAGCTGAGCAGGACTAATGATTCCCTGTGCTGTCTATTAGAAGGACATGACAATTTAATCCTGTGGGGACCGGCAGCCCACAGAAGGAGAAAAAAAGGGGAAGGAAAAAGTGACCTTGGCTGCTTTATTTGAAGCTGAAGTAAATTGTCAACAGCAGATAAATCTTTACCTTGGGCTATTATTAACAGAAATACAGAAGAAGAACAACAACAAAGGAAGGAGGAGCAGGTTTCTATGAGGTTGTTATCGTTCACTGGTATTTCTTGTTCCTTTTTGTTTGGATTACAAACGCACGTAAGCCCACAGATATGACCTTTATAAAACCACCCGTGTCTTTTTAGACCATGTTATTTCTTCTGAATGTCTGAAACTATTGTTATTCAATAGATCAAAGGTCTGCTTATCTTTATATTGACAATTAATTATATGCATTAGTGGAGAACTACACCACCTAAAATATTAGGAAGAAAATCCTAATATTGAAGTAGTTTGGGGACATGTTAGATCTTTTTTTACTGTACAAAGTCGACACTGTTTTTCGTTCACTAAACTAATAAGCTGAATGTTTAAGAAAATATTTGTATGAACAAAGACCCCAAATTAAGACCCACGTCTTAATTCTACTGTACCCTGCTGTAATGCTTCGATATTCCACTACACCCTACGATAATGCTTTGATATTCCACTACACCCTACGATAATGCTTGGATATTGCATGTGGATATTGCAAGTAGATCTGGGTGTTTTACAGATGTTGAGTGCCAGCCTGGTACAGTAGAGTACAGCCTCAGGGCAATGTATATTGCCCCAGACATATATCTTAAGGCTATGGGAACATTGTCTACATCGTTGAAAAAAAGCCATGTGTTTACACAGATGTTCCAAGGCTTTTTGATCAGAGATCCTCTGTGCTAAGCTCTACTACCATATTTTATGCCATGGGCCACATTCATTTTGCATTAGGTTCCTCTCTGATACAGAAAGGAATGAGAACAGAAGGATCCTGGCTGCACGCAAGCAGAGGGGTTGAACAACACTGGACCTGTACACTAGTGGACCTTGCAACCATTCTAAAACATTTCAATAAACCCAACTTGATTTAAAATTAGTCAAGTAAAATTACGTTTTCATTTTTATTACTTCCACTATCACGTCCTTTTCTCCTATTTTTGACTCTTATATTATATAAACAAAAGAAAGCATTCATGAAAGAAAAAACATCTAAATAATGAAGGTGAAGCTTCAATGGAAGGAATAAAAGAACGGCGTAGCAAAGACAGACCAGGAGATTCAGTTCTTCCCTTTTTCAACTGGTACAATTCAGCGGTACAAACAGTAGCAGATAAACATTTGATCCCTGTCGTATGCGAAGTCCCCCCTGCTGGTTCACAAGGGTGCAGTTTTCCTCTGAGGCACCATTGGCCCTGAACCCTTTGTTTTCTGTAAAGGTCAAAATGTTCCACTCCTTTGTTTCAGTGATTGCATGCATAAATCGAAGCTCTCTGCTACCTCAATGCTTGAACCAGTGTCCTGGGGGTGTGTAAACCGCTTCAAATATAACATATAAACCCTACAGTACGTATTTACAGTATAGTGAGATATAATGCAACGTATTACACATGAATTATTATTGAACATATCCAATACTAGAGAAGACTACACTGCTTCACAGACAAAATATCAACCTCATCGGGTTACATTTAGGTTTAACAGTACATTACTGAAAAGGAAGCACTTTACAGTAATGTACTGTTAAACTACAGTTTTGGGGGGAAAATACGGTTATATACTGTACTTTCTTTTATAGTAATTTACAGGTAACTGGCTGCCAGTAAGTTACCGTAAAACAACAGGATTTTTTTTTTTTTACAGTGTACCTTGAGAAGACAATGTGGGAAGTATATTTGTTTTACATATATAGGCTATTGTACATCTCCTGAAGTAATGACTTATCATGTTGCATTTGGACCTCTTGATAGTGAACATTACTGTACAGTCAATGTTGAGGTTATTTGGTATAATCTGGTCAAATTCACAGTAAAATTCAATGTGCCAAAGACACTATTCAGTGCAAGTACATTAGTTATATTCTGACTGACTATATGCTAGATTGATTACACCAGTGCCCTCCATTTACCCTCCTTCCCAGTTGTTATTACTCCCAACCCTCTAAAAGACAACACTCCATTTTATTACTTACTACTGCGCTAAAAATAAATTAGCCATAACTGCAAAACAGATGGCGGTATGTATCTAATAACATTTACCCCTCACCCTATGTAGTAGTAAACATGATTTATAATTTGTAAGATATGATATGATTCATGATTCATGCCTGTGTCAGTAGCACATTGGTGGGTTAATAGAAATGCCACCATGTTGGCTGATTTACTTAGTAAAATGCTCATTCCAAGGTTCAGGTTCAGGAGATTGGAGTCAGTCTGAGTTACACGATCCATGCATTATGTAGAAGAGAACTGACACGACCTTCAGACATCACAGTCTACTCTATATATTACCACCCAGCTTGACCCTCCATCTCAAGGCCTTCCGGAAGGATTTAGAGATACATCTGATATATTTAACTGCTATTTCCATTAAATGATTGACTCACATTATTTATGAACTTGAGAAACCATTGTGTTATGACCGGACATGAGAGGAGATGAGGCACTTTAATTTGGATGAAAACGGTTGTTTGATACCCATATTAACAATATATGTTTTGACATTTTCCAATTTCAACAGAAATGTATTAGAAAATATGACACAGAAATAATGATACCACCAACACACACACACACACACACACACACACACACACACACACACACACACACACACACACACACACACACACACACACACACACACACACACACACACACACACACTCTTGTATAACTAACCTTGTGGGGACACACAATTCAGTCCCATTCAAAATTATATTTTCCCTAACCCCTAACCTTATCCCAAAGATCTAACCTTAAACCTAACCCTAGAACTAACCCTAATTCTAACTTTAACCCTAAACCCCCTAGAAATAGCATTTGACCTTGTGGCGACTAACAAAATGTCCCCAGCTGGTCAAATGTTTGTTCATTTACTATTCTTGTGGGAACACGTCCACACACACACACGTCCGTACACACATGTCCACACACACACGTCCACACACACACGCACACGCACACACTATATTAGGCATTCTCAAATTAAATGTATGTTTGTGTTGACTGTACAAATACACATAAAAACATGTACTGTATAAATTCTATCCGAAATGATTATGGTTTCACCATATGGCAGGGATCCTCAACTAGAATCCCCCGCTGGCCAATTTTTTCTTGAGTGGCAGGTCAGGGGGCTGGAACATAATTACAAATAATCTGTAGACTGCAAGTTGACCGCAAGAGCAGATATGATATTTGACTAAAACATAATAATTTCGAACATTGCTTACATTTGTATACGATCACGTGTCTGTATTATGCGTGAGAATACTTGGAACAGATTTCCAACATCAAAATCATTTGGAGCTGATTTCCTGGTGTCTTATTTTTTTTTTACCATAATGGGTAAATTACATTCTTTGCATCTGAGCTCCTAGAGTGTATGGCTCTCCTTTATTTTCAAGTTTTCTACTCCGCTAGCCAGCACCTCGCCTAAATAGGTGTGCGTTTCTTTTTTTTCTTCTAGTTGGTGAACCCTGCCATATGGCTTTATTAGTCCCATATGTAGAAGAGGAAAACAATCGACCCCGTCTGCTAGAAGGGAAAGGATAGCAAATACAGTGCTTTTTTGAGAGTGCAGGGTCCATTTTGAAATAATTGACTTTAGAATTATTTATGACATTAATTGCCACATTATCGACTGGCTGTCAGGTCCTTTGGCATGCAGTCCATCCTTCTTCCCGCAGAGCGCTAGCCAGGCGCTAGCTCAGCCTAAAGTAGACTGACAAGCTAATTATACCATCTTCTCTCACAGTGATAAATGTTGCTAATCTGAAACCAGGCTTGAAATCAGATTCGTACCAAATGGTAACCTATTCCCTATGTAGTGCACTCTTATTGATGGAGTAGGCCTACGACCTGGGGGATGATGACTGGGTCAGTTCTTCCATAAAGATGTAATTTTCATAGTCTTTGTGAGATACAAGGCACATAGTGTATCCCTGAGACAGTGTGGGTGGACATAATATATATATATATTTTTATATTATTTTACCAATTTTTTCTCCCCTATTTCGAGGTATCCAATTGGTAGTTACAGTCTTGTCTCATCATTGCAACTCCCGTATTGACTTGGGAGAGGTGAAGATCGAGAGCCGTGCATCCCCCGAAACACAACCCAACCAAGCCGCACTGCTTCTTGAAACAATGCCCACTTAACCCGGAAGTCAGCCACACCAATGTGTCGGAGGAAACACCGTACACCTGGAAACCGTGTCAGTGTGCACTGCGCCCGGCCCGCCACAGGAGGTGCTAGAGCGCGATGGGACAAGGACATCCCTGCTGGCCAAACCCTCACTTAACCCAGATGACGCTGGGCCAATTGTGCGCCGCTCCGTTGGTCTCTCGGTCGCAGCCGGCTGCAATAGAGCCTGGACTCGAACCAGCATCTCAAGTGGCACAGCTAGAATATTACTACTTTTCTCCAAAGAACATATCCCCTCAGAAAAATGTATGCTAATAGTCTATCCAATATTAGTACATTTGTCAAATGTTTTAACCCAAAATTAGGAAGGCATCCAGCATAAATATATATATATATATATATATATATATATATATATATATATATATATATATATATATAAATCCTTAAACCACGTATAAATCCTTAAACCATCTAGATGGCTTGGGTAGAAACCCTAGATTTGTGTCTGGACTATATCTTGTGCAAGGATGAAATAGTATGAATAAATTCATCAAAATAACATTTTGATGAAAATATGTCAATCATTATTTGAATATGTTGGCAACCCGTTGTGTAAAAGTGATAATGTCCTGGAAGCCGGTGTTCGGAAGATATATTTGCACGGTTTGCCAGCCCTCGACTTCGACTTCCTCCAAACACTGTCTTTTCGGGTATTATCACTTAAATAAATCCTTTAACCATGTAATCTCTCAACAACAACAAATGTCTCAAGGTAAAAACATGACCGTTTTAATGATGCTGTTTCCGTACAGAAATACCTCTGCATCTTGTTGAGATGTGTGGCTGTGACAACGATAGGACGTGACACATACCAAACTTGGCATGTCCCAGAGTTATCTTCAGTGGCTGGGATGCTGTCATCTCTACCTACAGTACATCACTACCACTGGGTCAATGCTACTGTGACACATGTCTTTTCAGCAGAGTGCCTATTCAGCCAGATCAGGGCGTATATTACATTTTATGTTTATATACTGTATGTGTGTGTGTGTGTGGTTGTTGTGGGGGGTGGGGGAGGGGGGGGGGGGGTGCATGTGCGCGTGTGTGTATGTATGAGGGAAAGAGGGGAGAGAGGGTGAGGTGCACATTTTGGTATCTTCCTCCCATGACTGTCTGTGCCAGTTGTCTGTAAACATAAGCCATGTTCCTCAATCAGACAAGCACTAATAAAACTGCACTCCATAACACATCTGATGGCACATCCAATCACTATTATAGTGATGAACCCCAAATATCAAGTACTCCAGCTCAGCTGTTCATGTTCACAGTCTAAAAAATACTTATTAAAACTGTGTCTTTGATCAAATGAACTAAAAAAATATTCAAAATAAAGATTAAATAAACACATTCAATTGCAACATTCAAAAACAAAAATTCATACAAATTCAGATTTCACTGAGTTTTTTGTAACAAGAGCTCCACTGCCTATCTAATTATTTCACATGCCCAGTGCAACCTATCTCTCTTGCACATGCTCAGATAGTGCGGACCCAGATTTGACTTTTGACCCCCTTTGATCAGCAGTTTTGGCAGGGCAATCCATCATGGTGCTCTTACTGTCACAAGAGGTGCCTGGCCTGTCTGGCTGCAGCTGTGTGTCACTGATGATGAGAGTAAGGGAGTAGGGGAGGGGGAGGAGGAGAGGGCAGGAGAGGAGTAGGGGTGGAGGAGGGTAGGGGGGACAGGAGGGGAGGGAAGGAGAAGAGCGGGGAGGAGAAGAGAGGGGAGGAGAAGAGAGGGGAAGACAGAGAAGGATAGAGGGATGGGGACAAGAGGCGCTGCTTAAAGGCAATCATGTCAGCATCTACTTGACTGCTCAGCTCAGAGTGACTGTGAGATTGAAGCAACACTAGGAGAAGCTGACAGGGCCAGAGGAGTCAGGAGAGACAGGCAGAAGACACTAGAGGGCTGTGTCTGATTACTGAACACAGCCTATGTGTCCCAAATGGCACCCTATCCCCTATATAGTGCACTACATTTGTAGTACACTATATAGGGAATATGGTGCTATTTGGAACACACAGAGCCAGAGTTAAGGGAATGATGGATTGTTTAATACTGCTGTGGAGAAGATTGTGTAGTAGGCAATCTCTGGGAATATGTAGAGCCCTCTATAAGAAGATCATCAACCTCCTAAACCAGAGCCTGTTCACCCCGCTATCATCTAGAAGGCGTAGACAGTACAGGTGCATCAAAGCTGGGACCGAGAGACTGAGAAACAGCTTCTATCTCAAGGCCATCAGACTGTAAAATAGTCACCATGAACCAGCCACCACCCAGTACCCTGCCCTGAACTTTAGTCACTGTGACTAGCCGGCTACCACCCGGTACGCTACCCTGCGCCTTAGAGACTGCTGCCATATGTACAGAGTGTTTATATTCTGTTTTATCCACAATATATGTATATAATATATTCTAGTCATGGCTCATCCTATATTACTGCACTGTTGGAGCTAGAAACATAAACATTTTGCTGCACCTGCAATAATGTATACGTGACCAATGAAATTCAATTTTATATATATTATCTGTCTGTGGATATACAGTTGAGATTGGAAGTTTACATACACTTAGGTTGGAGTCATTAAAACTCGTTTTTCAACCACTCCACAAATTTCTTGTTAATTAACAAACTATAGTTTTGGCAAGTCAGGGGCGGCAGGGTAGCCTAGTGGCACTTAACCCACTGTTCCTAGGACCTCATTGAAAATAAGAATTTGTTTTTAGCTGACTTGCCTAGTTAAATAAAGGTTTTAAAAAAAGTCGGTTAGGACATCTACTTTGTGCATGACAAAAGTCATTTTTCCAACAATTGTTTACAGACAGATTATTTCACTTATAATTCACTGTATCACAATTCCAGTGGGTCAGAAGTTTACATACACTAAGTTGACTGCGACTTTAAACAGCTTGGAAAATTCCAGAAAATTATGTCATGGCTTTAGAAGCTTCTGATAGGCTAATTGACATCATTTGAGTCAATTGGAGGTGTACCTGTGGATGTATTTCAAGGCCTACCTTCAAACTCGGTGCCTCTTTGCTTGACATCATGGGAAAATAAAAATAAAGACCTCAGAAAAAGCTATTTCCAAATGCCTGAAGGTACCACGTTCATCTCTACAAACAATAGTATGCAAGTATAAACAACATGGGACCACACAGCCGTCATCCCGCTCAGGAAGGAGACGCGTTCTGTTTCCTAGAGATGAACGTACTTTGGTGCGAAAAGTGAAAATCAATCCCAGAACAACTGCAAAGGAGCTTGTGAATATGCTGGAGGAAACATGTACAAAGTATCTATATCCACAGTAAAACAAGTCCTATATTAACATAACCTGAAAGGCCGCTCAGCAAGGAAGAAGCCACTGCTCCAGACCCGCCATAAAAATGCCAGACTACAGTTTGCAACTGCACATGTGGACAAAGAGTGTACTTTTTGGAGAAATGTCCTCTGGTCTGATGATACAAAAATAGAACTGATTGGCCATAATGACCATCGTAATGTTTGGAGGAAAGGGGGAGGCTTGCAAGCCGGAGAACACCACCCCAACCGTGGAGCACGGGGGTGGCAGCATCATGTAGTGGGGGTGCTTTGCTGCAGGAGGGACTGGTTCACTTCACAAAATAGATGGCATCATGAGGAAGTAAAATTATGTGGATATATTGAAGCAACATCCCAAGAAATCAGTTAAAGCTTGGTCGCAAATGGGTCTTCCAAATGAACAATGACCCCAAGCATACTTCCAACGTTGTGGCAAAATGGCTTAAGGACAACAAAGTCAAGGTATTGGAGTGGTCATCACAAAGACCTGACCTCAATCCCATAGAAAATGTGTTGGCAGAACTGAAAAAGCGTGTGCGAGCAAGGAGGCCTACAAACCTGACTCAGTTACACTAGCTCTGTCAGGAGGAATGGGCCAAAATTCACTCAATCTATTGTGGGAAGCTTGTGGAAGGCTACCTGAAACATTTGACCCATGTTAAACATTTTAAAGACAATGCTACCAAATACTAATTGAGTGTATGTAAACTTCCGACCCACTGGGAATGTGATGAAATAAATAAATGCTGAAATAAATAATTATCTCTACTATTATTCTGACATTTCACATTCTTAAAATAAAGTGGTGATCCTAACCGACCTAAGAGGGAATTCTTACTAGGATTAAATGTCAGGAATTGTGAAAAACTGAGTTTAAATGTATTTGGCTAAGGTGTATGTAAACGTCCGACTTCAACTGTATGTAAAGAAAATGATTGTAACACAAGATGACCAAACTTGTTTGTTTTGTCAATTGTAGCCACTATAGGCAATAGGGCATCTAAATAACTGTGCATTGATTGCTTACAGGTCATTTAGGATTAACTGAACCTCAGATTAATACGAGTTGATACTGTATTGACATGCAGAGGTGTTCAACATTCCACACCTTAGCCACTGAAAAAAGTCAATACATTTTAGTGCACCATAACCTGATTCTAAAGTTAGGAGACTGTATTTGAGACATTTATCTATATTTTTTTAAAGAAAATCTGACCTTGTGATCTGTACTGAAGCACTATTCTGATGTGACAAACCCAGTGGACCCAAAATCCATTTGCCATGCCCCTGGAGTATTTGGTGTATGTGTGTACAAACCTGCTATCCCTTGAAGAGGTCTGGCCTCATGTATTCATTCTGAATATTTTGGATTACGTTCTGTAGAGAAATCTTTAACACTGTGGGTAGATTTCATTTCTGTACTGTAATGTCAAAAATGTATCACTGTTCGGTGATTTTGAAGGGATATGAGAGAGAGAAAGAGAGAGAGAGAGACAGAGAGAGAGAGAGAGAGAGACAGAGAGAGAGAGAGAGAGAGAGAGAGAACAAGAGAACGAGAGAGCGAGACAGGATAGAAAGGCAGAGTGAGGGAATAGCAGTACAGCGGATGAAATAAAAGTGGTGGGAGATTGCCACTTGTCAGATCCTTCAGCCTGCCGCTATGGATTTCAGTAAGGCTAATGAGGCAAACAGTGAGCGCTATTACTATTGTCAATGATCTTCTGACAGCTAAACAGATAGGCACATTCCGTTCCCCGTCACTTTCAAATGGACGCCAAGTGCATTAATGGAAAAGAAAAGGGGGGCAGACATCAGACAAAGAGGCTGAGTGATGTCTTGCTGACTGCACTACTGCATCCCAGAGTGTGCTATACAATAACATGATGTGAAAGGACATTGTCAGGACAGGCAGGGCCCTGCTCAGAGAGGAGACAGTGCCGAGACAGGCCCAGGATTGTACATCGTGTCAGAAAACAGATATGAAGATAGAGATACTGGTGGTGCAATAAACACTAAGAAATGAGGGTTCCTCAAGGGTTATTTGGGAAGGGTGATGGGTGTATGTGGAACCATACTGACCCAAAGAACCTTTTGATCCTTTCAATGGTTCTTTGCAGTAAAAAAAGGGTTACATTCTCTTTTGTAAAAATAATTCAATGTAGGGGCTGGGGCTCATTAAATATATTGGGGTGTGGTTTTGTGCAACCTTTAGTGAGAGTGTCATTCCAGTTGATCTAATGTGTTGTGTTATGCCATGACATATTAAATATGACTATGGTCAGTGATGGTGTCTTGTGAAAGACTCACATGTGGCTTTGTGTCAGTAGTTCTCAATTACCTCCTCAGGGACCCCCAGCCATTCCAGAGCTGATTCAACTATTTAATGAAGACAATAATACAACCATGAAATTTTAACAATATTATATTTAACAGTATTATATGGATATTGAACCAGAATTAAAAAAACTAAAAATGCTTTGCGCTTGAGAAAGGTTGTTTATAGAAGCATTCTCCATGAAGGTTCTATAAAGAACCCTCAAAAAGTGTTGCAACCATAGCGGAACCCTTTTTGGTGGTAGATATAACTTTTTTTTGTGGATCTTCATAGAACCTTACAAATGTTATTTTGTATCACCATACAGGTTCCATTTAGAACCTTAAAAAAATCCATATAGCACTATATAGTGCCTTTACATGGCAGTATTTAGAACCATTTGCATTAGTGGGTAGCATATTCAAACAAACACATTGCCATTGAGTCTAAGCAAACCTGACATACCCTTCCATTGCTGCTTCCAAGTGTATCAACCACCACCAACTTCACCCTTCTGCCTCCAGAATTCAGTCCTCTCAGATGTCTTTTCAGACTGTCAGCCTGTTTCAGGTTTGTTGTGCAGATATACATGGTCTACACCGCCCACCGAAATGCTTACTTGCAGGTCCCTTCTGGACAATGCAACAATAAGAAATAATAAAATATAAGAATATGAACATAAAGTCAATGGCTCAGTAGAATAGAATAAACATTTTCGTATAAGTATAATACAAGGAGGAACATTTTAATGTCCAATATTACATGTGTTTTGGGGAAGGGGGGATTGGGGGGCAAGTGTTTAAATTGTGCAGTATTTAGCAATCATTATAAGCAGCAGTTGTGATGCATGTGTAGCATGAATGTATACAGTATGTGTGTTTGTGTGTATGTCTATGTGGGTGTGTGTATGTTTGTGTGGGTGTGTGGATGTCTGTGTGGGTGTGTGGATGTCTGTGTGGGTGTGTATATGTCTGTGTGGGTGTGTGGATGTCTGTGTGGGTGTGTGTGTGTGTATGTATGTCTGTGTGGGTGTGTGGATGTCTGTGTGGGTGTGTGTATGTCTGTGTGCGTGCGTGATTGAGTGAGTGCATGTGTGCTAAGGTGTGGCAAGTCAGAGCAGGTAGTCAGTTCAGTTCAAATGGTCAGCAGTCTGAGGGCCCAATGGGCCCTGGTCAAAAGCAGTCAACTATAGGAATAATGTGCCATTTGGTACACAGCCCCAGTCTCTCTTGTATTTTGAGTTTACACCAGCAGGCCTGTTCTGTCAGGATGGAGAGGAGAGGGGCTGTACAGAGGGGCCTGCCTCCGGACACCTTCAGTTAATCTACATTTGGTCTTTGTGGTGGGAAGTGTCATTTTCCCCAATATCTGCAGCTACAGTACTTGAGGTGATCCAAACAGTGAAGTGTGAGGAGCTGTCACCTCTCATAAGGCTCTACCACCAGGAGAATATGACTGGGCCATGATATGCTTCCTGGAAGGGAGGAGGACAGGAAGCAGGGGACACTATGAGAGCGAGAGAGAGAGGGAGGGAGAGAGAGAGAGAGAGAGAGAGAGAGAGAGAGAGAGAGAGAGAGAGAGAGAGAGAGATGGACTCCAGCTGCTGCAGCTCGCCTTGAGACAAAGTGTTGAGGCGATGGATGGAGGGATAAAGCTCATCATCATTTTAGGCAGATTTATTCAGATTCAAACAGATTACCAGGCAAGACACTGAGGGTGGTGGAGGGGGTGTTACGTGTTTATGGCTGGTCATGTAGATGGTGGGATGGTTTCCCATCAAAACGGCAGGTGTGTATGAGAGCTGGAGCAGCTAGACTGTTGGTAGTTGGGTTTCACAAAGATGTTCTGGCAAGCAGCCTATTTGTTTGGCATAGTTACAGTATGCTTGTTTTAGCTCAACTGGCTAAGTGTTTGGTTGTCGTAGCAGAGGGAGTGATGTTGGCATACCCGGGGACTATGGGTACCAGTGTAGTCTACACTGCAGGTTATAACAGCTCACCTGACTCTTACGGTCTTGAACAGCCAGCTGGGAAGGAAAAGGGACCAGGTTCAAACAGAGGATGATCGCAGAAAAACAAAGACCTGGCCAGAGGGAAGGTCTGGAGAGGGACTGAGGCATGTTCACAATATAACTGACTGTAAGACTATTGCTCTGCTTTGCGCTGTTCTGTTGTGTGATAAAGTGCAGCTTGCCATAAATCCACTGAGGGGCTGTCTGCACAGCTGATGACCTAAGTTACAGCTTGATAGATAGATCGCAGGAAAGGAAAGGTGGTGGCGGTGGGAGGAAAAGTAAGGGTTGAAAGATGAAGGAAATGTATACCTTTCCTTCACATCTCATCTATCAGAGGGGAAATCGAGGAGGCTTGTCTAAAATCCATGGGAACAAGCAGATGGGGGGAGGATGAGGGGAAGCAGAGGAGGGGAGTGTGAGGGGCGTTTCAAGATTGTTTCATTTGGGCCACAGAGAATACTGTATGAGAGAGCACTGAAAATTCTTGTCTTGACATCCAGAAGATGGTCTGTATACAATTAAAGAGACATTACAATAACAGGATGAAAGTGATTTGCAGCCTAATATCTCCATCACACTGTATATAATCTGGCAGTAGAAGAAGCAGACCATTCTCCGATACAGTTTATATCTAATTTTGAAAACGAATGGTCTTCTTCCTTCTATTTCAAGTGAATGACAGTGTTCCTATTACGACAATAACTATAAAAACAGTATACTACCGTAGGCAGAGATTGTTATAAGGAGGCATGGGCTGGTATGCTTATGAACAGTGATAATTCAATAGATAGCACCATAATACAATAAATGCATTACTATACACAGGTGGTTCTAAGAAAATGTTCCCCATGTATTTCATGTCATTTGCAACAAGGATATCGCAGACAACAGAAGTAAAGTTGTCGTCCAATCTAACAAGCATCGCATTTCTGTCAGAGAGGGGAAACAATTGCGAGCTGAAGTGAATGATTGCATTATGCATTCAATCAGCTTTTAGCTTTTCAAGAGCCATCAATATGTCAAGGGATGACATAACCAAAGGATGTAGCAGCGCTTAGTATCAAGGTTATCTATTCCCTGCCACCGAGGCTTTCTATCCACTCCTTATGGGCCTGTCCCTTTCACATTGTATGTGTATAACGTTTTTATCAACCCCGCAATCAATGAAGGCCATAATGGTCCGGAAAAATCTATTAACAATGCAATTAAACTTTTCTTATCATCGCTAACAGCTTAAATTATACCTTCAGTGTAGATAGATAGCCTGTGTTCTCATGTTCATTTACAACCCTAACAGGGGGTGAATTATGAGGTTATTTACATGCTTTCAGGCATACTGTAAGCCGTTAGCTGTACACAGTCATTCGGCCTGATCTGCACGGTACGTTTCATCACCAACACCATTAGATACAGTTCATATTTACTGCTATATTTGTAGTCGACACTCCAGTGGTTCCCAAGCTTCTTTGGTTACTGTACCACCAATTTAAAGACATGCTCTGGTACTTTGGCGACTAAGAAAGTATTTTTTAAACCTCCCGCTTTGGGCTGAATGTGTCAATGTGTAGTTCATACATGCATAATCTATTAGCAGAATTACTGTCTTAACTCAGTTAGCCATGGCTCATAAGTGCTACTTTCAGAACTACTGGCTAAAAAGTATACAACAATGTATAATCTCCATGCGTGCAACCCAAACAGTACCTTACAGATATGATAAGCAAACATCTAAACTTTTAATACCGTTTGCTGTATATTCATTAATTCATTCATTCTGAAGATTCATGCAGCTAAAACATAATAGATCTCAATTGAAATCCATGTACTTGTAGCGGGGTGCGTAATTGGTGGCAGAGAAGTCAGGCGCAGGAGAGCAGAACTGGGTAATAACTGGAGATGTATTAAGCAAAACCAACAGCATCCAGAACAACAAGATAAATGGGCACAAAAATAACCCGTTGTGCGTTCACAGGGAACGTGCCCAAGCACTACTTTTAAACAATCCCACACGAAGACATGGGGGGGAACAGAGGGTTAAATACACAACAAGTAAATGAGGGAATTGAAACCAGGTGTGTGGAAAAACAAGACAAAACAAATGGAAAATGAAAAGTGGATCGACGATGGCTAGAAGTCCGGCGACGCCGACTGCCGAGCACTGCCCGAACAAGGAGAGGACCAGACTTTGGCGGAAGTCGTGACAGTACTGATTATACCTTTGGTACAAGGACCCCTTGTGGTACTTGGCCTATGCACAAGTTACTGGTAAAAGGAACAAGAGGGGGTACTTCAGAGCAAATTTAAGTAAAAATACTTTGAAGTACTACTTAAGTCATTGTTTGAGGTATCTATACTTAACTATTTATATTTTTGACAACTTTTACTTTTACTTTACTACACTGCTAAATATAATAATGTACTTTTTTCTCTATACATTTTCCCCGACAACCAAAAGTACTCGTTACATTTTGAATGCATAGCAGAACAGGAAAATGGTCCATTCACACACTTATCAAGAGAACATTCCTGGTCATCCATACTGCCTCTGACCTGGTGGACTCACTTAACACACATGCTTCGTTTGTAAATTATGTTTGAGTGCTGGAGTGTGCCCCTTGCTATCTGTAAATAAAATAAAAACAAGAAAATCGTGCTGTCCGGTTTGCTTACAGTTTTTTACAATCACTTTGGCTGTAATTTTGGAACCTTGATGTCATTTTTCAAATCTCTAGACACACACACTCACTCACAACCAATGATCAAAATGCAAATTTTTTAAAACTCTAACACTTTTTCCAATTGCTTGGATACAATACACATAAAGCTAAGATCATTTGTTCGTTGAACTAAAATCACTCGTTCAAAATTACACCAAAGTATTACCATTTCAAAATACAATTCACACATTACATCTGAGATGACTGTCTATTCATTTCATTACAATGATCTAACTATCAATTGATAGAACTGTTCAAATGATAATTAACTGTTGCATTACTCTTAATGCATAGTTTTATGGAAACTGAAAAACAATATTCCATGTTTAGATCATGAAAGTTTCAGGATAACGAGATCAATTGACACCAATTACCGTGAAACATGACTACATTATCTATGGATGTAATATTTCATCATCATCCTTTATCAGACTGTTTCCATGGTCCCATGTACCACGTTTCCAGACCATGTTTTCAGATTTGACATTACTGTACACTCACCGGCCACTTTATTAGGTACACCTATCTAGTACCGGGTAGGACCACCTTTTGCCTCCACAACAGCCTGAATTATTCACGGTGTTGTACGTTAAAAGATGCCCTTCTGCACACCACTGTTTTAAACAGCTGTTATTTGAGCATTTGTGGCCTTTCTGTCAGCTTGAATGAGTCTGGACATTCTCCTCTGACCTCTCTCATTAACAAGGTGTTTTTCCCACAGAACTGCCGCTCACTGAATGTGTTTTGTTTATCGCACCATTCTCTGTAAACTCTAGAGACTGTAGTGTGTAAAAATCCCAGGAAGGCAGCTGTTTCTGAGATGCTGGAATCACCATGTGTAGCATCATCAATCATACCACGGTCAAAGTTGCTTAGATTACGCATCTTGCCCGTTCTAATGTTAGGTCGAACAACAACTAAAGCTCTCTACTCTATTAAATTCGATATGTTGAGTTGCTGGCAGCCACATGATTCGCTGTTCAAATGTAACCTTCCTTGATGAGCTAAATCAGGTCTGTAGAGCTCATGGCATGACCTATGTCATTGTGTGGGATAATGTCAAGTTTCACCATTCTCAAATGGTGCAAGCATGGTTTCAGGCCCATCCAAAATGTACCACCCTGTACTCTCCTTTCCTTAACCCGATTGAGGTGGGGGGTATATGATAGGAGCCCTCACAAACAAACCACCCTTCTCCAGGCCATGGATGACGCATGCAATGACATCACAGCAGACCAGTGTCAGGCCTGGATTCACCATGCAATGACATCACGGCAGACCAGTGTCAGGCCTGGATTCACCATGCAATGACATCACAGCAGACCAGTGTCAGGCCTGGATTCACCATGCAATGACATCACAGCAGACCAGTGTCAGGCCTGGATTCACCATGCAATGACATCACGGCAGACCCGTGTCAGGCCTGGATTCACCATGCAATGACATCACGGCAGACCAGTGTCAGGCCTGGATTCACCATGCAATGACATCACGGCAGACCAGTGTCAGGCCTGGATTCGCAATGCCAGAAGATTCTTCCCAAGATGTTTGGCTAATGATGGATGAGATCCTATGGCCAAACCCACAAGACAGAGTTGAGGGAAATATAGAAGTACAGTAATCAATCCTTTGTTTAGCTTTTTACAGTAAGCCAGGTGAGGAACACTGCAGTTGATGTTTTACTGTAGTTTTTGTCTTTTTTTGTAGCTAATTATTTTTGCTTTGTTTCAAAGAAACCTATGAGTGATTTTATTGTATTTCATCAATACATTTCAGATTTTGTTCAATGATTCCACTGTGTCTGTAGAATTCTCTTCACTAGTCCTTTTACAATGATGTACTTATGTGTTGTACCATAATGAAACTTGCAAGTGCAAGGTTTCTTTAAAGATTTGAATGCACAATGCAATGTTTTGAACATTGGACAGCCTGTGTTACAAGTGATGACTGTTTTGAGTTTTGTGTCTAGTTTTGAAAAATGATCACAAGGTTCTGAAATTAGTTTCAAAGGGATTGTAAAAAACTGTAATATAAGGAATTTGAAATGATTTATACTTTTACTTTTGATACTTAAGTATATTTAAGCAATTACATTTACTTTTGATACTTAAGTATATTTAAAAACAAATACTTTGACTTTTACTCAAGTAGTATTTATCTGAGTTACTTTCACTTTTACTTCAGTCATTTTCTATTAAGGTATCTTTACTTTTACTCAAGTATTACAATTGGGTACTTTTTCCACCACTGGCTTTTTTATCTTAAACATATTACTCAGTTCGTCATAGTCATTGAGTTTCAAGTTCTTAAAACACATTAAATCCAATTACACTGAGTAACGTGTGTAATTGATGAACAGTCAAACATGATATAGGGCACTACATACATTTTCATTGTGTAGCTACATCAAATTCAGAAAGAGAAATAAAGTCTGGAGTTTCACCGCAATTTTTTGTTGTTGACAATACTGTACTGTGGTTCATGCTACTTTTTCCAAGCTTTCAGAGTTTAACGAACTTGAATCTTTCCAGGGTTGAAGCTACATTTCTATGGGCTCTGATCAAAAGTAGTGCACTACATAGGGAATAGGTTGCTATTTGGGATGAATCCTAAGTATTGCTTCGATACAGCGTTTCCCTGTCATTGGTGTGCAGCAGTCTCTTTCTTTTTCTCTCTTGTTCTCTCTCTTTCTCTCTTTCTGGTCTTTCACTCTCTTTCTGGTGGGTGCAGTATAAATGGAAATGAATTACAGATGAACATTGACTTAAATGAATCACCCTGCAGTCCCAGGGTGATATGGCAGCCATTTAAAACTTGTATCAATAGCCCTGAAGTTGAAAACATGCAGGCACTGCAGTTGTTTGGTCACAATAAACATAGGAGGGGGAACAGGAGTTTTGGGACACAGACGAGGAGTTTCCAGACACACTATATCATAATGACATGCGTAAAATGTTTCAGCTGTCCATTCAACTTTCCTCTGAGACCTATGGATGGTTTGCAAATGGAAGGTGGTTATAACCACAGCTACATGTCACTAGGCAGATTTCCTTTGACCCAGGTTTATTCAACACTTCAAACACTTCATTTTTTATTGGACACTAGGTTTTTTGCGAAAACATATATTTTCTTTTGTGACGTCATTATGTCCAGCTGTTTAAATTGACACAAGACAGTTCAATAGAAACACACAGTAGCAGGCAATTGTGGCATCTATTTTCTATGCAAACTTTCAAAATGAAAAAAAACAAAAAAACAAGTTAAGTACTTTACACCACTGAAGAAAGTTTACCACCACAGTGTTTCAAAAGACATCCCCATTTTATGACAGTACCTAAAGACCAATCAGAAATCCAAAGGCTTGGAGAATATCTTGCCATGTGTTGCAGAACATATTTATTTTCCAATTTCATCGGTTACCCCTTGAGACACACTGGGGTTACCCTGGCAATGATCTGAGTGTTGTAGAGACTGTACACTAGACCTGAGTACTGTAGAGACTGTATAAACCTGAGTAGTGTAGATACAGTATAGACCTGAGTACTGTAGATACTGTACACTAGACCTGAGTACTGTAGATACTGTATAGACCTGAGTACTATACACGAGACCTGAGTACTATAGATACTGTACACTAGACCTGAGTACTGTAGATACTGTATGGACCTGAGTACTGTACACTAGACCTGAGTACTGTAGATACTGTACAGACCTGAATACTGTAGATATTGTACAGACAAGAGTACTGTAGATACTGTACAAACCAGAGTACTGTAGATACCATACAGACCTGCATACTGTATATACTGTATAGACCTGAGTAGATACTGTACACTAGACCTGAATACTGTAGATACTGTAAAGACCTGAGTACTGTAGATACTGTATAGACCAGCATACTGTAGATACTGCATAGACCTGAGTACTGTAGATACTGTACACTAGACCTGAGTACTGCAGATACTGTATAGACTTGAGTACTGTAGATACTGTACACTAGACCTGGATACTGTACACTAGACTGAGTACTGTAGATACTGTACACTAGCAACCGAAAAAGGTAAAGACATTACACTGCTCATAACACTGCGATAATAAAAAAATCTGTTAAACAATACTTTTTTGTTTTTTTGTTTAAGCTTATGGAGTAGCAAACAAAATTGGAGGCTAGGAAATAGCTTAAATTATTCGTATTACATTTAGTTTGTAAAAAAAAAAAAAAAAAAAAAACTTGACTTAAACTTCTTACATACATAATTATGTAATGCTCCTCGCCACAAAATGTCAACATATATTTTTTTATCATAGTGCTACAGATCCGATTAGATAACCTCCTTTTAGACCATACTCACTTTGTCTAGGGCAGTAGTTCCCTAAACTTTTTATAGTCTCGTACCCCTTCAAACATTAAACCTCCAGCTACATACCCCCTCTAGCACCAGGGTCAGCGCACTCTCAAATGTTGTTTGTTGCCATCATTGTAAGCTTGCCACACACACACTATATGAAACATTTATTAAACATAAGAATGAGTGTGAGTTGTCGTCACAACCCGGCATGTGGGAAGTGACAAAGAGCTCTTATAGGACCAGGGCACAAATAATATAATAATATAATAATAATCAATAATTTTGCTCTTTATTTAGCCATCTTACATATAAAACCTTATTTGTTCATCAAAAATGGTGAATAACTCACCACAGGTTAATGAGAAGGGTGTGCTTGAAAAGATGCACATAACTTTGCAATGTTGAGTTGTATTGGAGAGTCTCAGTCTTAAATCCTTTCCCACACACAGTCTGTACCTGTATTTAGTTGTCATGCTAGTGAGGGCCAGGAATCCACTCTCACATAGGTATGTGGTTGCAAAGGGCATCAGTGTCTTAACAGCGTGATTTGACAAGGCAGGATACTCTGAGCGAAGCCCTATCCAGAAATCTGGCAGTGGCTTCTGATTAAATTCAATTTCCACAGAACTGCTTGTTGCAATTTTGACGAGGCTCTCTTGTTCAGATATCGATAAGTGGACTGGAGGCAGGGCATGAAAGGGATAATGAATCCAGTTGTTTGTGTCATTCGTTTCTGGAAAATACTTGCGTAATTGCGCACCCAGCTCACTCAGGTGCTTCGCTATATCACATTTCTATTTGTATTTATTATGGATCCCCATTTACTGCTTCCAGAGCAGCAGCTACTCTTCCTGGGATCCAGCAAAATTAAGGCAGTTTATACCATTTTAAAACATGACAATACATTCACAGATTTCACAACACACTGTGTGCCCTCAGGCCCCTACTTCACCACATGTGTACAGTACTAAATCCACGTGTATGTACTATATAGTGTGTATGTTATCGTGTGTGTGTGTGTGTATGTGTGTGCCTGTGCCAATGTTTGTGTTGCTTCACAGTCCCCGCTATAAGGTGTTTTTTTGTCTGTTTTTTTAATCTAATTTTACTGTTTGCATCAGTTACATGATGTGGAATAGAGTGTCATGTAGTCATGGCTCTATGTAGCACTGTGTGCCTCCCATAGTCTGTTCTGGCATGTCTTGTGGCATGTCTTGTGGGGTATGCATGGGTGTCTGAGCTGTGTGCCAGCAGTTTAGACAGACAGCTCGGTAAATTTAACATGTCAATACCTCTCATAAATAAAAGTAGTGATGAAGTCAATCTCTCCTCCACTTTCAGCCAGGAGAGATTGACATGCATATTATTATCTGTGTACATCCAAGGGCCAGCCGTGCTGCACTGTTCTGAGCCAATTGAAATTTTCCTAAGTCCTTTTTTGTGGCACCTGACCACACGACTGAACAGTAGTCAAGATGTGACATAACCAGGGCCTGTAGGACCTGCCTTGTTGATAGTGTTGTTAAGAAGGTAAAGCATCGCTTTATTATAGACAGACTTCTCCCCATCTTAGCTACGACTGCGTCAATATGTTTTGACCATGACAGTTTAGAATCTAGGGTTACTCCAAGCAGTTTAGTCATCTCAACTTGCTCAATTTCCACAATATTTATTACAAGATTTAGTTGAGGTTTGGGGTTTAGTGAGTGTTTTGTTCCAAATACAATACTTTAAGTTTTAGAAATATTTAGGGCTAACTTATTCCTTGCCACCCGCTCTGAAACTAACTGCAGCTCTTTGTTGAGTATTGCAGTCATTTCAGTTGCTGTAGTAGCTGACGTGTATAGTGTTGAGTCATCCACATACTGTACATAGAAACTCTGGCTTTACTCAAAGTCAGTGGCATGTCGTTAATAAAAATTGAAAAAAGCAATTGTCCATAAGCTTGAGTTAATTTGCACAATAATCATACAACGATGGAAAGACCTGTGGGTTGTCCTTGTAAATGCAGATAGAGAAAAGCTCCGACTCAATCATAGCCTCAATTTTGAGCACATTGTATATAGTTGCAGAGAGTCCCTGTAATCCTAGATTCAGATCATTCAGGCTAGAAAAAACATCACCCAGATAGACCAGTCGTGTGAGAAACTCGTCATCATGCAAGCAGTCAGACAAGTGAAAATTACGGTCAGTAAAGAAAACTTTACTGTTAAAAAAAAGTGTCAATACTTTGCCCCTTGATAATCAGCGCACTTCTGTATGTTGTAAAAGTGTTACATGGTCGCTGCCCATATCATTGCATGCATGTTACCACTCCACTATGTCTCTCTGTCATGGCTTTTGAGCAGTCAGTACAGATACCAGCACATCTTGACCACCAAAGTCCATTTGATGTCACAAAGCTGTCCAGTACTTTAAAAAGTATCCTCTCCTGTTGTCTTGGTTTCCAGTGGTTTGCAGAAGAGGATGTCTTCCTTAATTGACCCCCCATAAACGTAAAGGACATATACCAGGAGCTGTGCCAGGCTCGCCATGTCTGTTGACTCATCCAGCTGTAACACATAGAATTCACTGGCTTGTATGCGAAGCAGTAATTGTTTCAAAACATCTCCTGCCATGTCACTGATGCGTCGTGAAACAGTGTTGTTTGATGAAGGCATTGTCTGTACAGTTTTTTGGGCCTTTTCCCCCACCATTGTCCCAGCCATATCCGCAGCAGCAGGAAGAATGAAGTCCTCCACAATAGTATGGGACTTGCCTGTCCTAGCCACTTGGTAGCTCACCATATAAGACGCTTATAGCCCCTTTTTAGTAATGGTATCTGTTGCTTTTATACATGTCTTATTACTTGAAAGTCGTCTTAATTCTCGCTCAGAAAACTCCCGTGGCTTATTTTTCAAATTGCCATGTTTTGTTTCTACATGCCTGCGCGAGAGTGGAGGTTTCCCGCGAGAGAGTAACAGTTAATGTGATTGGATGTTAATTATTTGACTAGGCTACCTGCATTTGACATTGTGTTGTTATTTCGCTGAACACTAGTTTAATTTTATTTTGGCAGTGAAACGAGGCTACTCAATAGAGAAGAAAACATCACCCATATCTATAGCCCCATTGGAAAATCTAAATGTACTGTTTGAAAATGTAAATCACATTTTTATTTGGTGTACCCCCGACGGCATTGCGCTTACCCCTGGGTTTGGGAATAGCCGGTCTAGAACTACTGTAGGCTTACCAAATTGTCCGGTAACCTGACTGACTAGGTGTGTGCATTAAAGAGAAAGTATGAGTGTGCGCACCATGTTGTGTGTGTGTGTCTGTGCCTGGGGACAGCGGGTTTGCTTACCGGAGATCCAGCGGGACAGTGCTGGCGTGACTCTGAGGTCGGGACAGCCCAAGCTGGTTGTTCAGTTTGTGACACACAATAACTAATCCAAAAGCCCAAGCAAATCCAAAAGGGCATGACACAAAATAAAGAGCCCAGTGGGTCGGTAGATCATGCTCGTTTAGCAGATTCACTCGGTAATCTCTCCCACCTGTGCATACCACAGACTTCTTATACATACCAGAGCTTCCTTACCTGGCTCCAGCAGCCACTGCCCACTAGGGGTGGGATGTGTATCATGGTAATGTACTGAATGTGGCCCTACCACACTTACCTACATACAAAATAAAACATAACAATACTGCAAGACAACACAGCAAATACATGTAGGTGTTGGCTTAAATTAAAACCTACAGGCATGGGTGAAACCCTCTGTATTTTCAAGTGTTGTGGTGGCAGCATCATGTTATGGGTATGCTGGTAACCGGTAGGGACTGGGGAGTTTGTCAGGATCAAAATAAATACAAATGGAGCAAAGCCCTGGTAAAAAAAAGTTTGAGGAAAACCCACCTCTGTCTTTTGAAAAACCTGGGATACATTTGTTTTTCTTCAGAGGGACAAGTAGAATCTATGCTTTGGAGTAGGAGTAGTGCAAAGTTAGTAGAATCTTACTCTAAATGTGTCACAGCTCTAATGGCTGCCAAAGGTGCTTCCACCAAGTATTAACTCTGGGATGTGAAGACTTGCAATCAAGACATCTTTTTTGTTATAATTATTATTCATTTGGAGAGAAAAAAAACTTTAACTTCACAAATGTGAGTAGGTTGTATAGATCAGAGAAAAAAAAACGAATGTATTCCCTTTTTGAATTTCCTTTTAAAGCAGCAAAGTGTGAAGACTTTGCAAGGGGTGTGTAAACTTTCACTAGCGAATGTCGTTAGCTATTCTGTTGAAACAATCTAACCAGTCTTTACCAGTGATTGGAGAATGTTTTGTTTCTGACATCTGCCTTTAAGTCCTACTAACAAACAGTTGAATTGAAGCCTAGTGTACTAGTGGCAACTCACAAGGTAGCCACTACTACACTATTGTACCGCAACGGTGGTTTCTGACTGCAGGACGAGCAGGCAGAAGGGTGGGAAAGGGACATTTCTTAGATTATAAACTGAGAAATTAGCTAGTTTGATGTGGCTTGGTTGATGCAACTGACGACTTGAAGTTTGGTGTTAGCCAGACTAAGTTTGATGGGCAATTCTTTGAAATAACAAGAGAGAAAATAGACTAAAGTGAAATAAAAATACAATAATTGAAAATCACCACCAATCTGAAAATGCACTTTTTCTCATAGGAGGGCAGAAGAGCAGGTGACCAGGCACCCTTAGACCTCTATATGTGCATGTTCCTGGTATGCACCTCCATGTATGATGTGTGTGTGTGTCCTGAGGCCTTGGGTCAACAGTCAATTCAATTATCACGCTAATTTGAAAGATTTTTTCAAAATCCCCTTTACGGAATGATACTTGTCAGACACTCTCTTTCCCCTATGATGTTCTGCAAAGAGGTTCAATCCGATGGGATTACAGGCCTTCATCCCTAGTGCTAGTGCTGTGCCCAGTCTTAAATAACTATTCCCTTATCTCCCGGCAGCAGAGCTACTGTAACAATATGTTATGTACAGACCTTTCCCAGACAGAGTGGTCTATCTATTAAATTAATTGAATTTTCCTTAAATTAGTCTCCTGACTATGATCTCTCATGGTCGCAAATTTATGTACTCCAGAATTAAATTCCCTTCCACCTCGGAGTCGGATGGCGAGATATGCCTTGGCTTTATCAGTTGGTGACTATTCTACTGGACGCCCGATAATGAAACCTGACACTGGGGCTGGGAGTAGACAGAGATGTGACTCTGGTGGTGGCTAATGCCGCCATTTTGTAACCACAGGAACAATCTTCTAGTTACCTTATCTCATAAGAGAAATCTAAGGCAGCATCCCAAATGACACCCTAGAAGGAGTGCACTACATCGGGTTTATGATGCCATTTGGGATGGACCTTAAAGGTGTCTTCTCTTCTCTGGTATGCCAGTCTGCAGGAAACAATGACAGGATAATACAGTCCATCACATCACATGTCTGTATTACTGTAGCTTTATGACAGGTTAAACAAAGGCCAACTAATGGAATGCCATCTCTGATATGAATTACTTTTTATTTGATCTATGTTTTTGCTTTCAGTTGTTGGGTATCGACATGTTCAATCATGCTAGTGCTTTGCTTTTTGGGGAGTAGTTTGCTAGGATCAGTGGTGTAAAGTACTTAAGTAAAAATACTTTAAAGTTCTACTTTAGTTTCTTTGGGTATCTGTACTTAATAATTTATATTTTTGCCAACTTTTGATTTTACTTCACTTCATTCCTAAAGAACATAATGTACTTTTTACTCCATACATTTTCGCTGACACCCAAAAGTACTTGTTACATTTTGACAGGAAAATGGTCCAATTCACACACTTATCAAGAGAACATCCCTGGTCATCTACTGCCTCTGATCTGGCGCTCACTAAACACAAATGCTTGGTTTGTAAATGATGTCTGAGTGTTGGAGTGTGCCCCTGGCTATCCGTCAATAAAGAAAAACAAGAAAATTGTGCCGTCTGCATTGCTTAATTTAAGGAATTTGAAATGGTTTATACTTTTACTTTTGATACTTCAGTACATTTTAGAAATTACATTTACTTTTCATACGTAAGTCTATTTAAAACCAAATACTTTTTGAGTTTTACTCAAGTATGACAATTGAGTACTTTTTCCACCACTGGCTCGGATCGACCACACACACAAAAAAAAAACTAAAACAGTTTCATGGACCATTGCACATCATCCTACTGTCGTCAGTAAGATCCTTTAAAAGAGTTTCATGCAACATCGCTCATCTTTCTACTGTACTGGTAAGACCCTTGATAGAGACGACTGGAAACATGGACGGAAGGAGCTCATTTAAATAAGAAAGTGGTCTGAACTAGATGGAACAAGGAGCTTGACAGGAGAGGGAGTATGTCCAAAATGGCACCCCGTTCAGAAGTCGTTCACTATCATAGGGAATAGGGGGCAATTTCAAAGATGGTAGTCTGAAGCTGCAACTGAATCGTGACAGGAGAGGGTTTCCACTAACACTGACGCACCATAATGAGAGAGCCAGAGGTGAGGCCCTCTCTACACCACGTCACCATGCATTACCCTGACTGACTGATGCGTATCCAGTCAAATGAAGCTAGCCCTCTACTTCGCTGGCTGAGTGATATGACACTTCTCCCATTGTGACACTGTGTTCACAGCTAACGCTTATTGGTGTTGATGGGCCCCACTCCAACACACTCCAGCCCAGGCCAGGACACAGTTATTTTGATCCCTTGTTCATTTATTTCTGTCCTCCCTCTCCCCTGTTTTCTGTCACTGTGTCACGTCACATCATAGTTTGGGAGAGGAGGGAAGCAGCAGGACCCACAGCTAGTGGGTTGCCAAGCATCAGGAACCTCAAGTTCTAGTTGAATTTATTAGTCGTATGGGATACGCATGGTATACAACGAAATGCTTACTTGCAGGATCCTTCTCGACAATGCAACAACAATAAGACATAATATAATGTAAGAATATGAACATAAAAGTAAATGGCTTAATAGAATATAATAAACATTTTAGCACAATATAAGTATAATGCAGGAAGGCACAATTTATAGTCCAATATTTACACATGTTTTGGGGGGAGGGGGAGGCAATGTATAAACTGAGCAGTATAATAAGAATCTGGTGGCAGAAGTTGTGATGTGTGTGTAGCATGAATGTATATGTGTGTATGTACAGTATGTCTGTGTGGGTGTGTGTGTGCACAAGTGAGTGTATGTGTGCTTTGGTGCGGAGAATCAGAGCAGGTGGTCAATCCAGTCAAGTGTTCAGCAGTCTGATTGCTTGTAGATAGAAACTGTCTCTGAGCATGTTGGTATCAGAACTCATGCTCTGATACAGTCTGTCTGACGATAAGGAAGAGAACAGCTCTGGGGCGTGTAGGGTCCTTGATGATGCTGCGTGCCTTCCTCAGGCACTGTTTCAAGTAGATGTCCTGGATGGGTGGGAGCACGGTCCCAGTGATGTACTGGGCCATCTTCATCACCCACTGGAGTGCCTTGTGGTTGTGGACTGAGCAATTCCTGTACCAGGCCGTGATTCAACCATTCAGGAAGCTCTCGACGGTGCAGCGGTAGTATTTGGAGAGGACCCGGGGCAGCATTCAGAATTTCTTCAGTCGCCTTAGACAATAGAGACGCTGTTTCACCCTCTTGACAAGTGGTGGTGTTGTTGGTCCATGACAAGTCATTGGTGACGTGGGCGCAGAGGAATTTAAAACTCGCGACTCTCTCTACTACAGTCCCATTGATGTGGATCAGGCCATGTTCCCTCTTCTGCTCCCTGAAGTCAACAATCAACTCTTTTGTTGGGCTGATGTTGAGGGAAGGTTTATTTTTCATTTATTTATTGAATATTCAAAACATACAATATACTTGCAGTGAAGCCACTCAACAACTACATCATACCAGACATCCAACAGATTACAGATTACATCCAGTACATCACAGTAGACTGCAATATAACAAAATATAATAAAATCGTTTGACATAAAAACACCGGATACATTTAAAAAAATATATAATAATAATTATGAAAAATATTAATAACGTTCCACCCATGAGACCGCTAGAGGGTGCTTTGGTCATTCGACTGCAGGAAAGGGTTTTAACAAAGGAGCTCCAATGACAGCCTTCCTGGCTGGGCCTCTCTCTCATCACCCCCTCGCCACCATCAGATGTGTATACAACACTGACAGGTAGAATAGAAAGCGCAATCATCTTAATCTTACCCGTCACAAGACGCCATTACTTTATTGACATGTAATCTTCAGAAGGAGATAAATATTGCGCATGTACGGTCACTTGGTTATGAAGACATATTATCATATTATCTGCATGAGGGTTGTAGGGCTCAGGCCTGACAAAGATAATTATAATTGGACATGATACAGAGCTCAGAGCATATTATGTGCTTGGCTGCATGACAAAGTCCCAGCTGAGAAACGGAGAGAGGCTGGAATATGATCAGGAAGTGGATGGAAGATACAGAGCTCAGCTATAAAATATTACAGATAAGATGTACTTTATTGTCCTTCAACCTGACATTTGATGTTTATGCCCCCCCCCCCCTCCCCCCCCCAAGAAAGACACTTGAATGTAATAAGGTTAGTTTTCGGATGTATAGTGTTTAAGTTTCAAGCCCCAAAAACATTTTTTGTAACTCGTCCATAAACCATGTGTAGGGTAGAATATGAATGAGTCAGTATGAATTTTTGTTTGGTCCAAATATCAATTTCTGATGTGTGGTGACTTGAAACAGCTCTACTGCCCAACTGTCACATTTAGTTAGCAACTAGGAGCCAGCCCTGTGGCACTGTATCTCTGCTCTCAAGGTTGTCTCAAAAACGGCACATTCATTTCCATTATTTTCTCTTCTAACATAGGCTACTGCTGAGCATCGCATCCCCAACCAGCTCCTCCAGAAAGTATCGTCACACCTCTCTTTTGTCTTCTCTGATGAAGTGTAACTGTACAACTAATGCTGCTATTCCATATTCTGTAATACAGAATTAGAAAAATGTAATTCCAAAATATTTTTAAGTATTAAAATAATGAGATACAGTGAATCTCTGAGCCAGCAAACACTGAAGATTGACCGTTCTAGTGATAAGGAGTTATTGTAAAAGGCTGTTTTCCTTCTGTTATCTCTGGACAGAGAGCGATAGAGAGCGAGCGAGCGAGCGAGCGAGAGAGAGAGAGAGAGAGAGAGAGAGAGAGAGAGAGAGAGAAAGAGAGAGAGAGAAAGAGAGAGAGAAAGAGAGAGAGAGAGAGAAAGAGAGAGAGAGAGAGAAAGAGAGAGAGAGAGAAAGAGAGAGAGAGAGACAGAGAGCCTTTATAGAAAAACAACATGATTTCACATGTGTAGTTTCATGTTATCACATTGCTTTACAAGTTGACATTAACTTTACATAATATCACTTGATCACATTAAAACATGTGTTTTTGGAAGACGTCTCGTGAAATACATGTGGTTTTTCCGTAAGGGAGGGGGAGAGAGAGAAGCCCCATTTATACCTGGTTCTAACTTGCGTCCCATGTCCTGATCTTGTCCACATTTTGATTTTGCCAGCGTTTTAAGACAGGTGTAGACAATCATCCCGCCCACTGCCGGAGGCGGTCAGGCTCGGATTGTGTCCGGTTATCTTACAAGTGTAGACAGATCTGGACAGAGAAACCATTTAGATAATCATTATTCCGCCCTCTAAAGTCATTGACAGGTGACACCATTGTCTGATTTCATCAATATGTGTCTTACAGTAAATATATAAATATTATTTGGAAAGAAAAGCTGTTCAATAATTTGCATAAAAGGAAGGGACCAGGAAACATGGTCACAATGCAGACACAGTGGACTGATGACAGACACATTTTAATACCATGTGTAGATACATTTCTGGAAATGTGGGCATAATCAGAATGTAGACAAGATCAGGACAAAGGACCCATGTTACCACCAGTTATATGAGAGAGAGAGAGACACACGTTCGTCGTAATGAGGAGACCAAGGCGCAGCGTGATGAGAATACATTCTTCTTTTAATGAAGGAAGAACACTTAACAAACTATACAAAACAACAAAACCAACGTGAAGCTAAGAAAAACAGGCAAATATACATAGACAATAACCCACAAAATACCCAATGAATATGGCTACCTAAATATGGTCCTCAATCAGAGACAACGATAAACAGCTGCCTCTGATTGAGAACCAATCTAGGCAACCATAGACATAAAAACCCCTAGACGAGAAAAGAACCCAAAACCCTAGACAGGTCAAAAACACATATATTACCCTCGTCACACCCTGATATAACCAAAATAATAAAGAAGACAAAGATAATTAAGGTCAGGCGTGACAGTACCCCCCCCCCCCCCCCCCCCGGACTCCCGGCCGTAAACCTAAACCTGTATGGGAGGGTCTGGGTGGGCATCTAACCTCGGTGGCGGCTCTGGTTCTGGACGCCGCCCCCCTTCCTTACTCTGAGTCCGCTCTTGTAGCACCGACCCGTGGATCATCGTCGGGGTCTCTGGACTGCAGATCCTCACCGTAGGCCCCGGACTGGGGACCTTCGCTGGAGACCCCAGACTGGGGACCGTCGCTGGAGATCCCGGGCTGGGCACCGTCGCTGGAGATCCCGGGCTGGGGACTGTCGCTGGAGACCCCGGACTGGGGACCGTCGCTGGAGACCCCGGGCTGGGGACCGTCGCTGGAGATCCCGGGCTGGGGACCGTCGCTGGAGACCCCGGGCTGGGGACCGTCGTTGGAGACCCCGGACTGGGGACCGTCGCTGGAGATCTCGGGCTGGGGACCGTCGCTGGAGTACCCGGGCTGGGGACCGTCGTTGGAGAACCCGGGCTGGGGACCGTCGCTGGAGACCCTGGACTGAGGACTGTCGCTGGAGACCCCGTGCTGGGGACCGTCGTTGGAGGCCACGGACTGTGGCCCGTCGTTGGAGGCCCCAGACTGTGGCCCGTCGTTGGAGGTTCCGTACTGTGGCCCGTCATTGGATGACTAGGTAACCATAGACATAAAAAACCCTAGACTAGTCAAACCCCATAAACGTACAAAAACCCTAGATAGGACAAAAACAACACATATATCACCCTCTTCACACCCTGACCTAACCGAAATAATAAAGAAAATAAAGATAAGGTCAGGGCGTAACTAAGGTCAGGGCGTGACAGAGAGAGAGAGAGAGAAAATAACTAAGGTCAGTGCGTGAAGCACAGCTCATCGTCTGCCTACCAAATGCACCTTATTTCTTATATAGTGCACTAATTTAAACAAGAGCCCTATGGGCCATGGTCAAAAGTAGTGCACTAAATAGGGAATAGGGTGCCATTTGGGACAAATAGCCTACCTCCGGTTTGTAGTGGAGGAGTCTCAGAGGTCTGTGGTAAGAATTAGTTTAATAGTGTCGAATCAAATAAAATGTTATTTGTCACATACACATATTTAGCAGATGTTATTGTGGGTGTAGCGAAATGCTTGTGTTCCTAGCTCCAACAGTGCTGTAGTATTTAACAATTTACAACAATACACAAATCTAAAATTAAAAGAATGGAATAAAGAAATATAGAAATATTAGGACGAGCAATAGACCCCGGACTGGCAGTAGAATAAAATACAGTAGAATAGAATACATTATATACATATGAGATGAGTAAAGCAGTATGTAAACATTATTAAAGTGACTAGTGTTCCATTATTAAAGTGGCCAGGGATTCCATGTCTAAGTACAGTATATGGGGCAGCAGCCTCTAAGGTGCAGGGCTGAATAGCCGGGTGGTAGCCGGCTAGTGATGTCTATTTAACAGTTTGATGGCATTGAAATATAAGCTGTTTTTCAGTCTCTTGGTCCCAGCTTTGATGCACCTGTACTGACCTCGTCTTCTGGATAATAACGGGGTGAACAGGTCGTGGCTCGGGTGGTTGTTGTCCTTGATGATCTTTTTGGCCTTTCTCGGACATCGGGTGCTGTAGGTGTCCTGAAGGGAAGCCAGTGTGCCCCGGTGATGCATTGCGCAGACCGCACCACCCTCTGGAGAGCCCTGCGGTTGCGGACTGTGCAGTTGCTGTACCAGGCGGTGATACAGCCCAAAAGGATGCTCTCAAATCTGCATCTGTTAAAGCTTCTAAGGGTCTTAGGGGCCAAGCCAAATTTCTTCAGCCTCCTAAGGTTAAAGAGGCACTGTTTGTGCCTTTTTCACCACACTGTCTGTGTGCGTGGACCCTTTCAGATCGTCAGTGATGTATACGCAGAGAAGCTTGAAGCTTTCCACCTTCTCTACTGCAGTCCTGTCATTGTGGAGAGGGGTGTGCTCCCTCTGCTGTTTCCTGAAGTCCACGATTAGCTCCTTCGTTTTATTGACATTGAGGCAGAGTTGTTTTCCTGTCACCAATACACCAGGGACATGACCTCCTCTCTGTCGGCTGTCTCGTCATTGTTGCTAATCAGGCCTACTACTGTTGTGTTGATGATTGATTTGGAGGCGTGCGTGGCCACGCAGTCATGGGTGAACAGGGAGGACAGGAGGGGGCTAAGCACGCACCCTTGTGGGGCCCCTGTGTTGAGGATCAGCAAAGTGGAGATGTTGTTTCCTACCTTCACCATCTGGGGGCAACCTGTCAGGAAGTCCAGGACCCAGTTGCACAGGGTGGGGTTCAGACCCCGTGCCACAAGCTTAATGATGAGCTTTGAGGGTACTATGTTGTTTCAGGCTGAGCTATAGTTAATGAACAGCATTCTAATGTAGGTATTCCTCTTGTCCAGATGGGATAGAGCAGTGTGCAGTGCGATTGCATCATCTGTGGATTTATTGAGTCGGGTAAGCAAATTGAAGTGGGGCTAGGGTGTCAGGTAAGGTAGAGGGGATATGATTCTTAACTAGCCTCTCAAAGCACTTTATGATTACAGAATTGAGTGCTACGGGGCGATAGTCATTTATTTCAGTTACCTTTGCTTTCTTGGGTACAGGAACAATGGTGGACATCTTGAAGCAAGTAGGGACAGCAGATAGAATAGGGAGAGAGGGAGAGATTGAATATGTTCGTAAACACTCCAGCCAGCTGGTCTGATCATGCTCTGAGGATGCGGCTAGGTATGCCGTCTGGGTCGGCAGCCCTGCGAGGGTTAACATGCTTACATGTCTTACATCGGCAACGAAAACGAGATCCCACAGTCCTTGGGATCAGGCCGTGTCGGTGGCACTGTGTTATCCTCAAACGGGCGAAGAAGGTATTTAACTTGTCTGTGAGCAAGACGTTGGTGTCCGCGACGTGGCTGGTTTTCCCTTTGTAATCCGTGATTGTCTGTAGACCCTGCAACATACGTCTCATGTTTGAGCCGTTGAATTGCGACTCCACTTTGTCTCTGTACTGACGTTTTGCCTGTTTGATTGCCTTACGCAGGAAATAACTACACTCTTTGTATTCAACCGTATTTCCAGTCACCATGCCATGGTTAAATGTGGTGGTTCGCGAAAATGCTGCCATCTATCCACGGTTTCTGGATTGGGTAGGTTTTAATAGACACCATAGGAATAACATCCCCTATACACTTCCTGATGAACTCAGGTACCATGTCCGTGTAAATGTCAATGTTATTCTCTGAGGCTACCCGGAACATTTCCCAGTCCGCGTGATCAAAACAATCTTAACTTCTTGCATCGAGCCATCCCGGATCCGGGATCGTGACTACAGCCTCAAGCTCATTACCATAACGCAAAGTTAACTAATCATGAAAATCGCAAATGAAATGAAATAAATCTATTTGCTCTCAAGCTTAGCCTTTTGTTAACAACACTGTCATCTCAGATTTTCAAAATATGCTTTTGAACCATAGCTAAACAAGCATTTGTGTAACAGTATTGATAGCCTAGCATAGGATTATCCCTGGCATTCAGCATGCAACATTTTCACAAAAACCAGAAAAGCATTCAAATAAAATCATTTACCTTTGAAGAACTTCGGATGTTTTCAATGAGGAGACTCTCAGTTAGATAGCAAATGTTCAGTTTTTCCTGAAAGATTATTTGTTTAGGACAAATCGATCCGTTTTCTGCGTCACGTTTAGCTACGAAAAAAAACTGTATCCAGGATTGTGTAAATCTATCCGCAAGCTCATTAGCATAACGCAACGTTAACTATTCATGAAAATCGCAAATTAAATGAAATAAATCTATTTGCTCTCAAGCTTAGCCTTTTGTTAACCTCTCTGATCTCCGCATCCCGGATCTGGTATCAGGAATACAGACTCAAGCTCATTACCATAACGCAACGTTAACTATTCATGAAAATCGCAAATGAAATGAAATAAATATGCCATCTCTAAAGCTTAGCCTTTTGTAAACAACACTGTCATCTCAGATTTTCAAAATATGCTTCTCAACCATAGGAAAACAATAATTTGTGTAAAAGTAGCTAGCTAGCGTAGCATTTAGCGTTAGCATTAGCGTTAGCATCCAGCACGCAACATTTCAACAAAAACATAAAAGCCTTCAAATAAAATCATTTACCTTTGAAGAACTTCTGATGTTTTCAATGAGGATACTCTCAGTTAGATAGCAGATGCTCAGTTTTTCCAAAAAGATTCTTTGTGTATTAGAAATAGCTCCGTTTTATACATCACATTTGGCTACCAAAAGAAAACGAAAATTCAGTCCTCAAAACGCGAACTTTTTTCCAAATTAACTCCATAATATCGACTGAAAACATGGCAAACGTTGTTTAGAATCAATCCTCAAGGTGTTTTTCACATATCTCTTCATTGATATATCATTCTTGGAAGCATGGTTTCTCCCCTCAATCAAATGGAAAAGTACAAGCAGCTGGCAATTGCGCACCGAATTCCACGCAGGACACCAGGCGGACACTTGGAAAATGTAGTCTCTTATGGTCAATCTTCCAATGATATGCCTACAAATACGTCACAATGCTGCTAACACCTTGGGGGAACGACAGAAAGTGTAGGCTCATTCCTTGCGCAATCACAGCCATATAAGGAGACAATGGAAAACAGAGCTTCAGAAATTCTGCTCATTTCCTGGTTGACGCATCATCTTGGTTTCGCCTGTAGAATGAGTTCTGGGGCACTTACAGACAATATCTTTGCAGATTCTGAAACTTCAGAGTGTTTTCTTTCAAAAACTGTCAAGAATATGCATAGTCGAGCATCTTTTCGTGACAAAATATCGCGCTTAAAACGGGAACGTTTTTTATCCAAAAATGAAATAGCGCCCCTAGAGATCAAAGAGGTTAACAACACTGTCATCTCAGATTTTCAAAATGTGCTTTTGAACCATAGCTAAACAAGCATTTGTGTAACAGTATTGATAGCCTAGCATAGGATTATCCCTGGCATTCAGCATGCAACATTTTCACAAAAAACAGAAAAGCTTTCAAATAAAATAATTTACCTTTGAAGAACTTCAGATGTTTTCAATGAGGAGACTCTCAGTTAGATAGCAAATGTTCAGTTTTTACAAAAATATTATTTGTGTTGACAAATCGCTCCGTTTTCTTCATCACGTTTGGGTAAGAAAAAAAATATAAAAATAAAATAAAATTAAGTCATTAAAACGCGAACTTTTTGCCAAATTAACTCCATAATATCGACAGAAACATGGCAAACGATGTTTAGAATCATTCCTCAAGGTGTTTTTCACATATCTATCGATGATAAATCCTTCGTGGCAGTTGACTTTCTCTTCTGAAGAAATGGAACGCGCATGGACCTAGAGATTACGCAATAATTTTGACACAGGACACCGGGCGGACACCTGTTAAATGTAGTCTCTTATGGTCAATTTTCCAATGATATGCCTACAAATACGTCACAATGCTGCAGACACCTTGGAGAAACGACAGAAAGGGCAGACTCATTCCTGGCGCATTCACAGCCATATAAGGAGACATTGGAACACAGCGCCTTCAGAATCTGGGGCATTTCCTGTATGAAAATTCATCTTGGTTTCGCCTGTAGCATTAGTTCTGGGGCACTCACAGATAATATCTTTGCAGTTTTGGAAACGTCAGAGTTTTTTCTTTCCAAGGCTGTCAATTACATGCATAATCAAGCATCTTTTCATGACAAAATATCTTGTTTAAAACGGGAACGTTTTTTATCCAAAAATTAAAAGAGCGCCCCCTATCTCGAAGAAGTTAAAGCATGGATTCCAATTAGTCAGACCAGCGTTGAATAGACCTTAGCACGGGTACTTTCTGTTTGAGTTTCTGCCTATAGGAAGGCGGGAGCAAAATTGAGTCGTGATCTGATTTGCCAAAGGGAGGGCAGGGGAGGACCCTGTAGGCATCTCAAAAACGCTAGTAGGAGTGATGTAATGCATTTCCTAAGCGAGTACTACAGTCAATGTGTTGGTCGAACTTCGGGAGCGTTTTCCTCAAATTTGCTTTGTTAAAATCCCCAGCTACAATAAATGCGGCCTCAGGATATGTGGTTTCCAGTTTGCATAAAGTCCAGTGTAGTTCCTTGAGGGCCATCTTGGTATCGGCTTGAGGGGAAATTTACACGGCTGTGACTATAACCAAAGAAAATAAACTGGAGATGTAATAAAGTCGGCATTTGATTGTGAGGTGTTCTAGGTCGGGTGAACAAAAGGACTTGAGTCTCTGTATGTTTTCACAATCACACATGAGTAGTTATTCATGAAACATACACCCCTGCCTTTTTTCTTTCCGGAGAGTTCTTTATTCCTGTCTGCACGATGAACTGAGAACCCAGCTGGCTGTATGGAAGGGGACAGTATATCCAGAGAGAGCCATGATTCCATGTCAAGCAGGGCGATGGGTTTTCCCACTCATTTACTGTGATTCAGTCAATCAAATGAACATTTATTTTAAATCCACATAAAAATCTGTCAGTTTAAGATCTGTTTAGTTTTTGCATGGACTGAGTTTTAATTCACCGCATCTGCCTATGTCAGCTTTCGCATCTGCTGTGTTAAGTGGCAGAGTTACAGCGCTGTTCAGACCAGGAGACATCCCGAAAATCAATCTTACTCTCCAATACTTCTCTAGCGTCAGAATGGTTTGGCCTACAATATGACCACTCTATGGAAAGATGAGGCTCTCATGAACACAATCGTTTTCTCCGTTTTGTTCTACGACCCTCACAGGCACCACGGAACTTGTCTGAAGTCTTTTATGAATGTGTAATTCAATGCGTTTCTATGGGCTATAGAACCTAAGGCCAATTTCAAGGCTTAGACTTTCAGGGGTTAAATAAAATACTATTCCTGTGAAATACAGACAGGTATTCCCAAGAATATCACTGTTTTCACTACTGAGGAGGCAAGAAGAAACAAAAACTGTAAAGTAGAATGTTTTATGTAATGTCAGTATAGTGTTTATAGTTTTTTTTTAGTGTGGGTTGATTATAGGGTTAAGGTTAACTTAGACTTTAATTTGCATAATGTTTGATGTCTCCACTTCATGTACAGTATATGGCAGCGTTATTATCTGAAATGAGTATGCTGAAATAAGTATGCTGAAATGAGTATGTTGAAATGAGTCTGCTGAAATGAGTGTACTGAAATGTCAGCATGGTTCCCGAATGAGCGGCCTGCGGTCTGAATTTGGCTCTCGGATGGTTTTATTTGGCCCCCCAATTAGTATTTATTAGTGTTTATTTTAGGCGATAAAAGACTGTAAAAACAACAGGAAAGTATTCCCATGCATAAAAGTGAGACACTTTATTGTATTCAAATCTAAGCAAGGTTTGAAATTATGATGTTTTAGTCAAATATTATATATGTTTGGGCTTCTTGCTGTCAATTTGCAGTCTACAAATGTTTTCAAATTATGTTTTGGCCCCATGACCATCCGCCCAAGAAAAAAAGACAGTCCATGGCTGAATCTAGTTGATGATCCCTGATATAAAGGATGGTCTGATGAAAAGAGTGTGCTGAAATGACAGCCTATAGACAGGTTAGTTGTTAAGTATCAAAACTGATGTGTGCACAACTATGGGGCAAAACAGACGGGGTTGGCTTGATTCAGGGATGGGCAACTGGTCGCCCGCGGATCCACTTTTGTAGGCCCGCGGACCAATACCTTACACACCTTCTCATTCAAAGGTTTTTCTTTATTTTTACTACTTTATTTTAATGGAATCATGTAGTAACCAAAAAAGTGTTAAACAAATCTAAATATATTTTATTTTTGAGATTATTCAAAGTAGCCACCCTTTGCCTTGATGACAGCTTTGCAAATTCTTGGCATTCTCTCAACCAGCTTAATGAGTAGTCACCTGGAATGCATTTCAATTAACAGGTGTGCCTTGTTAAATATTAATTTGTGGAATTTATTTTCTTCTTAATTAGGGCTAGGCGTCCCGCTAGCTGGACAACTTCCGGTGAAGCCGGAGGGCACGCAATTCAAATAAATAATTATTAAAATGATGGATATTAAACATTTATGTACATACAAGTGTTTTATATCGCTTGGAAGCTTAAATTATTGTTAATCTAACTGCACTGTCAGATTTACAGTAGCAATTACAGTGAAAGCATGCCATGCAATTGTTTGAGGACGGCACCCCACATCAAAATATTTTCCGCCGTCACAGGTTTCATAAATCCACAAATAGTGATTAAATATTCACTTAATTTTTTGAAAATCTTCCTCTGATTTGTCATCCAAAGGGTCCCAGCTATAACATGTAGTGTCATTTTGTTTGATAAAATACTTTATATCCCAAAAAGTCTGTTTAGTTGGCGCCATCGATTTGAGTAATACACTCGTTCAACTTGCAGAGAAAGGAATCCAAAAATCTACGGATAAACTTTGTTAAAACAAGTCAAAATACATTTCTATTGACTCCTCAGGTACTCTAAAATGTAATCAAACTATAATATTTCATACGGAAAGAAGTATGTTCAATAGGAAATCGATATTAGCAGGTGTGTCTTGAAATCTTGAAATTGTTTTCTTTCCAATGGTACTAATTATGTGCATATCCTTACTTCAGGACCTGAGCAACAGGCAGTTAACTCTGCGGGAAGGTTGAGCTAACGTAGGCTAATGCGATTAGCATGAGGTTTTAAATAACCATAACATTTCCCAGGACCTAGACATACCTGATATTGGCAGAATGCTTAAATTCTTGTTAATCTAACTGCACTGTCCAATTTACAGTGGCATTACAGTAAAATAATGCCATGCTATTGTTTGAGGAGAGTGTTTTGAACATGGAAAGTTATTAATAAACAAATTAGGCACATTTGGGCAGTCTTGATACAACATTTTGAACAGAAATGCAATGGTTTATTTGATCAGGCTAAAACTTTTCACATACACTGCTGCCATCTAGTGGCCAATATCTAAATTGCACCTGGGCTGGAATAAAACATTATGTGTCACGAATCCCGCCGAAGGTGGTGCCTCTTCCTGTTCGGACGGCGCTCGGCGGTTGTCGTCGCCGGCCTACTAGCTGCCATCGATTCCCTTTCCTTTTTGTTTCTGTTAGTTTGGTCTAATTGGTTACACCTGTTTTGAGTTTAGTTTTGTTTGTAGGCTATTTAAGGGCACTAGGCCTGCTGGCTATTGTGCGGGTTTGTTTGGACGGGTTGTTTCATGCGCCCTTGTGTTTTGCATGTCCGTTTTGTCACTGTCATTGGAATAAAGATCCACGTACGGAACTAACCTGCTCTCTGCGCTTGACTCCTACACCCACCATTCATAGAAGCCATAACATTATGGCCTTTCTCTTGCATTTCAAAGATGATGGTACAAAAAAATACAAAAAACTTTTTTTTCTTTGTATTATCTTTTACCAGATCTAATGTGTTATATTCTCCTGCATTCCTTTCACATTTCCACAAACTTCAAAGTGTTTCCTTTCAAATGGTACCAATAAAATTAATATCCTTGCTTTAGGGCCTGAGCTAAAGGCAGTTAGATTTGGGTTTGTCATTTTAGGCAAAAATTGAAAAAAAGGGGGCCGATCCTTAATGTGGATGTTTCTCCAACACAAGGACAATCATGAAAAATGTCCTGTCACCTCAGATCTCAAATGCCAGATGACAACTCCGTGGGGGTCTTTCAAGATAAATAAAAACACTGCATGCGCTTTGCTGTTGTTCCAAGAAGAGCAGACTTGTTGTTTGTAGGCGTAGTGTTTTTGGGTTCATCATATGGTTGCATTGTGCACTGCTGGAGCTTGGAGCTTAAGTAATGTATTTCACTTTACACTGCAACTACATGGGCATGTGACTAAATAAAAACTAATATAATCTAAAACAATCCATGTATTTCAGAAATACGCTACCTGTCAAAGGTTTACAACACCTACTCATTCAAGGGTTTTTCTTTATTTTTACTATTTTCCACATTGTAGAATAATAGTAAAGACATCAACACTATGAAATAACACACATTGAATCATGTAGTAACCAAAACATATATTTTATATTTGAGATTCTTCAAATAGCCACCCTTTGCCTTGATGACAGCTTTGTGAACTCTTGGCATTATCAGAAACCAACTCCATGAGGTAGTCACCTGGAATGCATTTAAATTAACAGGTGTGCCTTCTTAAAAGTTGATTTGTGGAATTTCTGTCCTTCTTAATGCGTTTGAGCCATTCAGTTGTGTTGTAGGGGGGTATATACTAGATAGTCCTATTTAGTAAAAGGCCAAGTCCATATTATGGCAAGAACAGCTCAAATAAGCAAAGATAAATGACAGTTTACCATTACTTTAAGACATGAAGGTCAGTCAATATGGAACATTTCAATAACTTTTTTAGGTTTCTTCAAGTGCAGTCAAAAAACCCATCAAGCGCTATGATGAAACTGGCTCTCATGAGGACCGCTACAGGAATGGAAGACACAGAGGATAAGTTCATTGGAGTTACCAGCCTAAGAAATTGCAGCCTAAATGAATGCTTCACAGAGTTCAAGTTAGAGACACATCTCAACATCAACTGTTCAGAGGAGACTGTGTGAATCAGGCCTTCATGGTCAAATTGCTGCAAAGAAACCACTACTAAAGGATACCAATAAAGAGAAGAGACTTGCTTGAGTCAAGAAACACGAGCAATGGACATTAGACATTAGACATTAGACTGGTGGAAATGTGTCCTTTGTTCTGCAGTCCAAATTGACGATTTTTGCTTCCAACGGCCGTGTCTTCGTGAGAGGTGGAGTGGGGGAACAGATGATCTCCACATGTGTATATCCCACCGTAAATCATGGACGAGGAGGTGTGATGGTGTGGGGGTGTTTTGCTGGTGACACTGTGATTTATTTAGAATTCAAGGCACACTTAACCAGCATGGTTAACACAACATATACGCCACCCCATCTGGTTTGGGCTTAGTGGGAATAGTATTTGTTTTTCAACAGGACAATGACCCAACACACCTCCAGTTTGTGTAAGGGCTATTTTACCAAGAAGGAGAGTGATGGAGTGCTGTATCAGATAACCTGGCCTCCACAATCCCCCGACCTCAACCCAATTGAGATGGTTTGGGATGAGTTGGACTGCAGAGTGAAGGAAAAGCAACCAACAAGTGCTCAGCATATGTGGGAACTCCTTCAAGACTGTTGGAAAAGCATTCCAGTTGAAGCTGGTTGCGAGAATGCCAAGAGTGTGCAAAGCTGTCATCAAGGCAAAGGGTGGCTATTTGAAGAATCTCAAATATAGATTTGTTTAACACGGTTTTGGCCACTACATGGTTCCATATGTGTTATTTCATAGTTTTGAAGTCTCCACTATTATTCTACAATGTAGAAAATAGTAAAAACAAAGAAAAACCCTTGAATGAGTAGATGTTCTAAAACATTTGACCGGTAGTGTATATTGTGAAAGTGTTGAGAAGATGGCTACAAAAACCAAACCTGGTGTACAGTGAATAACAGTATCGTCATAAATATAGTGTAGGATAAGGTTGCATTCGCTCTGGCCTTAAACAAACTGAATAACAAGACGGACATAGAACTAATATTGATTCAAGAGGGTTCCGTACTTTTAAAATGTTTTTAAATGTACTGAAATCATAACTCATGTGCCTGAGTGATTTGTGGCCTCCCTTTGCGTTGTTTTGTATATTAAGTATGTTTCAGGTTGTGCCAAGATGTTGCACAAGTCATTATTTCTCTCTGACTTTTGAAGCTCCAGCATTTATCTTGTAGATTTATGATAGGACAGGCATCCAGATGTTTTGGGGATCTTTCTCTGTGGGGTTGAATTCAGGATCCTGACAGTCTTTTGTCATCAGCATAGTTAGACGAAGATCATTGATGTTGTTTATGAGTCCGATTTGATCTAATGCAATTCAAATTCTCAAGTTTTCTCAAGATTGTATAAAGTACAGATATGTTGGTAAGGTGACCTTGGTAAACTTGACTTATTCTTATAACATAAAGTGGTTATAAGGTAACCTTTTTGTGACGGGTTACTGATATTTCTCCTTTTATCCCTTTTTAGGTGAACTTAAACCAAAACTATTCATTATAGTTACCTTCCCATTTGTCATACCAAAGGTTTCTCTGTTGTCCTAATCCAACTAGAGAACTCATCTCGCTGTCAGGACTTGAAAGGTTGATATTTTTAGATGTGACATGTTGCTGGGAGATGATTCAGTTGACTGAGTCATGAATATCAGCTTTGAACATTTTAGTAATTTAGCAGACGCTGTTATACAAAGCGACTGCATACATTTTCATACTGGTTCTCCGTGGGAATCAAACCCACAACCCTGACATTGCAAGTGCCATGCTCTACCAACTGAACTACAGGGAACATCAGAACTTCCTATAGACGGGTTAGCCAACAACATCATTAAAATCTATGGGCGCTCTTCAATGGGGCAGAAGGCCATGTGTTGTGATTCTGGATGGCCAGATAGCTAGCAACAATGACAAGACGCTGCCATGTGGGGCATCTTAGGTGGCTTGCTTCAAGTTTTATCTTGTTCCTGTTCTTTTGACTGATGTCATGTCTATGCTAATATGGAAAAAAATCATGAGGGGCCGCAGTGGCTAGTGGGTCTGTGTACAGTTTTCAACAAATTAATTTCTTCAAAAATGCAAGAGAAGCGAGAGAGAGAGATATTGTCATTTGTTTTCACTTTCAGTTTCACTTAGCTAGAAAATGCAGCTGGATGGTTTAGTTACTCAAACACCCGGCTCAAACAGAGGGATGGTATGTTAGCTAGCTGGCTATGACTATCCAACACAACACTGGATTTCTTCCAAGTCAAGGTAAGCTTTTGGTTTTATTAATGTATTGCCACCGGGGCCAGCCGGTGTAACTGCTTACTGACTATACACTGTAAAGTTACCGCATGATTGGCTGTTTGTAGCAGTTATGACATGGTTTGGCTTGGAAATGTTTTTTCGCCTGGTCACATACAGCTGATGTGTTGTTCATTGAAGTCCACAAACGAATGGAAAAGGTGAGAGGAGGAGAGTGCATAGAGGCAAGAAGGAATACAACATGGCTGCTATGAAAGGAACTGTGTTTATGCGTGATCAGGGGTATATTCATTCCACCGATTCTGTTGAAAAACTTTTCTTAAATGGAAGCAAACAAAACAGGGATAAAAATACCTGAATTTGTCCAATAGAAACTCTTGTTTGCAACTGTTGGACTAATGATTATACCCTCGATAAGATAGATGCAGGCAAGAGTGTGCAATGCAGTATTTGATGTGCCACTGTCTGTCCATGTGTCACTGTCTGTCATCTCAAAATGTTCTCTCGACATGTGTGCAACTACGTTGTAAACTTTCATTCATAGGTTAGGTTGTAGCAAACTCATGATGGGTATAGGGAAAATTTTAGTATCATGTAGCAGCCTAAACCAATCGATCTTACATTGAACTGGGTGAATGGAATATGAATGACAGTCATCCAACATGCTGTAATAGAAATAAAGCCATGCTCATGTAAGAAAAATCGTCCTCCCTCATTATGAACGACAGTGACTGCCACTGGATTGTACACATTTTGCCATAGGGTGGAGAAAAGATTTAGCCATTTTATAACAAATTTGATGCAATTCTACTCTTGTCGCAATAGGGCAGAGAGAATAAATTGCAGTTTTACAGCTAATTTCTTGCGATTTACAAAATTAATGCCATAGGATGGAGGTAAATGTTAGCCATTTTTAAATGATAACTGATCATTTGACCATGCTAACTACGAGTTTAGATAGTTGGCTGCTAAACTAACTTCCCAATAAATAAATACAATTCTGACATGGGCTAATTGAGTCACCTGCTGATGCACAACCGAATTTCGAAATTGCACCTTGCATGTTCTATTATTCTAATGCTCAACAGTAAGTTGAGACCCTGACTGTGTTCCACCAAAAAGTATATATATATATATATATATATATATATATATATATATATATATATATATTGGGAAGTATACCAGTCAAAGGTTTGGACACGGTTACTCATTCAAGGGTTTTTCTTAATTTTTACAATTTTCTACATTGTAGAATAATAGTGAAGACACCAAAACTATGAAATAACACATATGGAATCATGTAGTAACCAAAAAAGTGTTAAACAAATCTAAATATGCACACTCTTGGCATTCTCTCAACCAGCTTTTCTAACAGTCTTGAAGGAGTTCCCACATATGCTGAGCACTTGTTGGCTGCTTTTCCTTCACTCTGCGGTCCAACTCATTCCAAACCATCTCAATTGGGTTGAGGTCGGATGATTGTGGAGGCCAGGTCATCTGATGCTGTCACATTTGTTATAAGGATCGGTCCAAGGCGCAGTGTGAGTAGAGTTACACATGTTTTTAATAAAACCGAAACTCAGCAAAACAAAACAAACAAGCACAAACGAAACGTGAAGCTATGCGAATAGTGCAGACAGGCAACTAAACATAGAACAAGATCCCACAAACACCAAAGGGAAATGGCTACCTAAATATGATCCCCAATCAGAGACAACGATAAACAGCTGTTTCTGATTGGGAATCATATCAGACCAACATAGAATATAAAACCCCTAGACCTACAAAACCCTGGACATACACAGCCCCTAGACAATACAAAAACCCTAGACAATACAAAACTAGCGTACCCACCCTAGTCACACACTGACCTAACCAAAATGTAAATAAAACAGAGATATCTCAGGTCAGGGCGTGACAGTACCCCCACCTCCCCCCAAAGCCGCGGACTCCCGGCCGCAAACCGGAACCTATAGGGGAGGGTCCGGGTGGGCATCTACTCTTGGTGGCGGCTCCGGTTCTGGACGCAGCCCCCCCCCCCCTTTACACTGATCCCTCCGCCTTTGCAGAACCGGACCGCGGATCATCGCCGGAGACCCCGGTCTGGGGACCGTCGCTGGAGGCTGCGGACTGGGGAACGTCGCTGGAGACCCCGGACTGGGAACCTTCGCTGGAGGTTCCGAACAGTGGACCGTTGGTGGAGGTTCCGGACTGTGGACCGTCGGTGAAGGTTTCGGACTGTGGACCGTCGGTGGAGGTTCCAGACTGTGGACCGTCGTTGGAGGTTCCGGGCTGTGGACCGTCGTTGGAGGTTCCAGACTGCGGACCGTTGTTGGAGGTTCCGGACTGTGGCCCTTCGTTGGAGGTTCCGGGCTGTGGCCCGTCGTTGGAAGTTTCGGACTGTGACCCGTCATTGGAGGTTACGGACTGTGAAACGTCGCCGGAAGCTCTGGACTGGGAACTGTCGCCGGAAGCTCTGGACTGGGAACTGTCGCCGGAAGCTCTGGACTGGGAACTGTCACCGGAAGCTCTGGACTGTGGAGGCGCACTAGAGATCTGATGCGTGGTACCGACACTGGTGGTACCGGGCTAAAGACACACACCTCAGGGCGAGTGCGAGGAGCAGGCACAGGACGTACTGGACTCTGGAGGCGCACTGGAGGCCGGGTGCGTGGGACCAGGACAGGTGGCACCGGGCTGAAGACACGCACCTCAGGGCGAGTGCGGGGAGGAGGCACAGGACGTACTGGACTCTGCAGGCACACTGGAGGTCTGATGCGTGGGACCAGTACAGGTACCGGCCTGATGACACGCACCCCAGGGCGAGTGCGGAGAGGAGGCACCACCCTTCCTGGATGCTCACTCCAGCCCGACAAGTGCAGGAAGCAAGCACAGGACGCACTGGGCTGTGCAGACGCACCGGAGACACAGTACGCAGAGCCGGCGCAGGATATCCTGGTCCAAGGAGGTGTACTGGAGACCAGGAGCGCTGAGCCGGCACCATCCATCCTGGCTGGATGCCCATTCTAGCCCGGCAAATGCGAGGAGCTGGAATAGAGCGCACCGGGCTATGAATGCGAACTGGAGACACTGTGCGCATCACTGCGTAAAACGGTGTCTGACCAGTCACACGTTCCCCACGGTAAGCACGGGGAGTTGGCTCAGGTCTAACCCCTGACTCTGCCAATCTCCCCGTGTGCCCCCTCCAATTTTATTTTGTTGAGCTGCCTCTCGGGCTTCCGTGCTAGCCGTGTCCCCTCGTATCTCCACCTGCTTCCATGGCAGGGTCTTGTCCCCTGCCATTACCTCCTCCCAGGTCCAGGATGTCCTCCACTCATCTTTCTCCCTGGCCCAGGATGTCCACTCCTCTTGAACACACTGCTTGGTCTTTTTATGGTGGGATCTTCTGTCACGTTCGTTATAAGGATCGGAACAAGGCGCAGCGTGAGTAGAGTTCCACATGTTTTTAATAAAACCAAAACTCAGCAAAACAAAACAAACAAGCACAAATGAAACGTGAAGCTATATGAATAGTGAGGACTGGCAACTAAACATAGAACAAGATCCCACAAACACCAAAGGGAAATGGCTACCTAAATATGATCCCCAATCAGAGACAACGATAAACAGCTGTCTCTGATTGGGAACCATATCAGACCAACATAGAATACAAAAACCCCTAGACGTACAAAACTCTAGACATACAAAAACCCTAGACAATACAAAATCCCTAGACAATACAAAACTAGCGTACCCACCCTAGTCACACCCTGACCTAACCCAAAAATAAAGAAAACAGAGATATCTCAGGTCAGGGCGTGACAGATGCAGCACTCCATCACTCTCCTTCTTGGTCAAATAGCCCTTACACAGCCTGAAGGTGTGTTGGGTCATTGTCCTTTTGAAAAACAAATGATATTCCCACTAAGCGCAAACCAGATGGGATGGTGTAACGCTTCAGAATGCTGTGGTAACCATGCTGGTTAAGTGTGCCTTGAATTCTAAATAGGTCACTGACAATGTCACCAGCAAAGCAACCCCCACACCATCACACCTCCTCCTCCATGCTTCATGGTGGGAACCACACATGCAGAGCTCATGTGGTTGGAACCAAAAATCTCAAATTTGGACTCATCAGACCAAAGGACAGATTTCCACCGGTCTAATGCCCATTGCTCGTGTTTCTTGGCCCAAGCTAGTCTCTTCATCTTATTGGTGTCCTTTAGTACATACTTTGCAGCAATTTTAACATGAAGGCCAGATTCACACAGTCTTCTCTGAACAGTTGATGTTGAGATGTCTGTTACTTGAACTCTGTGAAGCATTAATTTGGGCTGCAATTTCTGAGGCTTGTAACTCTTATAACTTATCCTCTGCAGCAGAGGTAACTCTGGGTCTTCCTTTCCGGTCCTCATGAGAGCCAGTTTCATCATAGCGCTTGATGGCTTTTGCGACTGCACTTAACAAAGATCCTGACATTTTCTGGATTGACTGACCTTCATGTCTTAAAGTAATGATGGACTGTCGTTGTCTCTGCTTATTTGAGCTGTTCTTGCCATAATATGGACTTGGTCTTTTACGAAATAGGACTATCTTCTGTATACCTCCCTACCTTGTCACAACACAACTGATTGGCTCAAACGCATCAAGTGGCCTTCATGTCCACATGTTTGCTTATTTGAGAGAGAGAGAGAGATTAATTAATTGTTAATTGTGTATATTATCTACCTCACTTGCTTTGGCAATGTAAACACATGTTTCCCATGCCAATAAAGACCCTTGAATTGAATTGAATTTAATTGAGAGAGAGAGAGAGAGAGCGAGCGAGAGCAGAGAGAGCGAGAGCGAGAGCAAAGAGAGCGAGAGCGAGAGCAAAGAGCGAGAGAGAGAGCAAAGAGAGAGGGAGCAAAGAGAGAGAGAGCGAGAGCAAAGCGGGAGAGAGAGCGAGAGCAAAGAGAGAGAGAGAGAGCGAGAGAGCAAAGAGAGAGCGAGAGTAAAGATAGAGCGAGAGCAAAGAGAGCGAGAACAAAGAGAGAGAGAGAGAGAGAGCAAAGAGAGAGAGAGAAAAGAGAGAGAGAGCAAAGAGAGAGAGAGAGAAAAGAGAGAGAGAGAGAGAGAGAGAGAGAGAGAGAGAGAGAGAGAGAGAGCAAAGAGAGAGCGAGAGCAAAGAGAGAGGGAACAAAGAGAGAGACAGAGCGAGAGCAAAGCGAGAGAGAGAGCGAGAGCAAAGAGAGAGAGAGCGAGAGAGCAAAGAGAGAGCGAGAGTAAAGAGAGAGAGAGCGAGAGCAAAGAGAGAGAGAGAGCAAAGAGAGCGAGAGCAGAGAGAGAGAAAGATCAAAGAGGGAGTGAGAGCAAAGAGAGAGAGCGAGAGCAAAGAGAGAGAGCGAGAGCAAAGAGAGAGAGAGAGAGAAGGCAAAGAGAGAGAGAGAGAGAGAGAGAGAGAGAGAGCAAAGAGAGAGGGAGCAAAGAGAGAGAGAGAGAGCAAGGGCAAAGCGAGAGAGAGAGCGAGAGCAAAGAGAGAGAGAGAGCGAGAGAGCAAAGAGAGAGCGAGAGTAAAGAGAGAGAGAGCGAGAGCAAAGAGAGAGCGAGAGCAAAGAGAGAGAGAGAGCAAAGAGAGAGAGAGAGCAAAGAGAGAGCGAGGGCAAAGAGAGAGAGAGAGAGAGAGAGAGAGAGAGAGAGAGAGAGAGAGAGAGAGAGAGAGCAAAGAGAGAGAGAGAGCAGAGAGAGCAGAGAGAGAGAGCAAAGAGGAAAAGTAGAAATTCTCTGTGTATGCTAATGAAAATTGGCTATTGAGAGGAGCCTTCCTCCAGTGGCTGTATGCTCCTAAGTGCCATTTACTAAACAAATATCGTACCACATGCAGCTATAATATGTTCAATAGAAGTGCAGTAAATCTTAATAATGTATTAAAATGGAATCCTCATATTAAATTCCCTGCAGGTCCTAAAGCTACACTGAAGGTTTCTTTTTTATTTTACCCTTGTTTTACCAGGTAAGTTGACTGAGGACACATTCTCATTTATAGCAACGACCTGAAGGAGGTGATGTATTGAAAATGAACAAAGATATCCTCTGTTAGAGTCTGAAATACTACAGGTTTGTAATGTTAAAGGCAAGGATCAATGCCAGGAATACAAATATTATACTATGAAGAATGTAAATAACTGCATACTGTAGATACTGTAAATACCTTACATACTTTACATACTGTGCATACTGTAAATACCTTACATACTTTACATACTGTGTGTGTAACACTTTAATATGGTACATACTTTACAAAAGGTACATATTTTACATACAGTCGTGGCCAAAAGTTTTGAGAATGACACAAATATTAGTTTTCACAAAGTCTGCTGCCTCAGTTTGTATGATGGCAATTTGCATATACTCCAGCATGTTATTAAGATTGATCAGATGAATTGCAATTAATTGCTAAGGCCTTCTTTGCCATGCAAATGAACTGAATCACAAAAAAAACATTTTCCACTGCATTTCAGCCCTGCCACAAAAGGACCAGCTGACATCATGACAGTGATTCTCTCGTTAACACAGGTGTGAGTGTTGACGAGGACAAGGCTGGAGATCACTCTGTCATACTGATTGAGTTCGAATAACAGACTGGAAGCTTCAAAAGTAGGGTGGTGCTTGGAATCATTGTTCTTCCTCTTTCAAACATGGTTACCTGCAAGGAAACACGTACCGTTGTCAATGCTTTGCACAAAAGGGGCTTCACAGGCAAGGATATTGCTGCCAGTAAGATTGCACCTAAACCAACCATTTATCAGCTCATCAAGAACTTCAAGGAGAGCAGTTCAATTGCTGTGAAGAAGGCTCAGGGCGCCCGAGAAAGTCCTGCAAACGCTAGGACCGTCTCCTAAAGTTGATTCAGTTGCGTGATCGGGGCACCACCAGTACAGAGCTTGCTCAGGAATGGCAGCAGGCAGGTGTGAGTGCCTCTGCACGCACAGTGAGGCAAAGACTTTGGAGGATGGTTTGGTGTCAAGAAGGGCAGCAAAGAAGCCACTTCTCTCCAGGAAAAACATCAGGGACAGACTGATATTCTGCCAAAGGTACAGGGATTGGACTGCTGAGGACTGGGGTAAAGTCATTATCTCTGATGAATCCCCTTTCCGATTGTTTGGGGCATCCGGAAAAAAGGCTTGTCTGGAGAAGACAAGGTGAGCGCTACCATCAGTCCTGTGTCATGCCAACAGTAAAGCATCCTGACACCATTCATGTGTGGGGTTGCATCTCAGCCAAGGGAGTGGTCTCACTCACAATTTGCCCAAGACCACAGCCATGAATAAAGAATGGTACCAACACATCCTCCGAGAGCAACTTCTCCCAACCATCCAACAGTTCGGTGACGAACAATGCCTTTTCCAGCACGATGGAGCACCTTGCCATAAGACAAAAGTGATAACTAAGTGGCTCGGGGAACAAAACATCGATATTCTGGGTCCATGGCCAGGAAACTCCCCAGACCTTAATCCCATTGAGAACTTGTGGTCAATCCTCAAGAGGCGGGTGGACAAACAAAAACCCACAAGTTCTGACAGCCTCCAAGCATTGATTATGCAAGAATGGGCTGCCATCAGTCAGGATGTGGCCCAGAAGTAAATTGACAGCCTTCCAGGGCAGATTGCAGAGGTCTTGAAAAGAAGGGTCAACACTGCAAATATTGACTCTGCATCCACTTCATGTAATTGTCAACAAAAGCCTTTGACACTTACGAAATGCTTGTAATTAGACTTTGGTATTCCATAGTAACATCTGACAAAAATATCTAAAGACACAGGAGCAGCCAACTTTGTGAAAATGTATATTTGTGTCATTCTCAAAACTTTTGGCCACGACTGTACTGTAATACTTCACACACGATACATCCTTCACATACTGCACATACCGTACATACTTTACATACTTTACAAACTGTGCATAATGTATATACATTATGCACTTTATATACTTTACATATTTTACATACTGTGATACTTTGTATATGTACATACTGTAAACACTTTGAATACTTTCCATACTGTACATACTGTACTTACTTTACATGCTTTACCTTCTTGACATACTGTACATACTTTCCATACTGATTTACATACTTTACATACCGTGCATACTGTACATACTGTACATACTTTACATACTGTACATACGGTACATTATTTACATTATTTACATGCTGTACATACCTATTGTGTATACTGTAAATACTCTACATACTGTACATACTCAACATTATGTACATACTTACATATTTTACATGCTGTACATACTTTACATTTTTTAAGTCATACCTAAGAGAAGTATACAGTTCTACAAGTAATGATCTGTTGGAATGATAATGACATCATTGTATCATCAGATTGTCAGGCAACAGTTTAATGTGTCTCCTAAAGTTTTGCTGCTATGTGAAGTCAAACCAACAGGTGGCATGGCACTACTACCCAATCAACTCAACTGGTACTCATTCCCAGAGTGCAGTCTGGTAGCCAGCACAGCTGACTAAGAAGCTAGCTGTTTGTTATGTTCATGGACATATGGTTGTTTACCGGTTGTTGATTTTGTT